>NC_068305.1:8148481-8748481 GCF_025860055.1 Xyrauchen texanus
CGTAGGTCGTTAAAAGCGATAATTACTCTACTTTCCATATGCATGAGGCATCTGCTTGCAAAATGTCAGCGATGCTGCAATCCCTCCCCCCCCCCCAAATACCTTTACCACCACAACCACCTACTGCTCCAAAGTAAAACATCAAAGGCAGCATTGTCATAGTGAGCCAGTGCAACAGGTCAGAGGTCACAGGGGCTGATGTGCTTAAAGGCACCAACCAGGCTGGACCAGCAGAAATTCACACTAGTCTATGATGGATTTCTTAGTGGAGCCCTGGGAGCTGAACTCACAACATTTGCGTACCTAGCTCCATGTTCACTAGCAAGTGAGCTACAGGAAAACCAAGCTGCTGGAAACATAATAGTGGACTTTTTATTTTTCTGTTGGAGAAAATGGGTAAGAAAAAATAATATTTGGGGGTTCTGGGCAAAATTTTATTTTATGTTTAAATGGCTTAACAAATACCCTCATAAAGGGAGAAAAAAATCTCATACTTTATTCCAGGGGGCAAATATTTCACCTTATTGTACAAGTTAATTTCTGACACTGGTCCGTAATATTCTGCCTAACATCTCTTTTTCTGTTCCACAAAGTCAAAAAATGCATTTAGAACAATATGAAGTTGAGTAAATTCTGACAGAACCTTCATTTTTGCGGCAACTATCCCTTTAAATTGCCATTGAGAACCCGCCTCTAGACAATAGAGCGCATACATTTAATTCATTTTAAAAGGGTGAATAGTTAGTGGCTTACTCTGGCACAGTTATTCTTCTGCAGCATGTCACATCTTCCAGGAATGTGACCTGCAATCTTTTAGAATCATTGCTCATAAATCTCAAACATTATAAGAGGGCGAAGAGCATTTTTCTCTCCTTTCTCTCTGGAAATGTTTATTTTTTTTATTTTTTTAAATTAATGCACTTATAATGATTCTGATTGCTAGTTGCTCTGATTCACACTGCACTAACCAGTCCCAGAGATTCATAATCTGAAAATCTGTCTGTATTCTGCGACCACTCAAATCGTCTCTCGCTGAGGTAATCAAAAGGAACCTGCGAATCACAGAGAGCAGAGTAAGCCTTTTCAATTTGCACTTCTCTCATACAAGAGCCACAATGAAATAAAGCATGAGAATGAGGCTTGAGCTGCCTGGAGGAAGAATTCCATATATTCAATATGCTTTGACACAGGTCCCTCCCTGATTGCATCACCTACTGACTTTACACTGTAATGGTGTTGCTGCCATTGTTTCACAAAATATAAATGAAAACATTTTGGTTAATTGGAATATAAACTAAAATGATTAAATGGAGTGGTGGTGGCGTAGTCGGCTAAAGTGCATAACTGGTAATCAGAAGGTTGCTGGTTTTTATCCCCACAGCCACCACCATTGTGTCCTTGAGCAAGGCACTTAACTCCAGGTTGCTCCGGGGGGATTGTCCCTGTAATAATTGCACTGTAAGTCGCTTTGGATAAAAGCATCTGCCAAATGCATAAAATGTACATGTAATTTCTTTTTATAAAAAAACATAAAAATGTGAAAAAAACATTTATAACTCAAATTAACTAACAAAATAATAAAAATGACCTTGACTTAATTTTAGCTGTTGAGACAGTGTATTATAAAATGTGAAAAAGATTTAACAAAATAATTAATGTAAGTGCTCTTAGAAAATAATAACCTTTACTTTTCTACATTATCTATGGGGGATAAATGCAGCCAGATGCAGCAGTTCGGGAGAGAAAGAGACACACGAAGCCTCCGTGTGTTTATGCTTGTGTCTTTTTGTTTAAGTTCTTGTTAAAATATTACTTTGATTTTTTTTCCTTTCCAATTTTTAACCCTGTTAAAGTAATCCAATTTTTTTTATTAAATTTTTTAACAATTTATAGTAAAAAAAAAAGGATACCTGCAAACTGTTACATATGCTCCCATGCAATTTAATAAATTAAACAGCAAAGTTTTGACTTCATCAGGCAGTATACATTTTCAAAACGTTGCAGTTTATTAAGTATTAAGTTGCATGGCAGCATATGTAACAGTGTGACGGTCTTAATGTTTTACTTTGAACTGTAACCTTTTTTGATCATTGATCATGTTTTGGATTTGCACACACAACCTCAATATTTAATCTACTACAGGGGTGTCAAACATACAGCCCGTGGGCCGGATACCGCCCGCCAAGGAATCATCTCCGGCCCACGGGATGATTTTTGGAAGAAATAAGTAATGTTTGAAAATATTCACATTGATTTAGCCTATAACTTGGGTAATATGTATTCAAATTATTATTTTATTAGCAACAGCAGAACAGATAAACATTTAAATTGCATGTGTTGCGTGTAGCTATGTTATAGTTTGCATGATCAGTGGAATTTCTTTAATTACGCAGACATTCAGTGCTCGCAGAGTCACGTGTATCAGTGAACGCCATGAACAGTGAAGTTCCATGGCCACACATTCCCCCAATGAAGTTTCTCACAGAAATAATGACAACATGGACAGGTCCAAGGATAAATATTAGATGTAATTACTGTTGCATTGTTTCCATCCCAATGAACTATTGTTTATTTTAAGCAGGTTTCAGTTTCTTGGCATTTATGTTCGGTTTAGATGGTTTATTGAGGCTAAAGCTCCAGCCAAAGAGTGAGCGGTTCTTTCTTTTTCTTGAAAATATGATTGCTTGATTCCCTTCAAATAATTGTGTGTATTTGTGATGTAACCTCTGGTTAACTAAATTAGTAAATTCCTTGTTTTTCCTTTTGTTCAGAGTAAAGGCCGAAACATACTTAACGCAAGTACGTGAACGCAGACTCGAGGGCTTTGCCAATACATGGCCTACACATGGTCCCGCTGTACATACATTACATGTGCTCTTGCATTGCTCTGGTGGTTACAAAGCTCACACCACAAGTGTTTTTTTAGACTCTGTGGTCCGGTGTTTTATGTAGTCAAAAAGCCATCACAACATGTCCAAAATGACTGGCTATCCATACCTAGTTGCGGCATCTCCGCTGTGGACACCTTTCCATTTCTTCCTGGCTTGGACAAAACAGTCCCGTTGTCGTTATCAGAATTTAGGGAAGCTGCAATTTCTTGCCAAGCATTTTCAATCACTGTTTTATTAGAATGGAGAGGGGACAAGGGGTCGTAAATATGTTTGTATAATCTAACTTGTTCAGCAAGACTCTCCTCATATTGCTGCTCCGCCATGACAGTTGTTGACTGAAAACTGAAAATCCACTCTAGCGCCCCTTGTGGCAATGCAGAGAGTGCAGCGTGTACTTGTGTTGGGTTATGAGTTGAGCGCTGACACATTTCACTACGCAACGACACGTGGAATCAAGCTTGTGTAGCAAGGTGTGACTGCGTTTGCGTACTTGCGTGAAGTATGTTTGGGCCTTAAAATTAGCACCCACCAACCTGCCAAATGTGGATGTTTTATGCGCAGTGGTGGGTTATTTCTGTGGCGGGCGACTTATAAAAATCGTTGTGTGAAATGTGACAAGAAATGTTGTCATACACAAAGATAGGTGTTTGAAGATACAATTGATTTATATTTTGAACAAAAGACGAAAGAATAAAGCCGTTTATGCGCGTGTCTGATTCGCTATGTAATCAGAGGCACTCTGCCACCCATAAGTGCAGCACTTCTCTTGGAACACGCGCATGCAGAGTGCTCACGGTTTCTGCTGTTTCTGTTACGCACAACCTACGCCCATTTTCGTGAGAGATTCTAAGTGCAATTTTTGTGCGTAATAGGCGTGGTTGGGAGTGTTTGCGCTATCTGTGGGTGTATGCACGCAAACTGGTTGTATTATAATGAAGTTATTCAAGTGCCGCAAAGAGCAACTTGCAATTTTCCTGAGAAATAGGTCATTGCTCGAAGATGTTTCAGACCCACATCTGTTTTCAATGCAAAGTATAAACTCAGTTCATGTCAAAACTCTGAAAATATAGTGGAATATCAAATTATGCCCCTGACAATCACTGGTGTAACCATTTTATGAAATCGTTTATGAGATTAATAGATTTGTGTTAAACTTTATAGAGGTCTTGGTTTATTTTTCAACTATTATTATTATGTTTATGTATACAATTGTATTTATGATCTAATTTGTATTAGTAATTTTCCACCTGTTGTCGTAAATTGATTTTAAGTCACTGCAAAAGGGGCCAGTGAAGAAGTTGGAGAGGATAAAAAGTTTGGATTTGGGGAGGTCGTTATAAAAGGATGTTATATTTCCATTCTTCTAATTCCTTGCATAAATTCCATCTGCAGTACCATCTTTAATGTGTCTTTTTTAAATCACTGGTGCTTGACAGGGAATTGACTATACAGTAGGGTGTAGATGGCACAATAAACGGGCATAGAAGGTGCAATAACCAGACATGAAACCTCAGAATTAACTTGCACTTGACCCAGCCCATTTGCACCTAGACTTAGTGCATGCTTGGATGAAAATACCAAAACATCATGGCCATGCCTACTGACTGTGTGCTTATGACTGAAACCATAGTGCTGCGCTAGTGCTTTTAAAATAGGGCCCAACATCATTTCCACCAAGTGTGGGCCCACATCGTCTGTTGTGTAGGTGTATTTAATTGTTCCATGTATTTTCATAAGGTGGCTGATTGTAGTATTGGCTCAGTTTGCATCTCTGAAGTCTTAGAAGTTTTGTGAAAATAAAGCTGCCACTCTATCTACATACCTGCACTTCATCAATTTGAATAAACACTAAGAGGCAACAATGGGTGATTTACAGTCTAAAGAGAGGTAATTTTCCTCTAGTGAATTGCCAGTCAGGCTTGACCCTGGTCCAAACACATGTGCAGCAGGGAAGCACATGTGGGTAATTACCATATCCAAGCTGCATCTGATATTTCTGTGTCAGACTGCTGCATACTGATGCTGATCCTACTCTGCAGCTCTGAGATTAGGGCTTCCTGATGCCTTCATATCTAAGATTATTATAAATCAAACCATCAGCGAAATATAGATACATATTGGTTGGTTTTGCATGGGTTTGAGGGCTGGGAGGAGGAGCTTTTAGGGCTGGGTATCAATGCAGAAGAGGAAAAGATTGATCTTGTGATTTTAAGAAGTTCAAAGATGTTTGGGATGAGTCTGAAAATCTTTTCCTAGCCCTTTGAGCTTTCTTTTCCTGTTTGGTTTTGCACAGGTTTGAGAACTGTAGTATTTTCTTCTACCCATAATCTAAACCAGTGGGGATTTCTTTAAGACTGCAAGGGAAGCTCAGCTTCCCCTATAATGTCAAAAAAATAATGGTCAAATATGTACTATTGTGTAAACAATGTATTGACTAAAAATGCGTTAGAACACGTTCATCTCGAAGACGAGTTCGTTCAGAATCAGCTACATTACATATAGCAGGTCGGCTGACTCGATTTACTTCTCATACATTCCCGTAGCGTCAGTGCATTTCCCTGTTGAAGCCGAGCGTCCATTGACTTCAATGGGGCTGCTCTGAACAGTTTTTTTCAGTGCTCCGAAAATAGACGGTCATTGGATAAATGCTGGATTATGTCCCACCCACGGACGCTCAGCGTCTCTGGGGGTGAATGAGGAGTGGGCTGGCCTGGACTCCGGGCTTCCGCGTGATGATTGGAGGATCTGTCGAAAGACTGCATCTCCTTTTGATTGACAGCGAATGTGTACTATAAGAAGTCACTGAAGCTATTTCGCGCTCAGTCCAATCGCGGATTTCTCAAGTGTAGTCGAAAGACAAACTGCTGCAACCTATTTCTTTATATTTGTTTGGCGAAATTGCTAGTCAATTTGCATAATACATTTCACACAATTATACACCACATTCCTTGTTTCAGTTTTACCAAGTTTAATATATTTTGTTTTAGAGCGTTCGTTCGTTCGTTCGTTCATTCATTCATTCATACAGTAGGCTAGGCTAGCGTCGTACGGGTGAAACTGCGCACGATGGCAGACGGTGCTAATATTGTCGACCTGATTTTGGCGAAGCCATTTGAAAGTCTTCCTTACGAGGAAAAAATTAGAATTAAACAGCAGGGCAGATCAACACCTAAGATTGATTTAGTGCAAAAAATAGGGTAAATAAGTTTATAATGTAGGCCGAAAATGAGCTTCCCCTCTTTGAAAGACCAGCAGCCGCCACTGATCTAAACCATTATAACAAAAAAGTAAAATGTCTTGCTGGAAATGTCTGTCCTCAACAAAAACATGTGTTCTTGTATTTTACATGTTCGACGACTCTATGCATGTTAGTCAGAGGTGAAATCCAGTCAGATTTGTTGTAATTGTTGAATGAATCATGTGAGAGCTCAATTAAAGGTTCAAAGAAAAACCAAGCACAGTGCCTGCGTTTGTTGTCCTCTCTCATCAACAACTCTCTTTCCCACTCAAATGTGGAGCTTCATATCAGGTTTCTAGTGTAAATGAGGTCCCTCAAATGTTCAATCTCGATAACTTAGTCTTTACAACACACGCTACCGATATATAATGGTCCTCTGATTGAACAAGAGATGTCAACAGCAGGGGTCAGGGGGGACCAAGTCTCTGCTAATGTTGGAAATGGACACCTACTGCTCTTCTTCTGGACTGAGGGATGAGATTGCGAGTGACCTAGCTGGGGGTTTCCTATACTGTGGACATTTCAGTTGCTGATTGGGCCTTGGCTGAATTTGTATGGGCGAGCATTGAATGGTTATTTTTCGACGTCATTTGATTCGCTGGTTAGTTTGGGTTATATATGAAACACTTAAGTCAAAATGACAGAATACATTTCAGATAATAATGGCTTTCTTTGTAACATAAATTCTTTGGATTATACAGTGGGGTCCAAAAGTCTACTGAAAAGAGATCAATACTGAAAAAGCTTTAGTACAGTATATAGAGTTGCAATCAAAATTATTCAACCCCCCCCCAAGACCCATCATTTTTAAAGATTATATCTACATCAGTTGAGTGACATATTCAAAGACATAATAACCTAATATTTCTAAATAGCAGCATTATTATTTAACTCCTATTGCATATGTAAGGCAACAGAAATAATTGTTTTAAAACAAAATTAAGCCATCACTCTACAATAGCACTTACGTTTTAAAATGTAAGTTTAGTGTCGTAAGCAAAAATGTAGTTGCATTTTTTAATGCAAAAAAATGCAATTAAAAATAAATTGTCACAAAAGCTAACCGTGGAGATTATTTCATTACACAAGAAAGGCCATCTTTCCAAGACACTTCAATTTCCAGTAGACAAAGTTGGCAGCAACATTCAAATACTTTTATGATATGGTATAACAGCAACCTTCTTTGGTGTGGAAGAAAGCAAAAACTTCAACAAGGGAAATGTTGATATTCAAGAAGAAATTTGTATTGAGTCCTGGAAGAAGGTTATATGGACATATGACACTAAGCTGAAAATGAGATTTAGACCCATGGGTCAGCAGTACATCTGGAGATAAAAAAGTCAAGGTGATGACAAGAACGTCACCATCCCCACAGTCAAGCGTGGAGGTGGGTCAGTCCTGTTATAGGGGTGTTTTGTGGCTGCAGGAAATGGCTATCCTGACTATGTGACTTACGCCATGGATTCTTTAAAGTATCAGGTCATTTTGGCAAAAATGTGATACCTTCAGTATGTAAATTGAAGCTTGGTGATCACTGGACTTTCCTGAAAGACAATAACACCAAGGATACATCCAAATTGTCCAAAATCGGATTCAGGGATTGGTCGTGGAATGTCCTTGAATGGCCCTTTCAGTCCATCATTAATATACCATTGAAAATCTTTGTTGGGATTTCAAAGAAGCAGTGGCAGCAGAGAAACCAAAGAATGTCAATGAGCTGGAAGATTTTGCTCATGAGAAATGTGTCAAGAGTTCCAAAAGAGAGGTGTCCGAAGCCTCAGAACCCTTACCTGAAACATTTATTTGATGTTATTAAGGGTAAGGATGCTCCACAAATGATTGAATTTGCGGGTTGAATATTTTTGACATAACGTTTGTGGAGGGAATTAGTTATTTTTTATTTTTAAATGTGGGTAAACTGAACTGTTTGTTCTCAAAATCACTGAAATGTTTATTAAAACTGTATTTGATGGTTTACTGAGGTTTTAGTAGATGTGTTTAGTTCACATCACTAGAACATACACTGGTTCGGGGGTTGAATAATTTTGATTGCAACTATTTATATATATATATATATATATATATATATATATATATATATATATATATATATATATATAGATAAATAGATAGATTTTTTTATTTTTTTCATTACAAATTATATTAAATGCATAAATGTAGTTTCAGTGAGCATCGTCTGTGCTTCATTATGAACATGGTCAATTTTAAAAATGATGAGTGACCTGTAAATAGTACCTAATCTTGTGTATTTCCAGGTTTAAATTAGATTTTGAATGTGGTCTAAGACTTTTGACCCCACTGTTTAGATTTTAAATATATTAGCTATTTCAATAAACTTCCTAATTAAATACTGTTTCTAATCACTCACAATCTAGTCTCTATTTCAGACTGTCTTAAAGCAATCTATGTCAACAAGCATATGCCAGCTCATCTGTAAACCATTTCTCAAAAATTATGCAACCGGTTAATAAAAATGTCACGTGCTGTGATGTACAGCGAGAATTGCTAATTAGCGTGTTGTTGATGAAGCCTCAGGACCTGCACTCTCTTAGTACAGTATGTAAAGATGCTATGATGAACTGCGAACCCTGTGGCTGTATGGAAGCCATCTTCTCATCTCCTCTCACGATGGCTTTCTGGTTCTCTGAACTTCCACATCGCTCGACTGTTGATCAGAGCTCATGCCTGTATAAAAGCTCTCCCTCCACGGCTATGTATTTATCACACTTCAGTGATGACACATATGTGCTACATTTACACAGGCAAAATAAATGGGAACCCATTTGACACCTCATTACGGCCCTTGTGGGGACGGTTATTTTCCAGAGTGCCGTTCGTGATGTGATGGCTCTGAATAGAAACAGCTATGCATTCACTGGAGCTCTATAGTCTGTGGACAGTGGCACAATCGATTGAAATCTCTGCTCTTTTCTAGAATGATGTCTACAGCCACTGGCTTTTCATTACATGAACAATAGGGGTGGGCGGCATAACCGGTCTTTTTCAGGCTATGAAAAATTTTATATTACTATGCTATAAAATATGTATATTAAATTATAGCAATTGTTTATATATTAGGGCTGTCATTTTAACACATTAAGTGTGATTAATTATCAAAAATAACTCTAAAAAAAAATTATGCAATTAATCATGCCCCAATGAGTACGGATTTTCCTGCCATACCAGCAATTCAAGCTTGAAATACATTGCTTTTTACAAGCCATATCAATAGGTGGCAGTGTGCCTCAACAAACCTCACAAGCTGCGCAGCCACAGAATGAGAACCACTTGGTTAGGAGGAAGCACAAAAGGCGGCAAAACACAGCAGATTGTGGATTAATGAATCCAATTAAGTGGAAAATATTTGATTAAAAATTATAATTGATTGACAGCACTTACTTGTTTTGATTAATGCGGGGGTTACCTCCCCCATTTCCCTCAGAATCTAAGTCCCTGTATACAATGATGAGCCAAAACATTATGACCACCTGCCTAATATGCTGTTTGTCTTCCGCATGCTGCCAAAACAGCACTGACCTGCTGAGGCATGTATTCTACAAGACCCCTGAATGTGTCTTGTGATATCTGGCTCTAAGACATTAGCAGCAGTTCCTTCAAGTTATGAGGTGGAGCCACCGTGGATCGAACTTGTTGGTCCAGCACATCCCACAGATGCTCAATCAGGTCAGATCATGTTCCTCAAACCATGTGTGCAGTGGGCCAGGGTGCATTATCCTGCTGAAAGAGGCACTACCATCATTTACATTTACATTTATGCATTTGGCAGATGCTTTTATCCAAAGCGACTTACAGTGCACTTATTAAAGGGACAATCCCCCCGGAACAACCTGGAGTTAAGTGCCTTGCTCAAGGACACAATGGTGGTGGCTGTGGGGATCTAACCAGCAACCTTCTGATTAACAGTTATTTGCTTTAGCCCACTACGCCACCACCACTCCCATCAGGGAATATCATTGCCTTGAAGGGGTGTACCTGGTCTGCAACGATGTTTAGGTACATGGCACATTTCAAATTGATGTCCACATGAATGGCCGGACACAGGGTTTCCCAGCAAAACATTGCCCAGAGCATCACACTCCCTCTACCGGCTTGTTATCTTCCCACAGTGCATCCTGAATGGACTTGTGCCAGAATAGATCTTCTGTCGGTTCGGATCAGACAGGATAGACTTTTTGCGCACATCGATGAGCCTTGTGCGGCCAAAATCCTGTCATCGCTTTGTGGTTTGTACCTCCTCAGACCACTGTCGGTAGGTACTTACCACTGCTGACCGGGAGCGCCTCACAAGCTTTGCCATTTCAGAGATGCTTTTACCCAGTCATCTGGCCATAGCAATTTGTCCCTTGTCAAATTCTCCCTGTGATCTTTACTCCTGCCTATTTCTCCTGCATTCAACACGTTGACTACGAGAACTGATTTTTTGCTTATCATCTAATCTACCCTGACCTTGACATGTGGCCTTGTTAGAGATGATCAACGATATTCACTTCACCTGTGAGTGGTCAAAATGTTATGGCTAATATTTGCATATACAGTTGTGGTCAAAAATATTGGCACCATTGGTAAATATGAGCAAAGAAGGCTGTGAAAATAAATCTGCATTGTTTATTTTTTTTTTTATCTTTCATTCAAAAAATTCACAAAAATCTAACATTTAATTGAAGTAGACCAATTGAAAGAGGGAAAATATCTCATTATTAAATAAATATTTTTCTCCAAAAAAAGACACCCCTAGAAATTCTTATGAGGAAAATATATCTGAATTATATGCCCCTTTCATATTTACATTTTTAGTGCATAATAAATCTTTGTTCGCTGCCCTTTTCTGCATATTGCGGCAGCATTTTGTGGTCCGTTCTGCATTACGCAGCAGCTAATTTTTGCTAATCGAGGCCCATTCGGCACGTTTCGCGGCCGACCCACCAGCCAGTTCGGTTCTCCCGATGGCCAGTCCACCATATATATATATACTTAAAAATGAAACTTAATTATAGTGGTCAATTTGCTCAAAGCTAAATTTGTCGACCCCTTTTGCTGTGATGTCTATAACAACAGGTGCAAAATGACCAATATAAATTAATCATGAACATAAATACAATTGTTAATACAAACAATCATTGATATTTAAAAAAACAATCATTACCTTTAGAAAGTTTAATAAAAAAAATCCCATACATTTTAGTTTCATAAAATGTCTACAACATCTTGAACATCATGAGCTTATACTAATATTTATCCAACAAAATTCTGTCTAGAATGAGTATGTACATTTTACTTCAGGCTCAAAAAAAATCAGTACATGAGAAATCGATGCTTAAGAAAATGTACTGTAAATGTGTGTGCACACTAACAGGTGAGTGTGTATGTGTCTTTACGCCTTTCTGGTGTCACATATGTCTTCTTTTTGAAAGGTGTGAATGGTAGCCTTCATCTATAAGTGATGTCTGTGATGCTGTTTTAATCCTCCAAACACACATTCTTTTTTCAATTGCTTCTGTCGGTTTTGATTTTATGAATCATTCATATTTAATGCTGTTAGCCAGGCTGTGGTATCACTCAGTGGCTACCAGCATTTCACACCCTCCATCGCAACCCATACAACATTAGATTAGTCCATTACAAACACATG
This sequence comes from Xyrauchen texanus, assembly GCF_025860055.1. NCBI lineage: Eukaryota > Metazoa > Chordata > Actinopteri > Cypriniformes > Catostomidae > Xyrauchen > Xyrauchen texanus. The sequence goes on from NC_068305.1 coordinate 8,160,282, forward strand.
ATACTCCCACCTGCAAATCACTTCCAGTAAACACAACTGATTCTGTGGACGTCGCTGTCCGTGGGACTGAAAATAGAATTCTGTTCTATAGCCCCCATTACACTGATGGGGGAAATTTACTAAGAAGTAATTGCACCCTGTAAAACGCCACAAACACACCCACAAAATCTCTGCTGAATGCCATTTGCACTGCACAATTATATAGACATTGTAAGAACGTTATATGAACAACCAATGAGTAAATTAAATAAAAGACCCACAAACCTCTTTTCAGAATTCACGTGGTAACTGTATCAGTTCATTTCAAAGACAGACATGAATGAATGTTCTTGTTTTAGTTAGTCACTAACTGTTAATTCAGTCTGATGGATTCAGTGAATAATTTGTAAAAACCAAGAACCAACCCAGTAACTCCATAACGTTACTAATTACACTGATGTGCATTATGAACCATTAAAATATGTTATTTATAAACACACACACACACACACTCGCATGCATCCATTCATGATATGGATTCCAGCAGAATCACTTTAATCATTTTATTATAGTGTCAGTTCAATCATATCAGCAAAATGTTCCCAAAATATTGCTATTATTCCCTTTTGCCCTACGCAGGTTTTATCAATGCCCCTTAGCTTTGTAGTCTCTCTCTCTCTCTCTCTCTCTCTCTCTCTCTCTCTCTCTCTCTCTCTCTCTGCAGATGTCATTTTTCCAGTTAAAGGGCTGTGTGTTTGTAAAGCTGAAATGCTGTAAGCTGCAGTGTAAGGATTAGCCCTGTGGATGCAAAGTGTGCAACAATGATAAAATGATGTATTTGTGAGGCTGCTGCAAATAGTTCACAGTGCTTGAAGCCAAATTTAAAGATTCCTCTCGAATAGTATTGCTTTTGTAGCTTTTTCAACTTTACAGCCTTATAATGTTTTGATTGTCATGTGACAGTGTGGCTAAACATTATTTTCTCTTTCGAGAAGATCATCAAGATGTTGAAACCAGTTGAAACTGCTAAACCTGTGATTGCTTTATAAATTAATTTTGTAAATATTTATGTCAACACTCAATCCCATGCCTCTCTGCCAGCTATTTCAGATCACAGATTAGCATCCCAGGTGATTTTGGAATCATTTTAATGGTTGATTTGATGTTTGATTATTCTTCTCACACACTATTCATCAGGTTCATTCAAATGAGTTTCATAAAGCCAGACTTCAGCATATAACGAAAACACTGAAGACACAGAAGTGATCTCAATCTAGTAAAAGACCATTTTAAAGTGATAGTTGACCCAAATAAAAAAGGTAATCATTTACTCAAGCTAACGCTGTTCCAAACCAGTTTGGTACAAAGGGACTAAAGGCACACAAAAACATATATTTTTTTTTCTGGTCAAAAAGTGTATCAAGAATGAAAAATACATGTATTTTTATTGAATATAAATGGAGCAACATATCATAACTTGAAAAATAAAACTTAAGACATTTCACGCGGTGACATCATGGATCTTGTATTTAGCCGTGCATAGTGACAAACAGATGTTGAGGAAAGTCCTGTGGTAGTTTTGTCGATATTTAGTGTTTTGGGAGAAAATCAAATAAAAAGTTCCTTTCACCTCAGGGGACCTTTAGTCCCTTTGTACCCAATGACTTGCAATGACTTACCCAATGACTTGTACCCAATGATCTCAGGGTCATTTCTAGAAGGGATCCCTCCTTCATCAAGTTTTCATGCATGTGCATTCTCGCCGCAGCATATTACATTTACATTTATGCATTTGGCAGACGCTTTTATCCAAAGCGACTTACAGTGCAATTACAACCTGGAGTTACGTGCCTTGCTCAAGGACACAATGGTGGTGGCTGTGGGGTTTGAACCAGCGACCTTCTGATTAACAGGTGATTAACAGCCCTGTGCTTTAGCCACTACGCCACCACCACTCCGTATTAATCATAGAGAGCATTAAAAGCTTCAATAATATCAATAATATAACTTTATTACTATTATTATGGAGTGACTATTTACACTAGTTGTACATACCTGCCACACAGTGCAGTTACTTGAACTAAAATAGTCTAGTGAAAAAAAATAAAGACAAACTGCATCTTTATGAGTCACCGCAATGGCTCAGTATGTAAGAACAATATGGATGTGTTTTTTCCATGTGGACGACCTGGGTTCAAATCCGCCTTGTCTCCACTCATAAAATGTTACTTTAATACTTTATAATAATATATAAAATGAATATAAAGTTGATTTCCTCACAGAGATTTGGTCATGATGATGGTCAGAGAGTTGAGTGAAAGGTTTGATGCCTTTAGACAATTGCTAGAGTGCCAAGAGTACTTATAGTACTTTACTTGAAGAGAACTGTACTGAAAGAAAGATAACTTCAGTATATATGCATAATATGTAGTGCAATATGTCACAGAGCTGTGCTGAATCCATACTATATGAGCTATATTCAACTCAAGGATCACATTGACTTTTAAACCCATGTTAATGACATTTTAATGGAATCTGTACATTCAACATCTTTTATCTACAGGTGGTAAATGATGCATTTGTTTGTACCCTTCTGCTTTGTTGAAAGCTTATTATCAATCATTAGTGTTGGTGACAGTTGGTTAATGCTGTTTAACAAGCACCTAATGTAACAGAGTGTCATATCTTCTTCATAGCTGGATAGATCTTACAAAAAGTTACAAAAGTGAACTACACTCCTCAACAAATCATGATCATTTAGAGTATGGAAATTCAATTCGAGGGCTGAGACTTTTCAGTTTGGAGAATAATTGAATCGGCAGGCTGGTTAAGGCAGAGGGTTTGCTCCATTGAGTGATTTTATTCACACCAATTTTTAAGAATTCCTCAGAGCCACAGAAAGAGGGACCCTCACTGCCACACAAAGGACACACCATTCTCAGAGTCAGCAATCATCCATTCAGGAAGAAGATTCCAATTGTGCTGTAAGCAGTTTTAGTGTTCTGAAGCTTTCACGTGACTGAGCTGTTGAATTAGCCATGCCCCCTCATTACAAAACCCCACCCTCCAAAGATCATTTTGAGACCAAAAGGAGCAAAAGTGCAGCAATGTTTGTTTGTGTGGTTGGCACAATAGCGCCTTCAACTGACAAACATTAAGAATCATAGCCTCAACCATCCGCTTCAAATACAACACTATGAGAACGAGCAAAATGATTGACAGGTGAAAAGTGTCAATGTCCGCGGTCCGAGGATGCATTTTTGCTTGCTGTTTACAAATTCTGCAGCTTTCACAGAGACTGGTGAGATATCTCAAGACACTTTAATATCTTTAAGGGATTTGGAATTTGTTTTGCATACTTGTCCATGACACAATCGCTTACAGCACCTTCAAGAACACCTAATGAGCTGTCTGAAGGAAATGGGTTTTGTGTCCAAATGTGGTTACAATTGTTGTGAATAATACTAAAAAAAAATATTCCAAGCCAGAGATATGTGATAGAGAGAACTGAAATGTGGGACAAAAAAGGAGCAGTCTTGAGGTTGCTGGGAAAAGCAGTGAACGAAATATAATACTTAATTGATGGAAGTATTTGAAGCTGAGGAGTGAATTCATTAAACAGTTGCTCAACTATTGCGTGGGGTAACCCTGCGTCTTACTCACTGACAACTCGCAATCTAGTTTAGCAGGTGCAATTTGCACTGAAATTACGCTGCAGCTTGAGTATTTAAATTACAGAGTGGCTATATACACTAAGTGCAAAAAGCCCATCTTTTTGGCAAAGGCTATTTACACAAACTCTGCCGACCATTGCTGAGATCAAGCTCAAGGCAGCCACGACAGATTTCTTAGGGGTAAACTGTTGGTCAAATGTAAGCAGGCATATTTGAATTTTGTTATGGCTGGGGTGTTGAACTGGTTAATGGGTTAAACGTTTAGTGGGTTAAGAGCACCGAGAACGGAGTAACTACCTACACTTCAATAGTCTGGTGGAAACACAGGTGCTTACGACAAACTGCACCCTCATGTACCGCTGTACTGGCTCAGGGTATAATGGTAGTGTGAATATGCTTTGTCATGCTGACGATCACTGTTGTTAAGGAAAATTTGGTTTAAAATTTTTTTTAGAATCTTTGGCCCATCCATTTTTATTGAGACCCACCCAAAAGTTATTTCATGGCTACGCCCTTGGTCTCCACCCTATTTCCTATAATACTACTTTTAATAATAAATAAAAGTGATTACACGCAGTGATTTGGTCACGGTGAATGTCAGGGGGTTGAGAGAAGGGTTTCATCCTGATAAAATTAACAATGGTTTTACCATGATAATATAGTAGTAACCTTGTTTTTTGGTGGAAACCATAGATTTGATGCTGTTAACCATGGTGTTACTACAGTAATATGGTGTTCCAATAGTAATATGGTGTCCATGTTTTTTTTTACTTTATTTTGTGGCTACTATGATTTTAATTCAGTGCTATTAACTATGGTGAAACTGTGGTTACTGTAATAAAACTGGTTAATTTTTGTGAAGGAATGTTGGTTTAGGGGTAGTGGTTGGTGTAAGGTGCCTGTGGTATTCTAAATAAACACAATAAAAATGTTGCAGTGATGCCCCTATACTGTATGTTAATAATTAAACAGGGGTGTACTGTAAAAGGTTCTGACACTATTTGCACTTAGTGCAAAGAAGATGCTTTTTGTTGCTTTTTTTTACACTGTATAAATAGCATCTATCACTATATGCACTGATCACAACTGGACTCTGCCTTTAAATTTAGTCATTGTCATTCCTTTCTGCACAAACATGCCTCCTTTCTTCAGTATGTAAATTAGGCTTATTATAGATTGGATTTATTTATAAAATTGCCTGGTGCAATTTACTATTACCACCAGATGAAAGCAGGCGGTAAAATATATTTTTTAAAGAGACATTTGTGTATATTTTCTATTAATCATGTCAGCAGCAATTCATCAAATATTGATCAAATGATCGAGAAGAGCATTATATCCTGGCATACACACAGATGTGTGGTGTATTCAGCACACTTCGGCTTGTTATAGAGACGATTCAGTTGTTTGGATCACAGTAGTGCGGTGATGCTCTACAGTCCCGGTGAGAGTGAGGGTAAAATCACGGTGGTCTGCTGCATCCTCTACAGCACTAAAAATTGGCCTGCAAGATCTGAATTACACATGCAAATTGCAATGAGCTTTATTGCCAAGTATGCTTACACATACAAGGAATTTGTCTTGGTGACAGGAGCTTCCAGTGTACAACAGTTCAAATCACAAGACATATATAATAATAAAAAAAGTAAAAACATTTTGTAAAATATATATTTTTTTAATAGAAAATAATGTATATATGAATACACAATTATAAAATATATATACCATACATACATACACACATACATATATTGACACATATACACACATACACATACGTAGTGCAAATTTATATACAAATCTGTTATATGGCAGAAGAGGTTGGATGTGTTGGATAAATATAAAAAAGACTAGACTGTGAATTGCATATAATTATTGCTCAATGGGGCAGTTTTATCTGTTCATAAGATGGATAGCCTGAGGGAAAAAACTGTTCTTGTGCCTGACTGTTCTGGTGCTCAGTGCTCTGTAGCGCCCCAGCCAGAAGGCAACAGTTCAAAATAGTAGTGGGCAGGGTGATTTTTCCAGTCTTTTTTCTCACTCTGGAAGTGTATAGTTCTTGAAGGGAGTTCAGGGGGCAAGCAATAATCCTCTCAGCAGTCCGAACTGTCCTTTGTGGTCTGTAGAACTTACAACCTCTTGGAATTACAACCTCTGCTGGGCATGTGGGTCTCCCACTTCAGGTCCTGTGAGATGGTAGTGCCCAGGAACCTGAATGACTCCACTGCTGCCACAGTGCTGTTTAGAATGGTGAGGGGGGACAATGATGGGGTGTTCCTCCTAAAGTCCACAATCATCTCGATTGTTTGAGCCTGTTCAGCTCCAGGTTGTTTTGACTGCACCAGGCAGCCAGCTGTTTAACCTCCCTTCTGTATGCAGACTCATTGACCAATGACAGTGGTGTCATCTGCAAACTTCAGGAACTTGACAGAGGGGTCCTTGGCGATGCAGTCATTGGTGTAGAGGGAGAAGCTGGGATGATGGTGTTGAATGAAGCCGAAATGGTCCAGTGGTGTCCTTCAGTTGGGCCAACACCAGTCTCTCAAATGATTTCATGACCACAGACGTCAGGGCAATGGGTCTGCAGTCATTAAGTCCTGTGATTTTTGGTTTCTTTGGGACCGGAATGATGATTGAGCGTTTGAAGCAGCATGGGACTTCACACTGCTCCAGCGATCTATTGAAAATCAGTGTGATGTTGGGGGCCAGCTGGTTAGCACAGGATCTAAGGCCCTATGTTTTCCTTGTCTTTTGTTTTCGGAAGACATGGCACACATCCTCTTCACAGATCTTAAGTGCAGTTTGAGGAGCAGGAGGGGGGTTGCAGGAGGTGTTGGTGTTTGTGTGAAGTGAAGGTCAGAGTGGGTGTGGGGTGTGAGATTGGGCCTTCCAAATCTACGGTAGAACACATTCAGGTCGTCAGTCAGTTGTTGGTCTACCGCAGGGTTGGGGGCAGGAGTCCTGTAATACGTACGTTTTTTTCATGCCACTCCACACTGATGCAGGGTCATTAGCTGTAAACTTGTTTTTCAGCTTCTCAGAGTATATTATTTTAGCCACTTTGATTTCTTTATTCAGTGTGTTCCTGGCCTGATTGTATAAGACTTTATCCCCACCTATGTAAGTATCCTCTTTGGCCTGATGAAGCAGTGTCATCTGCTGTAAACCATGGTTTGTCATTGTTAAATGTTAAATAAGTCCTATTAGGAATGCATAAATCCTCACAGAAACTGATATAAGATGTAACTGGATTATTTACTTGCGACACACAGTGGTCAGTGTGCATATTGAGAAATAAAAATTGGCCAAGACTAAGGCTGCAAATGTTTTGCGCATTGCAGATTATGTTAACTATTTACTTGTTACTTACTTATAGAGATCGTACAGTGATACGAGAAGTAGCAAAGAAGACTTGCAATACCCGGATTAGCAGTCTGATACGTCTTAATCCCCAGATGTACTGTTGTTATCAAAATGCTAGATGGCACCATTGAACAATCAGAATTGAAAATAATTGTGCATCGTGTAATAACTACAGTTAACGTATGCGAACTTAATGTACAGTGCTACCACGTATTCTGGGAGTATAAAGTCTGCAATGTCAAGAAGTGAAAAGAAACATAACAGTGTCTGAAGCACAGTCTATTTCAGAAAACACTATCTTCAACATGTAAAACACTATAGCTTCCATGTTGCAGCAATGTATGAATGTATACAATGCTTTCACTACATTGTAAATATGTCTCTTGCCACACGGGTATGTTTATATATATTTTTTCCTTTGTTTTTTCCACCAAACAAACCCCAGCTGGATTAGCCATGTCTCAGATAGATGCAATATTCAGGAAGATGTTTATCCACAGCTGAATAAGCTGCCAACTGATTTTACACCATACCATCAATAAAAAATCATATAAATATCAAGAATATCATAAACAAATCATGAGGAGAGAAGAGAAGAGAAGAGGAGAGGACAGGAGAGGAGAGGAGAGGGGTGGGTGGGGTCTGTAGAGGGTCAGTCGGGTTTAAGTGAAACATGTTTTCTCCAGCAGCCGCTGGGTCTCGAAGTCTGGAGTTACAGTTGTAAGGGTCTGTCAGGTTTAAGTGAATTGTGTTTTCTCCAGCAGCCCCTCAGTCTCATTAAGGCAGACCACATCTTTCCCCCCTGTGAACAAAATGAATTTCTCATTACCAGACTGTTGAAGGTAAATTATGAAGAGGGTTTGGGAGCGCGAAGACCATTTAAATGGTTGAGCAGGGACTAATCGTGCTTTGGATGGTTTTAATAAATTAGTGAATATCCTACAATGTTTACTGTGTTTTATGGAATTTGGTCTCAAATGCCTTTTATCAAAAGAGTTTGACAGGCTTAAGGCTACGTCCACACTAATGCATTTTCATTTGAAACCGCATCTTTTTTTCTTTGTTTTGGCCTTCTGTCCACACTGAAATGGGAAGTTTACTTGAAATTGGTGTCCAACAGCAGAACACCAGGAGAAGAGTGTTTTAGACCATACATGGAATGGTGATTTTTTTTCATGCAGAGTAAAGGCATTAAAATGTGCAATATGTAATATAGTTACTGTACTAAAGCATAAAAATATCATAATATGTTATCAGAGATTTAGGAAACATGCGTGCATAATTTATATTACTGACTTCTCCAAAACCAATGCTGCCAATATATTCTACATTTAAATGTCCGTTCCAGGATGGAATTTCTGTTTGTGTTTTGTCTTGTGTGATCCCGCCCACTTCCCATTTCTCAATAGTATTTCGACACTTCGGGTTGCCAGATTTGAAACAAGTTAGTGGGCTAACACAGCATGCTGCAGCCATGGAAGCCAGCAATATATCGAACTAACATTGACAGAGTTATAAAAAATCCACATGAGGTTGTTTATAATTTGAAATCAATAAAACATTGCAAACGTATACATTAACCGATCAACTTACAGTGTTGGCTCGTCGCTTGCCATTGTCAGTTTGGACGTTCCTGTTGCGTGCCCTCAACCTGGTAACCCGCGTGAGCATCTGCAGAGGAGGGGGTGGGGGAGAAAACTTTCTCCAATATTGCAGTACCAATTTTAAACACTTGATGTCAATGTTAGATGTTGCTTCTTTAAGTGTTTTCATACTTTTCAGTGTGGATGAACAACATTTGAAAATTCAAATTCTGAAAATACAAATTTCAAATTCACAGATAGTTAATGTGGACATAGCTTAAGACATCCTTCAAATGAATGTCTATTGCTAATTGAGTATAGATTATTTTAAGTGATTAAAAGGGATAGTTCATATCCCTTTTAATCACTTAAAATAATCACTTTGTTGCTGGAAATGTCATTTACTCACCCTCATATCCATATGACTTTCTTCTCATCGCAAAAGATTTTGAATGGAATGTTAGTCTCCATTACCATTCACTTTCATTTAATCTTTTGTCCATACAATGAAAGTGAATGAGACTAACAATCTCCCAAACATCTTTTCTCTTTTTCAAAAGAAAGAAAGTAATGCAGGTTTGTAACATGAGGGTGAGTAAATGTGGCATAAACTATTCCTTTAAGTTACTCAAGGTTTTTCTGAGAAACCAAATATATCAGTTTACAAACCACCAAGAATGTAAATGTTGTTGTTTTTAGCAGTGGCAGAATTTTTTAGAGCAAAAAAGGGGGATATCCAAGATTCCTAGATGCACATGTTTTTACGTGTTGTCTCTAGTAGTTGTGTCCTGATGATCTGAGAGTTGACTCGGAGGTTTTCTGTTTTTGAGGAATGTCACTGTGACCTCATGTGGATTCTCTGGGCTGCATTCATTTCCTCTCCAGTTGTTTTGCTCATGTTACATGAGCACAATGAGTAAACAAGCCTAATCTCAACAACTCATACAGATAAGAGGCTCAAATCTCTTGTGATAAGCTATTAAAAAGATTGTTTGTCAACGATGAGACCGATGTGACAGATTGAAATATGATGAGTTAGATGTGTTTTTGTTTAAGGCAGTTTTACAAGATTAGTCTCACTTGCAAATCTTCTATGAAAAAGCGTTTTTTGGAGTGTTATGCTTTAATCGAGAGAAATTGTTGTTTGTTTATGTTCGTTTCACACTGAAAGGTGCACTCTTAGGAAGTAATCACTGTTCAAACAATCATGTCATTTGCAAAGGTAATCAACGGAAATGTTTATGTGTTATTGTTGTTGCTGGAAAAATTAACTGTTTTTACACTGTGAAAAGGGATGTCTAACCCTAACCCAAATGTAACAGCACAAAGGAAAGATGTTTTGCGCAAAAGTTTCTCTTTCAAAGCTGTGGAGACTTGATGGAGGTCTAAGTTATGCTTCATTTGAGTATCAACTTTGAAAGTGCACTTACTGTTAGCAGTGTGGGAGACCCGGTTTGGATCTTATATTTTTACTCTGCTGATGGTTAGGTTTAAGTTCGGGGTCTGGGTTGGGGGGTACAGTTTATAAAATATGGATTCCTCTTCACTGTATTACAGCCTGTACAACTGAAAACAACTCGCTTTTGGCGCCCCTTTGTGGACAGTATTACACCCAGGAAATGGAGCTCACACGTTCCCATTCGACCCAAAACAAAATTATAAGAAATGTTTGTGTACATTTTGAAATCTTTGAATTTTGATTGTATAATTTGGTATCTCAACTAATTTGAGCACATTTTTATGATCTCTACTGATACATGTGAGAGAAGAGAAAAATCTGAGTAGCGGTAGACTTAAGCTAATTAATATTGTTTATGTGTAGGAGAAACAATTTCAAAGTTAAAGAGATCTATCATTTGTCATTTTTCTTTCCTATGGGTCCTCGTTGTTGTCTAGTAGAAACACATGATACATTAAAGAGACCTTTGAGGATTTTCTCCAACGGGATAACTAAAAAGTTTTTTTAGGCGGGCTTTTTGATGGCTGCCTTTCTTTGAGACACAATGCCTGCTGAAACCGCAACATTTGTTTGTGTCTGCCAAAGAAATATGTATAATTTGTATAAGCTGGAGATAGTGAAACATTATATGTATTATGAATCTCTCTCCATGTCACTGTGGGTTTTCAGCTCCAACTGAAACATGCAGCAAATCTCTCAGCTCAGATGACATCCTTATCACCAACTTGCTGCGAGACATCTGATTCCGTGACTGCCTGAAAGGCATCTCTCGCTTCTCTTTCACTCTATTCCTCACTCTCACATTATTTTCGTTCACTGTCGTTTACACACTCTTGTTCTCTCCTTCACGTGACTCAAAGGCAGCTCACTCCTCTGCAGAGGCAGCCAGCCCTCCTGATTTGCTTGGTGCTGTGGAGCGATTTGCATAGGGGCTGGCCTACATCTGAGCAACTCCCGCCTCCTCTTCCACATCCATCCCATCGTCTCCGCTTACTTTCACCTGAGTTGAGCCTCCCCCATCCATCCCCCCTTTGCTCCTTTTCTCTCTCCTCTTCTGCCAGCTTCTCTCTCCATCCTCTCCACTGGAGAGTCTCTGTTCTGTCTCTGTCTTTCTTTCTCGCTCAGTGACTGGAAGGGGGCTTGGTGCTCGGATCTCTGTCAGGACTTTTGGTTCATTAGCTGTGTGTGTGTGAGTGAATGCAATGGTAGAGCGAGTCAGTGAGCTCCTCTCTGCATCAGTTTAGCAGAAGAGGGTCAGCACTAACTGGAGTGTGTGGTCGCTTGACGGATGCTCCAAAGCAGTGGCGCAGGTTGCTGGTCGCCACTCGTTGACTTTCTGTTTTGTTCTCCCTCCTCTAGAGGTGAGTTGGATCAACCGGGGATACACAGCGCACTGATTCTGCCTCTGATAAATAACATCTCCCAGAACTGAGGAATAACTAAATTTGCAAAGTCTCTCAGGACCACGGAAAGAAGAAGACTTCAAATCTCCCCAGGATTTTGCTTCAATTTTTCGTCAAAGAGGGTGCTTGCGTTCCCTGCCATGGGATCATAACGGCATCAATTCTTAGTTTACCTGTCTGTATTTGAAAACAGTCTACTCTTTCGGTGAGGAGGGGGCGACCAACATGCGCCCCCATTCTAAGACCCAATACTCCCTGTGGCTCGCCCGCATGCTGCCCCTGGCCGCGGGGTGTGTGTTTGGCACCGCATGGGGCTCGAACACCGATAACAACCTCGTCCTTTCTTCCTCCACATTCTCTCATTCTGAGACCCAGCATCACCATCACCCGGCAGGAGCCAGACATCACCCGGCACCTGTCGCCATCTACCGCTCCCCTGCCCCCCTGCGAGGTGGCCACGGTGAGTTTTTCTCTCTGTCTGTCTGCCTGGAGATATAGCTGTTTCAGACAGTTGATGGAGTTGATGAAGTCTTTGAAACCGAGTACTGAGCAAATCAGGGCTTTCAATCATTTCTTTAATTTTCTCTAGGTGCAGTCATCATTAGAAACAATTGGAGATTAATTTCAGAGCATGCATGATTGGGGGATTTTATTGCACAGAGGATGCTCTTTTAAAACTCAGCAGACTTATTGGTGATCGTAGATACAGTATGTTTCATTGAAGCATCAACTTTATCTCAGATGTTTCTCCTAAAAGTTGACATGCAATAATTGTACAGAGCTATAAAATGAACGTGGAAAGCATAGACCAGATAATTTGGTTTCAGAAGAGAAATCTTGGCGTTCATATTGAGATTTTTGATGTTTGGTTTGCTTTGGCTTCTTGGCAGATCTGAACGCAATCAAATGTAAGATTACTGGGGTCTTTTTTCAAGGGAAACAAATGCTGGAAACTTCAGCAAAAGTCTTTGTTTGCTCTTCATTTATTTTCATTGCTGTCTAAGAGAAACTGAGATATTAAAGAGATTTACTATTGTAATTTGTCTTTCCAATGGGGTGGTGACATCACTTTGTTAAGCATTTTGTTGGTGTGAGCACATTTCTGTTATTTAGATATGACTTTATGATGAGCATGGTAGATTTATGTTTATGTATCGTGAGTGAGGGTGCATGTGTTTGTGCACATACAGGGTTGGGGAGTTATGGAATACATGTAACGTGAATACAAAATATAAGTAACTGTATTCCACTACAGTTACAATTTATATCATTGGTAATTAGAATACAGTTACATTCAAAAAGTATTTTGATTACTGAAGAGATTACTTTGCATTGTATTGTCATTTGTTTCATTTAATATTTAGTGCTTTCAGATGGAAAAGTGCATTTGAACAGCGGTGAAACACTTTCTTATGATGTTTTACATTCATACGAGCAGACAGAGAAGTACGTTTGAAGTAAGTTTGGAGCAGAAGAAATAGAAATAAACCTTGTGTAAATTGTCAGCTTTATGCTAAGCTAAAATGCTATTTCTAGCCATTTTACATGCACGTTACCAGACACGATCATATTTTTTATCAAGAAAATTCACGTTGGATCATAATTTCTTTTTGTCTAGTAAGATCTTTGATATTAGGGCAAAACAATTTTTTATAGTCAAAACAATTGAAAAAATCAACCAGTGCTGAAGAAGTAATCCAAAGTATTTAAGAATACGTTACTGACCTTGAGTAATCCAACGAAATACGTTACAAATGACATTTTACAGCATGTATTCTGTAATCTGTAGTAGAATACATTAATAAAGTAACCCTCCCAACACTGTGCACATATTTGTATTTGAAGTGCAAAAGGCGATTGAGCTTGACTCCATTTATGCAGTTCAGAGAGTTTTTGTCCACTCCTTTTGTCAGTGCTACAGCAGATGGGGGTGACAGGAGGAGAGAGAGAGAGTGTGCATCACTAATCTGATCCTGTCAGGTCGTCACCACTCAACACACTCACACAATCCAGACCTAATGAGGTTCTACCCCTCTGTCCCTTTCTCTCTCCATCTGCGCGTGGTGTCTGACTTCCTTCGCCCAAACGGATATGACATCCACTCTGCATAATTTCACCAAATGAGGTGGAAGTGTTTTTAAGTTGTCTTGATCCAGGTGTCTCCCAGACACGTTTTGGGAGACTCTAGTTTTGTGTGGCCACTAGGAGCGTTGGAGTCGTTCTAACAGGTGGCATATCCCTCCCAATTTCATTGGCTGTAACTACATTTGCTTTGTATATTTGCCAACCTAGATTTGGTAGGTAATTATCCTTTCTGAAAGACCCGTGGCTTTATGAGTCCCTCCACAATTTCAAATCATTCTGACCGGTGATAAATGTCATTTGTAACTTTAACACTATTCATCCGAGCAGCGCACAGAAATGGTAATAGTGTGATATTGAAAGCACACAACACTCTGGGTAATATTTTATACTAAAAATAAGAAAGAAAGAAAAAAAAGAAAGAAAAACTGATTTAAAGCCTTGTTATAAACTGAAGTAATTAACTAAAAGTTAAAGGGATAGTTCACTAAAAAAAAGTAAATGCTCTCATCATTTACTCACCCTCATGCCATCCCAGATGTTCTTTCTTCAGCAGAACACAAATTAAGATTTTTAGAAGAATATTTCAGCTCTGTAGGTCCATTCTTTGCAAGTGAAGGGCTATAAATAAAGGGCAGCATAAAAGTAATTCATACCACTCAAGTGGTTAAATCCATTTCTTCAGAATGATATGATGAATGTCGGTGAGAAACAGATCAATATAAGTCAATTTCTGCCCAGTATGGAGCATATGCATAAAGAATGTTAATCACCAAAAACACAAGAAGAATGTGAAAGTTAAAGTGGAGATTGACTGAGCAGGGAGGATAATTTATAGTAAAAATTGAATTAAATATTGATGGTTTCTTTCCCAACCTATCAAATCACTTCTGAAGACATTCATTTAACCACTGGAGTCATATGGATTACTTTTATGCTGACTTGTCTGATTTTTGGAGCTTCATAATTTTAGCACCCATTCACTTACTGACCAAAAGAGCTGAGAAATTCTTCTAAAAATCTTTATTGGTGTTCTGCTTTTTTCTGCTTTTTTCTGCAATTCAACAACTTTCTGGTTTGGTGCAGCTATGAAATCAGACATCAGAAGACTACAGAGGATAATTCGGACTGCTGAGAGGATTATTGGTTGCCCCCTACCCCTCCTTCAAGAACTATACACTTCCAGAGTGAGAAAAAAGACTGGAAAAATCACCCTGCCCACTACCTTTTTGAACTGTTGCTCTCTGGCTGACGCTTCAGAGCTCTGAGCACCAGAACTGTCAGGCACAGGAACAGTTTTTCCCTCAGGCTATCCATCTCATCAACAATTTAACTGCCCCATTGAGCAATAATTATATGAAATACATATTTATATTATCCAGCATATCCACTTCTGCCATTACATACATTGCACTGTACATAATATACTGTATTTTTGTTCTTTATATAACGGATTTGTAATAGATTGCACTACGTGTGTGTGTGTATGTGGGTATGTATGAAGGTGAGTGTATGTACGTATATGTATAATTATTTAATTTTATTAATCTTTTTTTGTTTTTTGTTTTTAATTATCTATGTCTTGCTGCTGTTTTTGTATTGTTGTACACTGGAAGCTTCTGTCACAAAGACAAATTCCTTGTATGTGTAAGCGTACTTGACAATAAAGCTCATTCTGATTCGGATTCGGATTCTGAAAAAGAAAGAAAGTCACACATCTGGGATGGCATGAGGGTGAGTAAATGATGAGAGTATTTTCATTTGTGGGTGAATTATCCCTTTAATTGAAAAATGAAACCAAACAACTAAAGTCATTACTGAAAATAATTTTGAAATATAATAAAATGTAAACAAAACAGTAAAACAGAAGAAAAAAAACTATTCAAAACAGTGATTGAAAATCTGTTAAAAATAATATAAAAGTAAACATAAACAGAAAAAAGAAGTAGAAAAAACTTGGTTAAAAATTTGCTAAAAAAAAAAAAGTAAATAAATAAAATAAAAAACATTTATAATAATAATTATTATTAAAAACCCACCAGAACAAAACTAAAAACACTGGCAGTGGTATAAAATAATCTATGAAAGGTAAATTAAAGGCTAATTTAAAGGTTTGTAAAGGGAAATTAAATGTGAATTATAATGAATAAATAAACAACAATACAAAAAAATCACGTTTGTATTCATCAAGCTCTCTTCACATGGTGGAATACTCTGACCTGTGTTTCTCTGTGAGATAAAACAAACCACCTGTAAATGCTAATTATATGTACAGTGCATAGAAACTTACCAAGACAAATAATAAAGATTAGGACAGATGTACATATATTTATCAACATTCTGAATCTGATTCTTTAAATATACTATTAAAGTTGAAACTGAAATATATTCAAAATAAAACAGAAAGGTGAGCATGGAATAAACTAAAATGCAGCTAACTAAACCATCACTGAATCTAAAGCTAAAATGCAATAAAATTCAGTGCATCACTGAATCTAAATTGGCTGAACTAGGCTGAAATTTGAAGTCAGTTTGAAAATAGAACTGAAATAAAAACCATGAAAATGTAAACCTACATTATAATAACCCTGGTCAGAGGGAGGACAGTCAGTGTGTGTGTGTGTGTGTGTGTGTGTGTGTGTGTGTGTGTGTGAGCGTGTATTTATCACTTTGTGGGGACCAAATGTCCCCATAAGGATAGTAAAACCCGAAATGTTTGACCTTGTGGGGACATTTTGTCGGTCCCCATGAGGAAAACAGCTTATAAATCATACTAAATTATGTTTTTTGAAAATGTAAAAATGCAGAAAGTTTTCTGTGAGGGTTAGGTTTAGGGGTAGGGTTAGGTTTAGGGGATAGAATATAAAGTTTGTACAGTATAAAAACCATTATGTCTATGGAAAGTCCCCATAAAACATGGAAACACTACATGAGTGTGTGTGTGTGTGTGTGTGTGTGTGTGTTTGAGTGTTTATAGAGAATAGGGGGCTTAGATAGCTCAAGTGTGTTTAAGTTAACTGGAATCAGTGAAGCAACAGTGACTGAGAAGAGGAAACGACTCTTTCTTTCTCTCTTCCCTGTTTGAAGACATCCTCTGTCCTCCGGGATGCACTGCTGAGCTCAGCCAGGGCTGCAAATGAAAAAGACTCTGTCAAGAGACAGACCTACACACACACACACACACACACACACACACACACACACAGTCAGACTGGTCAGTGTGGATGCCTCTCTAAAGAGGACATAATCTAGATGATTCAGTCTCTGAATTCACTTCTGTCTCTTTATATGTTTAATGTTCATGTGGAGTCTACAATGAAGAGTCTGCATTGCAAACATGTCCCTGAGATCTACAATTAGTGCAATAAACATATTGGATTATATTTATGGCATCTTAATATGCAGACTCAAATATAAGTGCCCCATCTGTACATTGATTATAAAATCTATCGAAATTGGCTTTTCATTCCATAATTGACAGAGCTTTCATTACAGCTTTATGCTTTGTTTTTTGTTTTTTCCCTTTCTAATTCTTATCTTATCCTTAAGAATTGTATGTTATATCTTAACCAGCTTTATATGGTTGATCAAGAACGCTGTGTCATGGACAGAAATGCTTTGCACTGTTTGGGCTGGTAAAAACAAACACACCCCATTTAACTGTTTCAAATAGAGCCCAGGCCTTTTGAGTTCTTATTGGGAGACACACAGACACACACACAGTCCCATTCTCACTCTATTTCTATGCCCTCCATTTTGGCCTGAGACAGCTAATCAATGACCGTCTTTGTTTTTGCTGTATAATTCTGGAGGTTATTTGAGTTTTTTGCTGCCGTTCTCTGCATGATTCAGTCTTTATCTCAGTGCAGACAGAATTGTACGAAGCATATTTGCATGACGAGAACACTGAATGAATGAAAAAACACAAGTCAAATAATGAAGGTAATTTCCTCTCTCTCTCTCTCTCTCTCTCTCTCTCTCTCTCTCTCTCTCTCTCTCTCTCTCTCTCTCTCTCTCTCTCTCTCTTGCACTTGCTCAGACTTGCTGATTCCTTTCCTAAATGTGTGACCTCATCTGGTAATTCCAGAGTTCGGAAGTACAGTAGCTTAACTGCAAAAAAAAAAAATTATAATATTTATATATATTCTTACTCAATATTCATCTTTTTTTTTTTTCTTTTTTCACATGTGCTTGAGAAGCAAAATGCCATAAGATAATCAGATGATAAGTCTTGTTTTCAGAGAAATCTAATAATATATATATATATATATATATATATATATATATATATATATATATATATATATATATAAACTAGTGAGGAAAAAAACAAGATTTGCCCGTTTTCCTATTGATTTAAGTCTCCATTGACATACATTGACCTAATAATAACTTGTCTTATGTCATATTGTTTAAAGGATATTTAGATATTTGTACTGGAAAACAAGCCAAAACACTGACTTTTGTAGTGTAACTAAAAGTACTGATGTTACTAACTAACTACATTTTTTAGAAGCGTCACAGTAACTCATTGGCTTTCAAAACAATGTAGCTTTTCATGTAACTAGCTACGTTTTCTGACAAATAATACACCTAATAGTAGTAGAGGTGGTGTAGTGTGACAGAGTGCTACATTGTTGTTTTTACACCACATTGTATTGCAAGGGATAATCAAACACACTTCTAGAATGTCCTCTCTCTCATTATACAAACTATACATTTAGTCAAAAGCTTCTGTTCGTCACACAATTTTCAATAAATTATGGTGTTCTCTAGTTTTATCGGTGGTGTTTCATGTAAACTGATCTTTTCAAATGCTGCTTAATGCGGTCACTGTAACAGATCCTTTAATGTAGTTGAATTCTTTAAATTGTGTGTAGCTTTTAGCTTGACAAGCTACATTATTAACATTGTGTAGTTGTCTTATTGCTTGCTGCTTGGAAAATGACTGTCAGATAATGGTTTGGCAGTCACTCATTTTCTTGGACATAAGAGTCATTGCTAACTAATTGCATTTACGATCTCATGTAATTATGCTGATGGAGCTGAAGAGGAAATAGTCACACCCCTGCTGATCACTGCCTCATTTGGATGTTCAAAAATCCCTTACAACATCCCAAATCCCATCCATGCATCTGATCAAATGCCTTTATATTGAACACTTTTATGGAAAATGATTTAACCCTTAAATGCATGGGCTTTTTGCCAAACACTATAACATACCTCTGAGATAGAGTAGAATACGTATATTATGTTATATTTTAGTGCTTTATTATTCATAGATTAAAGAGATGACGCAACAAATTATAGAACAGGGTTCATTACTTCAACACTGAAATGTGACGCATGAAACAACATTCTCAGGTACTTATTAAGTCTAAATAGATGTTCAGTTTGTAGAATTTCAGTATGCATGTATACTGCATGTGGGATACTGAAAATGCACCACTGTTGCGCAGAATTTAGACATGATATATTAGTCATTTGAAAGAGTATGGTGCTCATTTGTCTTGTAATAAACAAAGACATAGATATTCTGTGGTAGTAAACCTAAATAGAAATGAAATATTCAAAAAATTTGATTTCAAGATGTGGAAATATATATTGTGACATTGTAACATATCTCAGGTCACTTAATATCCTATAAAACTTATCCTATGGTAATTAAAGAAGATATATATATATATATATATATATATATATATATATATATATATATATATATATATATATATATATATATATATGTATGTATGTATGTATGTATTATATAAATTATATGAGGTAAAGGAGGTGGAATGAGGTATGCATTTAAGGGTTAAAGTGATAGTTCTCCCAAAAATTATAATTCTGTCATCATTTTGTCCTCCTACTATGTCTCGAAACCTGCATAACTTTCTTCCTTCCATGTAACACAAAAGTAGTTATTTATAGCAGATTGTCCAAGCTGCACTTTTGGATATGGTGTAAGTGACCACTGCGGTCAAACACGATTTTCAAGACAAGATTTGCAGTGAATAACAATTTAAATTGGTTTCTGTTCCTTGCACAAAACTATCACATGGCTTCAGAAGACTTGGAATATATTCAGTCATGTAGACTACTTTTATGATTATTTTATGGTGTTATTGTACACTTTATTTTATAGACGAGAGCAGCATGAACATTCTTCAAAACTTCTTTTGTGTTCCACAGAAAGAAAGAAAAAATAAGAGAAAGAAAGAAAGACAAATTGGTTTGGAACGTCAAGTTAATAATGAGTAAATCATGATATAATATTCACGTTTGGGTGAACAATATTTAAGGCGCAACAAAGAACTTGATTTGACTAGAAAGCTTTCAAAAAACATTCCTTCTGCTTCAGTTGTGATCTTGTCAGGAACTCATGAGATTTACCTATACTAACATTCTATACAGTGTTACACCACCAAGATTTAGCTGGGTATTTTATTTCAACACCAAAATTATCTCATCCTATAATGCAGAGTTTACATACACCATTACATTACTAGCCTAAAAGTCACACAGCAATTGTATGGAGAAATTATACACATGTTTGTTTTTAGTTGTGCCTAAGGGACTGTGTGCTATTATTTAAAGCTTGCCTGTGTCTGGGTTAGACCATGGATCCCTTCAGTATGTGACTCACTGTCCCAGAAAGTTATTCAATGGGTATGGAGAGGCAGGAACCCTCAAAAGCAGCAAGAAAGCAGTTCAAATTGCAGTGCGTGCAATTAATGTTATACAAATCCGTCTATTTCAAAAATCTCAAGATGGCAGATCACTCCTCCATAAATGGAGATGTGTGCAGTCTCATGTAGCTATTTGAATAGTCTGTTCCACATCTTGTCTGCAGCTTAAGCCCTGTTCACGCATGCAGCTAGTGGGCACTAGTGGCCGTTCATACTGCTGTCGCACTTACGTTACTGATGGACTGCGCGTCTGGCCATATCTTTTGAAAAACTGATCAAAGGTAAAACACATTGCCTGGACACACCCACATCTAATCACCAACGATCACTGTAGCTCATGTCACCAGATTTCCAAGAAACACCCATTTAGGCAAGAATATCGGTTCAATCTGAAATCGATGGTAGCGCAGTAATAGAACAGCGTGAAACAAATTAGCTGCTCATTCTTCAAATAGTGGTGTAGATGTATCTGTGAAAGGTTGTGCAGACAAAATCAAAGAAATTGGTTGAAAATTGTTTGTGGACATATTTTCAATCCCCATAAAAGTAATTAGTAAGGATTATTTAATGGACATAACACTCCTAAATGCATTTAGCAACAGCACACGTCGCGCAGCAGCACCCGCAGCTAGAGAGAAAGTAGCGAGAATTCAGAACAAGACGAAAAGCAGTTCTTCAAGTAAGCTTGGAAAATAGTTAAGAATTGATTAAACTGTAAAGATATGCAGAAATATGAATATTGACTACCAATTGGGATAAGCAAGTTGCTTACAAACAATCTCTCTGTACTGCTGTGTCATTCAGTTCATTTTTCATAGGTCAATCTTAAATCAAAAGAAATCAGGATTAAAAATAATGGTCAGCTGACAATAATTTATTGATGAAAATATCTGTTACTGCAATTATTGTTAGTAAACCTCCTATACAAATTGACATACACATGGTATCACCCGTCTAAAAAGCTTTCAGAATCTTTCTATATTTTTCTGACTAATAAGTTGCCAATAATTAAATAGACTAAGAAATAAATAGATATTTAAAACTTTATTAACTTAAAAAAATTGCTTCCTGCCAGCAGTTGACGCATCAGTAACGTAAGCCCTATGGCGTGTTCACACGAGAAATTAGAAGCCCGTTCTTTGAATACAACAGAGGAACGAGTGTCACATGAGTGCTATTTCAATTCAAACAGCAATTCAGCGCTGGGAGGAAGCAACGATTTAAAGTCAAAAACTTTAAAATTACCATTTTGTTTCTTACACCAGCCTATCGATTTGCTCCAGAAGACATTCATTGATCAACTGGAGTCGTGTGGATTACTTTTATGCCTTTTGGACCAACAAATAGCCAGCAGCCTGATGGCACCCATTTACTTACATTATAAGGACCTTCAGAGCTTCGACATTTTTCAAAAAATCTTAATTTGTGTTCTGCTGAAGAAAGACAGTCATACACATCTGGGATGGCATCAGGGTAAGTGAATAATGAGAGAATTTTCATTTTTGGGTGAACTTTTCCTTTAAGAGTCC
Organism: Xyrauchen texanus; assembly: GCF_025860055.1. Lineage (NCBI taxonomy): Eukaryota > Metazoa > Chordata > Actinopteri > Cypriniformes > Catostomidae > Xyrauchen > Xyrauchen texanus. Next base: position 8,182,046 of record NC_068305.1, read on the forward strand.
CAACCCAAAATGCTGAAGTGGACTTAAGGGGCTTTAGATTTAGCAAAATTATTAATACTTGAGGAGTCGTTAGAAACAATCTTGCAAGATGATTGTGCACCTTGGACCAGTATGAGACCCCAGATTTAAAGATTTGATGCCACAAACCTCACAAAACCCAGCAAATCTACTGACTAGTTGGTAATGGTATGCCATCTGGACTTAGCGGCGGGTAATATAACTCAGTATAATCTAATGAGTGTGTGCTGTGTTTAGGTGCTCGTGTCTTTCTGTTGGTATTAATTTGGTTTGCTGGCCTTTCAAGTGCATTTAAATTGTTACTTTGCTTTTTGTTACTGTTAACTATGAAAGCTTGTTATATTATGTTACAAAGTGGATGCCATCAAAGCATTTGCTTTGCTTTGTTATGATGTCTGAGATATTAAAGGCATCATAACTGCACTTATGATTACGTGTAACTCATCTCTATGCACTAAATCAATACACTAGTTAAGTGCAGCAACATTGAAATCAGAGTGTGGAGTTTCGCCTCTGGACTTGTTTTTCTTTGCTCAAGTGTCTGCTATCTATAAAGAGAAAGATTGATTTTGTTCCTCGGTGACTGCCAATGGAAAACTATTTGGTTCTCAATGTGTAGCTAATTAGCAAGGTATGCTACAGTAGGTGAGAGTAGGTGACCATTCTCTGCTCTTTAACTAGATTGTTAGATGGTCTTTAGAAAGCAGTATTTAAGGTTGACTACTCTAGCTGAGTACATCTGTAAGCCTTTATTGTGTTTTCTTGTTCAATATTAAGATGTAGTTAAGGTCAGTGGAGGTCCATGAGGGAATTTTCTGGGGAGGTTGATGCTGTGTGTAAGTTAATCAATATTGTTCTAACAATAAAGCATTGCATTAAGTATCTTTTTTTCTGACAATTACGCTTATGTACACAGATAATCTCTCCCTGGATATCTTCACATAGTGTAGATAATTAATGCTATGTAATACTTCTGATCACCAATCCAACACTGGTCATTATAGTAAACAAACCTATGTACAATGACCAATATAAGGCACATAACTGGTAATCTGGTAATCAGAAGGACATTGGTTCGATCCCCACAGCCACCACCATTGTGTCCTTGAGCAAGGCACTTAACTCCAGGTTGTCCCTATAATAAGGGCTCTGTAAGTCACTTTGGATAAAAGCATCTGCCAAATGCATGAATCTAAATGTAAATATGCTAACCTACAGTATGATTGGATATGTATGTGGCAATTATATTTAGCCTCCCTTTTGCTTATTTTCCAACTTATTTTGGATGGAAGCATACAACATTGTTTCATTTGAATATCCATTTTAATTTGCCAGTTTATTGAGATGAGCTTTTATGCTGTCAGCCTGCTCTGACATTCATGCAGTAATGAGAACATGCCTGGTCAACTGCACCAGACTAGTCGAAAGTCTTTTTAGAAAGTCAGTCCACTCGGTGGCCATCTTTGGAACACTCTTAAGGCAGCTATTTTTCTTTGTAAACAAGTGGCACACAAGTGCAGTTCCTATCGACTTGAATGGGGAAAGACCAAAATCTCCAAAATGGTTGGTCAAAATTACAATCATATTTCAAATCAGATGTAAAATCTGAAAACATTGGTATCTTAAACTGTAGTTCTTTACCTCAGATTATGCTAAAAAAATGCAATTCTCACAGCTTGTTTAGCTAATGCACATGCGTGTTCTCGAGGTAATTGACAGGTGATGTCTGTATCTGAAAAGTGATTGGCTCTTTTACCTGGTGGGACTTTCATCCTTGACCATTGGGCATTCCAATTTCTCCCATCCAATTTAATAGAAGTGTCTGGTTTCTGCTAAATAGTCGCACTGACTTTACAGTGAAATCGTTAAGAGTAGGTTGACTTTTCATTAGCTAAAATCATTCTGTGCTTACAGAAATGTGAAACACTGCCCCCAGTGGCCAAAGCAATCACTTTTGTTTGGCGAATGTACATGTGTGAGCTCCATTTTTCAGGTGTATTTTCCACAGAGGGGCACCAAAAGCAAATTGTGAAGCAAGTTGAATTCATATTTTATAAACTGTACCCCCCAACCCAAACCCTAAACATAGCCATCAGTGGAGTAAAAATGTATGTTAGAAGAAAAACCTCTGAGCTGCACTCAATTTTGCAAACAATATTATTTCCTGGTCCTAACACAGCATCTAAACCCAGGTCTCCCACACTGCTGATGCCATTTAAAGACAGTCAATTTTATTCCTTTAGCCATACGGTCATTATGAATGAGGACTCATTTGAAGTTTGACTGGTGAATTTTGGTTCACATCTGACTTCATTATCGGTTTTAAGTGATGTCACTTCATCATTTCATGTTCTTCAGCATGTATTTTCTGCTTTGTGCTGTCAGACTGGCAGTAATACTCTCATGTCTACTTGAGGCGAGAACGGAACAGCTAATAGGGTTGCTAAAATGCAGTGTGAGAATATTGAGGTGGGATTTGGTATTGTCCCACAGGAGACACAAGAGCCGAATGGCTAAGATGGGCACATAGCTGCTGTGAAGCCCAATAATGTTGCAACCTCTGAAAGTAACGGTTTCTAAACCAGTAAATTACTTCTCTGTTGCCATAGTGATGTAGGTTGTATTGTAGCTGTGTTGTCCTTTGTGATTTGCAGCCAGACTTGTGCAAAACCCAGATCTGTATAGTGAGTATGTTGCCTGTAGTTGTGTTAAGATGTGAATCACAAGGTAATCTACTTAGGTCAAATGGTGCTGAATGAAACACAGTAAAATTAATTGATTTAAAGCAAACCCTATAGAGTTCAATCTGCCTAAATGGGATTATATTAGGGGTAACTGTAACCCTACATGAGATGATTTAATTTTGATTACTTGACAGTGTGTAATTTGATAAAATGGCTGCATGTGGAGACCTGAAAGCTTGGATTGTAACAAGCTTTAGGATGCCTTCAACTGAACTGCAATGGCTCTTTGTAAAATGCTGCGTACTGCCGGGTATTGTCAGTACTCAGATTCATCAGATTCAGTGCCGTTATGAACGCATTAAATTAACTTTGTGCATGCCACAGAATACTGATTGCAATAACGGCCCCAATTAATACATGTCACAGTTGCATTCCTCGTAATTATAGATTGTCATCATAATGGTTGTCTAAATTTAGAGCCAGTGGTGCGATGAACTAGCTGGACTCAGGGTTTCGTGCCTAGCGTGCATATTAGCCACTCTGAAGTGTTCTATAGAATGACAGAGAAGGTTAAATGTCTTAAGACTTCTACTTTTGACTGTTCGTCTCTTGACCTTTGCCTATTCCCTCTTTTTTAACTCAAGAGCGCAGACTAAATTATGCGCTCTAATTATTTCTCTGAGCTCCACTAGTGTCATCCAGCCCTTTCCAGACTATGAAAACCTCTGGTTCTTATGACCTTATTCATCCTAGACTTGCATGAAACCCAGCAATAAAACATTATTTCTTCCACTGGATTCCTTCCTATCAGAAGCTGCCCCATTAAGCTAATAGCTGAGGTTGCATTAAACGAAAATTAATATGGGAAAAGAATGCTTTTATTTTATTATGGGTCGTGAAATTTTTTAATAATTTATTTTGTTGAGGTAAATTGAAATGTGAAAAGTTTTTTTTATAGAAAGGTGGAAAGGTTTTTTCCCTGCTTAAAAAAAAAGTATAAACCCATCTAAGATGATTTGCTGGTCTTTTGCTGGTTTAAGCTAAATTGTAGCCCAAACCTCTCTATAACCAGAATACCAGACCAACTGGTCCAGTTTGATAGTTTTTTAGAAGATTTTGTGTACTTGTCAGCTGATCTAGCTGGGAGACCTGCTAGATCAGCAGAGCACTGGCTTGGCCATGCTTGGGGACAAGCTAGACCAGTTTAACCTCACCTTGGTCATGTTTGGGTACCAACTAAACCAGCTTAACATCAATTTAACTTGGAGACCACCTATACCAGATGAACACTAGCTAGGCCAAGCTGGGAAACCAGCTAGGCCAACTGAAGACAATTTTGGCCAGCTAAAAGTACTAATTTAAGACCAACAAACTGCCTGGTTTAGGCAGTTTTTCCTTAGGCAAACAATCTTTATATATATATATATATATATATATTCCCCTCTAAAATCACCAGGCTGGAAGACCAGCTTGTCTAGTTGTATGGTTTAATAGGGTTTTAGGCACTTGCCTGCTGCTATCACTTAAAACCAGCTAAACATATACTTGGCCATTTTTGGGACCAGCTAGACCAGCTTAAACCAGCTGAGCATAAGCTTGGCTGTGCTTGGAGATCAGCTAGGCCAGATGAACACCAGTGATCTATGCTGGATACCAGCTATATTTTCAGCTATAACCTGCTAAGACTAGAAAAATGCCTGGTTATAGGCTGGTTCACCTTAGGCAAGCAAGATTAAGCTTGTTTATTTTAGCAGGGTAACTAGCAGAACCCCTGTAGAACCCTCTAAAACCTCTCTATAACCAGAAAACTAGACCAGGTTGAAAAACCTGATGGTTGTAAATGGTTTTTGGGCACTTGTCAGCTGGTCAGTCTGGGAACTAAACTAGATAAACACCAGCTTGACCAAGCTACAAGACCAACTAGACCGTCTGAAAACCATTTTGGACGGCTAAGACCAGCAAACCACCTGGTTTAGGCTGGTTTACCTTAGGCAAACAATCTAAAGCTTTGTTAGGAGGGTAGCTAACAGATTTCAAGTTTTGATGATAACAGTGTTTGTGCTCTACAGTGTCATGTTCTCTTGTTTGCTTCTCTTATGCCCATCCACCTTTCCTCCATTCCGTGTAGGATTCTGTCTGTCATCTTGATTAATTGTGAGGCGGTCTTTGAGAAGAATGTGATAACAATAGTATGACAGTCATGCTAGCAGAGCTGGAGGCCCGTGTCAGTGTGGAGGGCAGGATGGGTAGGCTCTGTCTGCTTAGTGATATCAGACCAGTGAAGAGGATACAATTCCAGAGATGGTTCTGGGGTAGTGTGTGAGTCACACACTCAAACCGATGTCTTGTCCGTTTAGCGCTGTGAGCTGGATAATATTATCTGTGACTGACCTCCTCCCTATCCATGTCCTTTTCCATTCGTTCTTCTGGTTTGTATCATCATAATAGTCCTCTTTGCTTAGGTGGGTAGGGTTATTGACCTCCCAGCAATCTCTTTTGTGTTTTTTAAGGCATGAATGCTGAGTAATCTTGCCTCAGACTGTGAAGGATTTAGTGTGAAGACATTCAGAAGACCTTGCGTCATTGGCTGCAATTTCCATTCGGCAAACATAGTGTGGGAAAGACATTGTGCACCCACGCAAATCCATAACGACATTTAAATACAGTGTTATACACACGCTCGCATAAACAAACAATTGTTGGGATCCTTACAGGAACAGAGGATGCTTTAGCTTAGCAGTCTTTTGAGTTTAAAGGGGACATATTATGCCACTTTTTACACAATTAAATATAAGTCTCAGGTGTCCCCAGAATATGTCTGTCAAATCTCAGCTCAAAATACCTCACAGATAATTTCTTTAACCAAGCCTTTATACCCCTGTTTTGTAGCCCTGTTCCAAATTGTCTGTTTTAGTGTATGTAGCTTTAAATGTAAAGGTGCTGAAAGTGGGCTGCGCGATTCCTGCTGGTGCCATGGATACCCCAGCGACAACAATGCAGGAGAAGTTAAACAGTTCACAAATTATAAATAACACAGAGAACACACTAATTCAGACATCTTACTGTATTATGCATAACAAAGTTCGAGTTATGAAATGTGAAAAACCGCTATAGTTGTTGAAAATCGTTTCATAATCGTCTTTGAAATAGTGACTAGTTTTATTACATGGAAAATCTTCATTGCATGACCACTCAAGCGGGACTGTGGAGGACGCCAATCAGTTTATATTGTAACCGAAACAGAGCTACAGCTTCATTGTTATGGAATAAGGTAGTTAGGGACTAGTTCCTACTTCACACAATGCGCAATGTTTTCGCAACAAGCATTGTTCACGCAACAGGCAAACAAGCAACTTCAGAAAGCACAATTGCAAACATTTAAAAAGTATAATCTGCTAAACTTACGACTTGCAAATGTGAAGTTGGGTCACGGAAAGTTTGTATTTATCCATCATTGATCCTTAGCTTTGTAGCAAATCCAGACTTGTGTTGACCATCGTTGTTGAAGCAGTCCAAGTTAGCACAAGCGGCTCTAGCGAGGAGATAAAAATGGCAGACTGCGCTGCTCACTCAGGTTTTAATGAGGGTGGATCTAAGCTACTCTTCTCCAGCCTTGAGCGGTACCTTTCCCCTTTTGATGTCATAAGGGGCTGCAAACCTGAACGGTTCATTTGGAGACACTGTTTTATGTTGATGGGGAAAGGAAAGAAATGAGGGGATGGTCTTTTACCATTTTTTGTGGTTGTCTACACACTGGGGACACATCATTATATATATAAAATATTTAAAGTGGATTTTGCAGAATATGGTCCCCTTTAAGAGACACTCTTGTTTTGCATCTCTTGCATCAATGCGTCGCTCAGAGTCAAGAGTTTTGCAAAATTCTATCGGCTGAAAAGAAACATAAAATAATCTTTTCTGCACTGTTGAGCAAAAGATATTGCAAATTCACTGGAAATGAATGGATTTTATGAATACCATTGAAGGAGGTATTGTAAGACTACAGAGCACTCAGAGAAGAATAAAGCATTTAAGGGCTGATCGATGGCCTGGATCAATGACGAGAAACGAGTATTATGAAGATAATCGACTATTTAGAGGTGAATTGATTTGACAATGGTAAGATCACATTCAGACAAAAATCTAAATAAATAACATAGTCGCACATGCATATAGCAACGGGAGTGTTTTAGTTTTGTCGTGCTATCATTTGTTTTGTATTTACCATCTACGATCAAAGCAAGTGGCACAATATGCAATGAATCCAAAATAATTCCAAAGTGCTTTTCGCTTTTGTTCTACAGCTTCTTTTCGAGTGTCAGGTGATGTTTCTTCAGTATTAATTTCCATGTGCCACCGCAAACAGAGGTGAAATATAAAGCTTGCATCTGGGCATTCAGATGGTTTTAAACTTGTGCATTAGGATCAGTTATCATTACTGATAGGACAGACGACTAATTCAAGCATCTCTGACTGGCCATTGCCATTTTATTGCTCAGCGGACATGTCTGTGATTGGTTAGAAGACTCAACCACTGCAAAAACACGTTGTAAATAGAAACCATTGACGCAACAGGAGCTGACTTAAATTGAATGCTGTAATCGCCCGTTTATACGATTACATAATCGTGGCAGCTTTAATCGTAATCGCGATTCATTTTTAAATGAATTGTGCAGCCCTAATTGAACCAGAGTTATACTAATGGCACACTAACACACTTCACCTTTAAATATCAATTGTTACTGTATTTAGGACATACATTAGGCCCTGCCCAATTTGTTGAAAGCACTGAAGTCTGTAGAATTTCATGGCGCAGCTTTAAGTTTTGTTTCCACTGGAATTACTAGAATAGCCAAACCCTAATCGAAGATGGTGTTCACTCACTTTTGGCCATATAGTGTCACAGATTTAGTTACAGTTTTTCAAGAAGGCAATATTTCTTGTGTCTTTTACCCATGCCGATAGTGATAATGTGTGTGTACGTGCGTGTCCTCTGCAGTGATGAAAGGGATTTGGATGGGTTGTCTACGAGGAAATGTAATGCAGTCCACTTCTGTTTTGTCCCACTCAAACTGCCATCGGCCACTGTCTCTCACAACAGAAGGCTCTCTGTACGTCTATATGGCTTCAAGCACAAATTGGTTGCACACAGAACATGTGCGTGCAAATATGCCCATGCAGACGCTCTTATACTCAAGTGTGCGCACACACACACAGCTAATAGGAAGAGTGATACATTGCCTCTGACAGATCATTCCATGCTGTTCCAGAATAGCTCCAAACATCTTAGAGCCTCTGTTCCAATGTTTTCTCAATGCATGCTTTGAATATCATATTAAAATGCCCTCTGTCTCTCTGACAGACTGAGGAGGGTGTCTGTATTGGACGAGGGGCTATTTATGCTCATTGAATCGACATTTGATACTGAAATCATCCTGCCATGCTAATAGCCACTCAAAACAGCGAGGCAGGTGTATCCTGATTTTAGCTACAGTTATATTTCAGTGATACAGGCTCAGCTCAATGTTGTCAAGCCGAGGTGTGAAAAAATCCAAACAGGAGGTGGGGGGAATAACTATAATTAATGCGATGAAAAAAATATATATTTTTAGTGACATTTTTCACATAAATATTTTAGGAAAAGTTAGGTTAATCAAAATTCTGAGCAAGTCTGTGAGCTGATGAAACATGCTGTAGCATTAGGTCAACGCACACAAAGTTATTTCTATTCTATCAAAACACAGTGTCAAAAAATGTAGTTCTCAATTATGTTTTAAGTATTTCTGTCTTGTGTGCTACTGTATCCTATTTTTGATAATTTTATGAGAAATGGTGGAGTTCAGATTAAAATCTATGACTTTATTTATTTTAGACAACTATTTGGGGAAATCTGAGAACTTTTATGATTTCTTCTGAAACACTAGAAGGGATTTCTGAGATTACTAACATCTGAGAAGCACAAGACTTCAGCAAAAGTCTCACATTGCTATCCCTGTAATTTCATTGTTGTCTAGGAGAAACAACTCAGGTATTGAAGAGATTTTGTTCTTACGTGGCAACAGTCTTGTAGTGTGACCCAAATATCGAGACAATATCTTAAAGCCAGGTCCCTGCTGATTCCCCTACCCTACATCAAGGGGTACCACATACAACAAAGCATTTACACCCAAGTTTAGCATAATATTAGCAGAAATATGCCAGCCAATTAGTTAATGCCGCTGGTCTGCCATTGTAGATTATTGCATTTGTAGTAAAGGACTGTGCTTGCAAGCAGTTTCCAGATGGCCTGTCGCGCTGACGCTACGCTGGTCTGAAATGCGTGGGTGAGAGTGCGTGAGGGGAAGGGACAGCAAAAATGGAGACTGTTCTTTCTGAACACGTGCTTATCAGAGCTCGGTGCCTAGCTCACAATAACCCCGCTAGCGGGGGGTCGGGGGGCATCCTGGCTACACATCCACTATGATCTCATCATTGATGTGATGTTTCCAGCGGGGCAGAAGGTGAACAGGAGTGCCCATCGCACCACCACACAGCTCAAAGGAGAGCCCACACATGCTCCTGTGCAGTTGAACATTTTCATCTGACTATTTAGGGTTTTGCATTATGTTTCGAGAGAGGGCTTAGCAGGAACTTCAAGGTTGGATGTGTATGTACCTGCTAAAATTCATACCTGGCAGTAGAGACCACAGGGTCAGGGTTTGGCTGGTTAGTATGGGCCAGTTAGCCCCTACTGGTTTAAGGCATAGCTACACCTTTCACATCACAGCTGAGGTTAGTAGCTAGTGAAGTGTTTCCAACTGTGTGCATTTTTGTAGTGCCTTCAGCCAATCAGCATTGTTATGACATTAATGTCCTGCAGCTCCAAAATTATGAGTCGTGTGGCCTTTACGGCTCAGGTGATTGGCTCAAAAACATCCTTGCCCAGTACCGAATGCCCATGAACAAATTTGTCTGAATTAAAATAGCATACTGATTGAATTTAAATTAACAGCCAATTAACTGCAATTGAGATGAATTGGAATGCTAACAGATAGGTATTGTAGTCCTCCTTGGTAGAGATACCCTGATCAAGAATCTGGTTATGGTTAAGATTAGGATAGAGTTAGGGTTAGGAATGTTTACATCAGGCATAATAGACCTCCTTCATAGAGATACCATGATCAATATGATGGTTCACACTGGATGAGACTCAGCCATAGCACTCGAATTCAACAAATGTGGTAATCTAGACTCCATAAGGTTTGTTAGTGGCAGACTCCATTAGCCATTAGTTGTAGCCACATGGTAAAGGCACGATGAAAAAGACATCCATTGTTCAAATCTGTGCGAAACTGCACTGGCAACAGAATTCTGTTGATGTGGTGTAGTGGTAAAGGCTTAACCCCACTTAACCCCATGCTCCTCTAGGGCAGTTGTCCCTGTTCATGGTGCCATTCCATGACAAGATCAAGTGAAAGTCATCTAAACATGTTCCACTAGCCCTTATTGTGTGGGAAGATATAAAGATTCAAGATGCACAATTCTGCATTTAGGGTTGGGTTTAAAGTTGGTTCATTGTATGCCAGTGCAACACAAATTAAATTCCTGTCAACACAATTTAGTCAATCCATTGTAGCTGAAGCACAAAATGTAAGACCACTGTAGTCCTCTCCCAATCTTACTTCTCCAGTATTGTGAGGATAATTGGTGAAGCAGCATAAGACTTAATTCACTAACTTGTGTCTCTGTATTATGTGATTATTCTCCATTATCGTACCACAACATAATTTTGCATTACTCTACCGGTACCCAGATCTAAAATGACTATTTTCTTTGTGCCATGGAGGGAGCATCTACATGCTAATGGCAATGAGGAGCCATTATGAACCTGCTGTTTAGTTTTATTGTAATTAATGGATTTTGGTGCATGTGTAACAATGGAACGTGTTTCCATTTTCAAAAGCAAAGTCAAGAAGTCACTAGCTGAGAGCAAGCACAGTGTGCTAGCGGTTTTAATGCTAACTTCAGTACTCCTTTTTTAATTGAACAAAGCAGTCTGGCTTTAAATAAATTTTTCCTGTATGATTTTTCATGTCCTTGTGGAGAGCTACGCCTCTCGGATCTCTGTCATTCCTCTCTGTATTTTTGTCTGTCTCATAATTATTTTCCTCTCAATCTCTTTTTGGGTTTTGGAGAGCAGGGACAGACAGAGGGCATTAAACCATGTCTGCGTTCTCTATCCTGCTCTTCATCCCATAGGAAGGATATTTCACAACTCAGGACGCCACACTGTCTCCCCAATGACACTCTAACAATTCTGTCTGCCAACCTAGAAACTCAACACTCAAGCCTTCAACATTTAGATAGGGCAGCCTACAGACAAATGTGTTGCTGTAGACAACACATTTTAACAAAAATGCTTCTTAATAGCTAATTTCAGTATGTACAAAGGATGCATGGCAGTGTATGCTAAATATACTACCTGGCTAAAAGTATGTGGACACCAGAACACCACATACATACATGCTTGGTTGTTTCAAAACTATGGGCATTAACAAGGAGTTGGTCTTCCCTTTGATGCTATAACAGCTTCCACTGTTCTGGGAAGGCTTTCCGCTGGTGTTCCACAAAGAACATAGCTGTGGGTATTTGCTCCTGTCCAGCAACAAGAGCATCAATAAGGTCAGGTACTGATGTTGGGTTCTGGCTTGCAGTCAGTGTTTCAATTCATCCTGAAGGTGTTCAGTGGGCTTCAGGTCTGGGCGTTGTGTAGGCCAGTCATATTCTTCCACATCAGACTCAATAAACCATTTTTTATGGCCCTTGCTTTGGGCCACTGTCATGCTTGAGCAGCAAGGTACAACCCATTCTACTAAAATGTTTGCCACAGGGCATTTCATGGCTCTATGCTTGATTTTATGGATATGCAAGTACAGGATGAAGAAGGGCGCCATTCCAACCAATCAGATGTATGGACCTTGAGCAACAATTATATGAACATACCGTAGCAGTCTGAATTTAAGACAAGGGTAGTGTAGGGTCATGGTTAGAGCGAGGATTGTTTGATTGGAAAGTGGTCCCAGGACCACGAAAAATATCCTATTTGGATATATTGTAAAAAGGTAACGATGTAAGTTACTGTAGGTAACCTAAAAATGTGCTTTATGTGGTAACATCGTAATTAACAAGTATTATTCAAGTGAAAAATATGATTTAATATGACTTAATCAACCTGACTCAACTTATAATACATTTTTAAGGTTTGGGTAGGTTAAAAATGTCGTCTTTATGTGACAACTGCACATGTTTACTTTTACAGTGTAGATAATGGACCAAACAGCATTGCCTATGTTTGTCTTTTCACAAGCTTACCTTAAAAGCGAGTGAGCTGTGGGAAGTAGCTGTGAACAGTGTGGTTTGCTATGCACAGGACTGATCTGTTCTGGAGAGCTAGTGATCTGTCTTCATTCTACAGACAGCAGCTGGGAGTCCCAGCACGTGATTGCACCTAATGAGTTCTAATGTATCTGTATTCCTTAATCACAGCTTTATTGGATAGTGAGTTGCTGTGCTGCAGAGGTAACCAATCAAGCTAGAATTTTCTCACTTGCTCTCCCTCTCAACTGTTTAAGTCCTTCCATCCTTCCCTTTTGTTCTTTAATTCCCTTTTTCGTTAGTTTGTCAATTGTTCCTTCCTTACTTACTTCTTTCCTTGCTTCCTTACCTCCCTCACTCCTTCCTTCCTTCAGTCCGTCCATCCACCCCCCATTCTTCCTTCCTTCCTTCTTTACTTGTTTCCTTTTCTTGCTCCTTCCTTCTTTCCATCTCTCCCTGATTCCTCCCTCATTCTAGAAATCAATCAATAGAGGTTATAACAATACCCATTGCTTATTATTTGAGAGCAGTGTAGCAAAAGGAGCATGTATGTTACAGAAATATATATATATATATATATATATATATATATATATATATATATATATACACATCATTCAGCCACAACATTAAAACCACCTTCGGCTGTCGCCAAAACATTATGTTTTGGTTTTGCATTAGGTTTTGCATTATGTTTCGAGAGAGGGCTTAGCAGGAACTTCAAGGTTGGATGTGTATGTACCTGCTAAAATTCATACCTGGCAGTAGAGACCACAGGGTCAGGGTTTGGCTGGTTAGTATGGGCCAGTTAGCCCCTACTGGTTTAAGGCATAGCTACACCTTTCACATCACAGCTGAGGTTAGTAGCTAGTGAAGTGTTTCCAACTGTGTGCATTTTTGTAGTGCCTTCAGCCAATCAGCATTGTTATGACATTAATGTCCTGCAGCTCCAAAATTATGAGTCGTGTGGCCTTTACGGCTCAGGTGATTGGCTCAAAAACATCCTTGCCCAGTACCGAATGCCCATGAACAAATTTGTCTGAATTAAAATAGCATACTGATTGAATTTAAATTAACAGCCAATTAACTGCAATTGAGATGAATTGGAATGCTAACAGATAGGTATTGTAGTCCTCCTTGGTAGAGATACCCTGATCAAGAATCTGGTTATGGTTAAGATTAGGATAGAGTTAGGGTTAGGAATGTTTACATCAGGCATAATAGACCTCCTTCATAGAGATACCATGATCAATATGATGGTTCACACTGGATGAGACTCAGCCATAGCACTCGAATTCAACAAATGTGGTAATCTAGACTCCATAAGGTTTGTTAGTGGCAGACTCCATTAGCCATTAGTTGTAGCCACATGGTAAAGGCACGATGAAAAAGACATCCATTGTTCAAATCTGTGCGAAACTGCACTGGCAACAGAATTCTGTTGATGTGGTGTAGTGGTAAAGGCTTAACCCCACTTAACCCCATGCTCCTCTAGGGCAGTTGTCCCTGTTCATGGTGCCATTCCATGACAAGATCAAGTGAAAGTCATCTAAACATGTTCCACTAGCCCTTATTGTGTGGGAAGATATAAAGATTCAAGATGCACAATTCTGCATTTAGGGTTGGGTTTAAAGTTGGTTCATTGTATGCCAGTGCAACACAAATTAAATTCCTGTCAACACAATTTAGTCAATCCATTGTAGCTGAAGCACAAAATGTAAGACCACTGTAGTCCTCTCCCAATCTTACTTCTCCAGTATTGTGAGGATAATTGGTGAAGCAGCATAAGACTTAATTCACTAACTTGTGTCTCTGTATTATGTGATTATTCTCCATTATCGTACCACAACATAATTTTGCATTACTCTACCGGTACCCAGATCTAAAATGACTATTTTCTTTGTGCCATGGAGGGAGCATCTACATGCTAATGGCAATGAGGAGCCATTATGAACCTGCTGTTTAGTTTTATTGTAATTAATGGATTTTGGTGCATGTGTAACAATGGAACGTGTTTCCATTTTCAAAAGCAAAGTCAAGAAGTCACTAGCTGAGAGCAAGCACAGTGTGCTAGCGGTTTTAATGCTAACTTCAGTACTCCTTTTTAATTGAACAAAGCAGTCTGGCTTTAAATAAATTTTTCCTGTATGATTTTTCATGTCCTTGTGGAGAGCTACGCCTCTCGGATCTCTGTCATTCCTCTCTGTATTTTTGTCTGTCTCATAATTATTTTCCTCTCAATCTCTTTTTTGGGTTTTGGAGAGCAGGGACAGACAGAGGGCATTAAACCATGTCTGCGTTCTCTATCCTGCTCTTCATCCCATAGGAAGGATATTTCACAACTCAGGACGCCACACTGTCTCCCCCAATGACACTCTAACAATTCTGTCTGCCAACCTAGAAACTCAACACTCAAGCCTTCAACATTTAGATAGGGCAGCCTACAGACAAATGTGTTGCTGTAGACAACACATTTTAACAAAAATGCTTCTTAATAGCTAATTTCAGTATGTACAAAGGATGCATGGCAGTGTATGCTAAATATACTACCTGGCTAAAAGTATGTGGACACCAGAACACCACATACATACATGCTTGGTTGTTTCAAAACTATGGGCATTAACAAGGAGTTGGTCTTCCCTTTGATGCTATAACAGCTTCCACTGTTCTGGGAAGGCTTTCCGCTGGTGTTCCACAAAGAACATAGCTGTGGGTATTTGCTCCTGTCCAGCAACAAGAGCATCAATAAGGTCAGGTACTGATGTTGGGTTCTGGCTTGCAGTCAGTGTTTCAATTCATCCTGAAGGTGTTCAGTGGGCTTCAGGTCTGGGCGTTGTGTAGGCCAGTCATATTCTTCCACATCAGACTCAATAAACCATTTTTTATGGCCCTTGCTTTGGGCCACTGTCATGCTTGAGCAGCAAGGTACAACCCATTCTACTAAAATGTTTGCCACAGGGCATTTCATGGCTCTATGCTTGATTTTATGGATATGCAAGTACAGGATGAAGAAGGGGGCGCCATTCCAACCAATCAGATGTATGGACCTTGAGCAACAATTATATGAACATACCGTAGCAGTCTGAATTTAAGACAAGGGTAGTGTAGGGTCATGGTTAGAGCGAGGATTGTTTGATTGGAAAGTGGTCCCAGGACCACGAAAAATATCCTATTTGGATATATTGTAAAAAGGTAACGATGTAAGTTACTGTAGGTAACCTAAAAATGTGCTTTATGTGGTAACATCGTAATTAACAAGTATTATTCAAGTGAAAAATATGATTTAATATGACTTAATCAACCTGACTCAACTTATAATACATTTTTAAGGTTTGGGTAGGTTAAAAATGTCGTCTTTATGTGACAACTGCACATGTTTACTTTTACAGTGTAGATAATGGACCAAACAGCATTGCCTATGTTTGTCTTTTCACAAGCTTACCTTAAAAGCGAGTGAGCTGTGGGAAGTAGCTGTGAACAGTGTGGTTTGCTATGCACAGGACTGATCTGTTCTGGAGAGCTAGTGATCTGTCTTCATTCTACAGACAGCAGCTGGGAGTCCCAGCACGTGATTGCACCTAATGAGTTCTAATGTATCTGTATTCCTTAATCACAGCTTTATTGGATAGTGAGTTGCTGTGCTGCAGAGGTAACCAATCAAGCTAGAATTTTCTCACTTGCTCTCCCTCTCAACTGTTTAAGTCCTTCCATCCTTCCCTTTTTGTTCTTTAATTCCCTTTTTCGTTAGTTTGTCAATTGTTCCTTCCTTACTTACTTCTTTCCTTGCTTCCTTACCTCCCTCACTCCTTCCTTCCTTCAGTCCGTCCATCCACCCCCCATTCTTCCTTCCTTCCTTCTTTACTTGTTTCCTTTTCTTGCTCCTTCCTTCTTTCCATCTCTCCCTGATTCCTCCCTCATTCTAGAAATCAATCAATAGAGGTTATAACAATACCCATTGCTTATTATTTGAGAGCAGTGTAGCAAAAGGAGCATGTATGTTACA
Organism: Xyrauchen texanus; assembly: GCF_025860055.1. NCBI lineage: Eukaryota > Metazoa > Chordata > Actinopteri > Cypriniformes > Catostomidae > Xyrauchen > Xyrauchen texanus. Next base: position 8,198,105 of record NC_068305.1, read on the forward strand.
GAAATATATATATATATATATATATATATATATATATATATATATATATATATACACATCATTCAGCCACAACATTAAAACCACCTTCGGCTGTCGCCAAAACAGCGCCAACCCGCATCTCAGTATAGCATTCTGAGATGATATTCTTCTCAACACAATTGTACAGAGTGGTTATCTGAGTTACTGTAGACTTTGTCTCTGTTGAACACTCTTATCAACAAGACATTTCCATCTGCAGAACTGCCACTCAATGGATGTTTTTTTGTTTGTTTTTGCTCGTTCAACCGCACACACCTCACGAATTCAAGCCAACAGCGGCAACATTTTTTGACAGATTTAAAAATGATCAAGAGGTTGTGAGCTGTTCTTAAGCTGCTCGGGACTACTCGTAATTCCTTTCACAATATGCAAGCCGCGACCACATGACAATTTCGATGCCAACAACATGGCGATGCCAACGATTTCTATGTGATTTCTCCCGACTGGAAAAAATCAGTCGCAGTGTGTACACTCGCCTAAAGACAGTGTACAGGTACCGAATTAAGTCGGAACTTGGTACTGCTGGTACTGTAGAATCACTGGTATCGTGACATCTTTTTTATTTTAGTACCGACTTGGAACTCAAGTACCGGTACTTTTGAATAAAACTACTCCCTGGTGAAAATAGTTAGCCTATAGGATATTGCAGGACATTTGAGGAGAATACTGACTGCTAACGGGTGTGTGCTTCCACTGACATCCTCTTTTGGGAATGGCCTCTTAGAGGTGACCACTCTGACGAGGGAATGGATCCAAGGAAACATATTGCACACTGGACCCTTGCAACAGGTCCAATATAACTGTTGACTGGCCTGCAGGGCACCTGGAAAATACATTTGAGAGAGGTCCTTGCGTTTGATTTCACCTTAATGGAATCGTTCACCCAAAAATGAAAATTGTCATAATTTATTCACCCTTGTGTTGATCAAAACCTGTATGATATTCTCTCTTCCACTGGAACATAAAGTGATTTTTCTTTAAACAATATCCCAGCCTCCAAATGTCCTTAAGCTCCAAAATGAAAAAAAAAAAAAAAGAAAAGAAGATTGATAATCTTACCTCTAAAAGGAGCTACAAAATTGCACTTTAACACCAAGCGCGATTGGTTCTCATTTCTGATAAACAAATCTCATTGACATCAAGCCTGATGCAATATGTCTAATGCTGTCTTATTTTAATTTGAGTGCTTCAACGGAGGGGAAGTTATCAGTATTAAAAGTCTTACATTTTGGTTAGTTCCTCAAACAAAGATATTGTATGACTTCAGATTACTTATTTATAGCACACTAGTCATATAAATTACTTTATGTACTACTACTACTATAGTCATCTTTTAGTTTCATTACATGGAAAGGAGTGACAAGGATTTAACTTAATTTGCTTATTTCAGTCACTGTTAGTTGATCCTTTTGATGTCTCCTGTAATGAGAGCCTCATCTCTTGATTATTTCATCAGATATTTACATTTTTCCACTGTTGAGATGCTAGGGACTGGCAGCTTTAGTCACCATCCTCTCCCATCTTTGTTTTCTTCCCACACAGTTCCTAATATTCTGCATGTTGGAATGACATGAGAGTTTGTAAATGACATCAGAATTTCATTTGGGTGAACAAACCCTTCAAGGCAAAACTTCATCCAAGTTTTTTTTAAAGCAAGTTGTTTTGCAGCTAGTTGTGAGTGTCTAGCTGCCTGTCTGAAAGGATGCGTGGTGGTACTGATAGCTTCAGGGGACAATTTACATTGATAATGGCAGTTAAACATGCCGTTTAAATCCTGACTTCTGGATCATAGGTGTGAGCTTCCATAATGGCTTTCATGGCTGCAGGCAGACCAGCATAACTTTACATCACTCAGTTGTTGTGGCCCAACAGTCTCTGACACTGAAGGTTTGTGGTGTGCTGTATATATATACTTTTTCATGGATTTTCTATCCGTGGATTCGGCAGTTGTCAAACGTCTTTTTCTAATAGAATTAACTTCCCAAAATGGAGGTAAGTTGTGGCCTTGCATGTTTTAAAGCGAGTCACATTAGTAGAAGTGTTTTAGACATCAAGTCAATGTGCAGTAATGACTGGTGTGAACGGTGGACAACAGGCAATATCATAAATATGTTTATTTGAGTAACAACTTAGAAATTGTGCAAAATCATGTTTTTTCTTCATGTTACGTTTTAATTTAAACGTTCTATTTAGTTACATGTTTAAAATAGATTGAAAAATGACAACTCAAAAAAATAAATAATATATATAATTATTTTAAGATTCACACGATTTCAATTTCACAACAAAATTCCATCATGAATTAAGTAATCTTTAATTAAATATAATAAAAAACTAACTTTATTCATTTCATTTAGTTAAACATTACACAATTAAAATTGATTGAATTGTATTATCAAATTTAAATCTCATGGACCCCCACTTTAAGTCCCTAACTCAAAAAGTAAAAGCATAGAACTGATTGCACCCTAACCCTCCATAAGGGCAGTTTTTTTTCTGTCATTAACCATTTTTACTGATTCCAAACTTAAATTAACACATGAAACACGTCACACATCAACTTGTATCAATATATAACTTTTACCAACATACAGTACATCCCATTGGTCAGACATTAAATAACAACAGACACACACATAAACAGACAGTTCAAAGAAAATACTTGATGACATAAAAAGACCAAAAACAATTAACCAACAAAAAAAGAAAAGGATTCCACATATTAATTTATTACATAAATTCCAACCCAATTGTCCCTCTCCACTGCTCCTCCCATCAATAAGTGCCCCACTTCCCACCATAAGCACTGAAATTTCCCAGCCGTCTATGTGGCAACTCCTCAAAATCCGCCACTCTGACCAACTCAGTGCACCACTCATGAAATGAGGGCGCACCTGGCGACTTCCGTCCCCTAAGTATCACCTGCCTGCCAATTATCAAGCAGATAAGGACCCAGTTTTTTATGTTTATTTATTACATTAATACCCGCCATAACCCAAAATACAAAGTTTGAGTGCCCAAGACCTCAGATAAAATTCTGAACTCACAACCAAAACTCTTGAATCTTAGTACAGGACCATAGTGCGTAGTGGTCTAAGCACAGAACTGTTAATCAGAAGGTTGCTGGTTCGATCCCCACAGCCACAACCATTGTGTCCTTGAGCAAGACACTTAACTCCAGGTTGCTGCGGGGGGATTGTCCCTGTAATAAGTGCTCTGTAAGTCGCTTTGGATTAAAGCGTCTGCCAAATGCATAAATGTAAATGTAAAACCCTGTCACCTAGACTCTGAATTAGACAGGAATAGTACACTGAAGCTTCATGACCTTTTCTAAAATCAGTAAGCACCATCTCAAGAGTGTCTGCCGACAGATGGTGCAACTATAAGTATCTGAAGAATTGAGATCTAGGAATCACAAACCTCTGTACAATATTTTGAAAGGATCTCAAAGCTACATTTTCATACAGGTCATCCTGCATAGTAACACCCTTCTCAATCCATTCAGTCCTGCAGATAGTGGACTTGTTATTGCACAATTTAGGGTTTAACCAAATACTTGCAGCAACATTCAGATAAATTGAACACACTAGAAACATTTGTCCTCACTAAATGCATGTGTGGGATTCCGGGATGTGTCTTTACTTCAATGGCAAGATTGGGGCAAGAACCTTCTGTTCAAAAAAGAGCCAGGGAAGAGCTCTCTCAGGTGAAAGCGACCAATGCGCCAAATGTCTGAGACCAAAAGTATAATAGTAAAACAAATTCTTGGGGAGACCTAACCCACCTTTGTCAATTTGCCGGTGTAACTTGTTAAAATGTGTCCGCGGACATTTACCTTTCCAGATAAAGGATTTAGCTATATTATCAAATTGTTTAAAATAAAACAGGGGAACTTCAATGGGGAGAGACTGTAGTAAGTAGTTTAATTTTGGAATACAATTAATTTTAATAACATTTATAGATAAATGTAATGAAGCCCACCTGCTCCCATCACTCGAAAACCTTTTTATTAAAGGGTCGAAATTAACTAAATCACATAAATTAGCTGGGAATAAAATGGCCAAATACTTAATACCCTGTTTGAGACACTGGAAGGCACCTGGCTGAAAAGCCATTACTGGGAAGTATGCTGTCAGAACAATAATGGGGAAAGAGGGCAACCCTGCCGGGTACCGTATCCAATTTTCGCCGTCAAGTGAGATGCAGGAGTCTGATCATTCACCACTGACCATATGATATTGATGAAATGCTTAATGTTATAAGAAGAGCTACGGCCCGAATAAACCTCACCTGATTTGTATGTATAAGAGAAGTCATAAATTTACTCAATCGATTTGCCAAAATTTTTGACAGTATTTTAACGTCTAGCTGGATCAGGGAAATTGGACGGTAACTCTTACACTCGCTTGGATCTTTGTCCTTTTTAAGAATCGGACTAAACCAGGCTTGTGTTTTGGTTGGTGGAAGCTTTCCATTCTTTAATGATTCCGTATAAACTGCAAACAAACGTGGAGCCAGTACTGTAGCATAAGATCTAAAAAATTCAGCAGCAAAACCATCCAGCCCCAGAGCCTTGCCTGTAGGCAAGGCCTTAATTACCTCGCCAAGCTCCTCCAAGTTAATCTCAGAATCAAGAGGATTTTTTTTGCTCAGTTGTCAGTTTAGGGAGTTCTAATGGTAGTTCTAAAAGTAGAATCAGTAGACGAAGACGTGGCACTATAAAGATCAAGATAGAATTATTTAAAGGCATTATTAATATCAATAGCCATGGTAAATATTTCACCACCAACAGATTTCACTGAGGGAATGGTAGAAAAAGACTTTCTGTTTTATGTAACTAGCCAAAAGCTTCCCTGCTTTGTCCCCCAAATCAAAGCATGACTGCCTTGCCCTGGTTGGCCAAAACTCCACCTTCTGTGACAAAATAGTTTTATATCTGTATTTTAATCGAGTCAATTCTCTCAGGCCATCATATGACATTTGGCACTTCAGCTCTGCCTCTGCACTTTTAATATTCCCTTCCAACTCCACGAATTCTCCTGCTTTGGATTTTTCGATGAATGAGGCATACTGTATGATCCGGCTCCTAAGAACCACCTTAAGTGCCTCCCAAGCCACACCCAAAGAGGATACTGAGGACCAGTTGGTCTCCTAACATTTTAACTTTTAACATTTGTTGAAATTAAGGATTTTGCAAAAGGGATACATTAAAGTGGCAACTATGTGATTTACTTTTCTCTGTATTTGGCAACACCTCTTAACTCACCCGGGCGTGATCTGAGACTAAGGTATTTCCAATTGAGCAATTAGCAACAGATGAAATGAGGGACTTAGATTTATGTATATATATATTATAGTCCCTACCAGATGGGTTCAAAAGTCTCCAAATATGTGTAAAAGCGAGATCTTTACACATACTGTGAAGCGTCAGTGTTGATCTAGGGAGCTTAAACAATTTTGCTTCACTATGATCAAGGACTGAGTCCCACAAAAGATTAAAGTCTCCTCTCAATATGAGGGGTGCCATCAGCTTGCAACATCATTTCAAGATCTATAAAAAAGCCCTGATCATCAGTGTTAGGTGTGTAAATATGTCCAGAATGTGTGTTCCTCCACCAAACAATCTCCAGCCGCTAGCAAAACCAGCACATAAAAAAGGGGCCATTCAGTTCTTCGGGCAGTCAAACTCACTCCAATGTTTTTCAATAAATATTCCACAAAACCAGCATTCCTTGAATCGATCACGTTTCTCTCATCGAATACGTAAAGTCTGGGAACAAGAAAATCCTGTGGTTCTTCCAAGAAAGCCTTCCTTATCTCCTTGCCTCTCATAACACAAGATCTTTCTCGGATGATCTCAGAAATTTGGCCAGAATTGATTGGGGCCTGTCTCCCTCTGTGGATCTCTGAGCCAGAACCATGTGAGCTCACTCAATTTCCAGCTTATGGCCTGTTATGTCAAACATACTCAGGGAGAGCCCATCTATTTACCATATTTCGGCCTTCCTCATGCTCAGGATCCCATGCTTCAGCTAATACCCTCTCCGATGACTCCAGATAATCGATCAGTCCCACATTATTGTAAACATTTCAGAGAATTTTTTCTACATGGAAGTGATCGACCGACATATTACAGAGTCTGCAACAACCTTCATCAGCATTGCATCAATTCACGCTGGATTTCTTTCAGTTCACCGTCCGAACTGAGTCTGGGGTTTTTGGCCTGCTGCTGTGGGGGATCAGCTTGAGCACGTAAGTGTCTTTTAATGTCTCCAAAGCCAGAGTATTTTTAATTCTTTGGCATATTGTCTTCCTAGAACAGTCAAGAATTTGAGTGTATCGAATCTGACTGGTTTATGACACAAATAGTATTAAAACTAGAAAAGTGTGCAGAGCTTGCCGTTCACACGTCCGCTCCTCATATGGCATCACATCTCTTCCAAGGACAGTGTTTTAAGAAACTACTATGCTTTCTGTCATCCAATACATGGTTGAATGACACATTCCAAAATAAAGCATAATTTGAATACCAAGTTTAGGCCATCCTCTCGAGTGCACTTCCACTCAAGCCACATGCAGGATGCAGAATCACGATTAAAGCACTGTAGTCCAGTGACGCTAGCGCTTATGCCAATCCCCAGCCTCACCCTGTCAGTCAGCTGGCATCCCTGTACGCTTAATGATTTATTGATTTCTTTCAAGAAGCCAGAATTATCCTTTTATGCCTCACTCTCAATAGAAACATGAGTTTGATGCAGTTTGGAGTTTTTTAGACTTATAGCAATCACCTGAAAAAATAGGATTAAGAGGTTTTTTGTCAGGTTTCGGACTATTTCATTCTCATGCCTGAGGAGAAATCTAACGTAGCGTAATGTAATTTTTAGGGAAGAATAGAGCTGGACAAGTGCTAAGCAAACATTTTTTAAAGCACAATTGGTCTTGGTCTACCTTATTCTATTGTATCACAGTGCTCTATTGGTTGTCTGTGTTTTCAAAGTCATGTTAATTCGCCACTCGTCATACCCATAGTCGAAGTAGAGAATTAATCTGCACCTTCAAACCTCATCTGTAAGCCGGCAGTGGCAGCCATCCTGTTTAAACAAGAAAACTGTTCTTTCATTTCACAAAGCTGAGCCAGTCTTGGTCTTTATAACCCTCCTCTGGTATACATAGTTCTGGGAAGAGGTTAATTGCTTGGTGATATTTTATACTGACCATTAAATTAAAAACCACAGACCTCATTTAAATTTTTTGTCAATGTGAATTAAAGGTGGTAAGATTAAATTATTTGGTTCTAGGAAATACTGTATGTTATCTGTTAGGTCCTTAATAATGTAATGTAATTTAATTTGGTCTAGCTAACCCCGATTGCAGAGAAATCACATCATTCAATGTGAATTTGTGAATTATTAGTGTTGTGTATTACCAGATACATGTTGTCAATGTAGTTGAAAAATGAAGTCTATTGAATATAAATAAAATATATGTGGCTTATTTATTCATGTCATGATGACACCATGCATTTTAAAATACATTCAAGAAAACAAATATGTAATCTCTCTCGTGTGGTCTTAAAAATATACTCTTGCCTTTTAGTTTCTTGTTGAAGTTCAGCATATGGCAGTAATAAACTTAATATGCTGTCTGATTGTCAGACTCTAGCAGGGCTATATGACATAATACTTCTCTGAGAGAGAGTATGCTCCTAATCATCTGGAGACCTAATCGTCCTACAGCAAGTAGTAAACATGCTTAATGCAGTAAGTTTGCAGTGTCAAATTATTTGTCTGTCCACACTGAAACTAAAATGCTGCATGATGCAGCAGAAAAGCTGAAGAGAACATATTTTAATTACAAGTTCATTCTTGCAGCTCTATGTGACACAAGCTGAAAGGTTCTTCAAACTTGTTATCAATTAGCAAATCGGCTCACTCGCATGTTACATGTTAAGCCAATTTGCTCATATGGTGTAAGTTGACTGGTCCTTTGACATGTAAGTTGTTGGATATTAAACTTGTCTAACATTTCATATGCTCAGTTTTGCAGATAAGCAGGCTTCACTGCAGTGCACTGCGTGAGTTTTTTCTCTGAAACCCACCTCCTCCCCAGCTCCACTTGTCTAGGTCTGCTATGGGGGGGATTGATTGCAAGGTCTATTTGTGCAGCTGCATGTCATACATGCTTTATGCAGCATGCCTTGTGTTTTGACTGATTGTGCAGCAGCATCAGCATGTCAAAATGCTTTTTTGTGTATTTTCTAGCAGCATTGTAGCAGATCTAGTCTGCCAAGTCCAATATCCAATATCCAATCAATATGTCATACCCAGAGAGTTATCATGACTTAAATATGTTTAATGTACAGATATGTAAAGCTGGATTTTGGACCAATCAGATTTCACTGTGGGCAGATTTACCCAGCCTGATGGCACAGAAATAGAAACCCAGTGACCTAAAAGCCAGTGCTTGTCATGGTTTGTCACGGTCATGGCTAAAAAGGAAGAAAAAAAAAAAGATTTAAATGGAAGAGATTTATACTTTTAGTTTTTCCATGCCACATCTGGTTAGGACACAGTGTTGTTTACTTTTTGTGTGCAAGGAATGCTTTTATTTCTCAAGTGAGAATTAATTTGAGTCAACTCAATAAATATATCTATATATATATACACACAGGTGCATCTCAAAAAATTTTAATTTCGTGAAAACACGATACTGCTCATGGAAATCAAAAATCCAATATCTCAAAATATTACAATAAAGAATTTATAATTCAGAAATGTCGACCTTCTGAAAAGTATGTTAATGTATGCACTCAATACATGGTATGGACTCCTTTTGCACAAATTGCTGTATCAATGTGGCGTGGCATGGAGGCAATCAGCCTGTGGCACTGCTGAGATTTGGAAGCCCAGGTTGCTTTGATAGCGGCCTTCAGCTCGTCTGTATTGTTGGGTCTGGTGTCTCTCATTTTCCTCTTGACAATACCCCAAAGATTCTCTGTTGAGTTCAGGTCTGGCGAGTTGGCTGGCCAATCAAGTCAGCAAACCAGTTACTAGTAGTTTTGGCACTGTGGGCAAGTGCCAATTCCTGCTGGAAAAGGAAATAAGCATCTCCATAAAGCTTGTCACAGATGGAAGCATGAAGTGCTCTAAAATCTCCTGGTAGACCGCTGCATTGACTCTTGACTTGAGAAAACACAGTGGACCAACACCAGCAGATGACTTGGCACCCCAAATCATCACTGAATGTGGAAACTTCACACTGGACTTCAAGCAACTTGAATTCGATTCTGTGCCTCTTCACTCTTCCTCCAAACTCTGGGACCTTGATTTCCAAATGAAATGCAAAATGTACTTTCATCTGAAAAGAGGACTTTGGACCACTGAGCAATAATTATTTTCAGTAATTTGTGCAAAAGGAGCTCCGACCAAGTATTGAGTGCATAAATTAACATACTTTTCAGAAGGTCGACATTTCTGTATTATAAATTCTTTATTCTAAAAGTTTGAGATACAGGAATTTTGATTTCCATGAGCTGTAAGCCGTAATCATCAAGATTAAAATAAAAAAAGGCTTGAAATATTTTACTTGAAGTGTAATGAATGTAGAATATATGAAAGTTCCACTTTTTTAATTAAATTACAGAAAAATATTTTTTCCACGATATAATTTTTTTTAGATGCATACAGTGGGTACGGAAAGTATTCAGACCCCCTTAAATTTTTCACTCTTTGTTATATTGCAGCCATTTGCTAAAATCATTTAAGTTCATTTTTTTCCTCATTATTGTACACACAGCACCCCATATTGACAGAAAAACACAGAATTGTTGACATTTTTGCACATTTATTAAAAAAGAAAAACTGAAATATCACATGGTCCTAAGTATTCAGACCCTTTGCTGTGACACTCATATATTTAACTCAGGTGCTGTCCATTTCTTCTGATCATCCTTGAGATGGTTCTACACCTTCAATTGAGTCCAGCTGTGTTTGATTATACTGATTGGACTTGATTAGGAAAGCCACACACCTGTCTATATAAAGACCTTACAGCTCACAGTGCATGTCAGAGCAAATGAGAATCATGAGGTCAAAGGAACTGCCTGAAGAGCTCAGAGACAGAATTGTGGCAAGGCATAGATCTGGCCAAGGTTACAAAACAATTTCTGCTGCCCTTAAGGTTCATAAGAGCACAGTGGCCTCCATAATCCTTAAATGGAAGACGTTTGGGACGACCAGAACCCTTCCTAGAGCTGGCCGTCCAGCCAAACTGAGCTATCGGGGGGAGAAGAGCCTTGGTGAGAGAGGTAAAGAAGAACCCAAAGATCACTGTGGCTGAGCTCCAGAGATGCAGTCGGGAGATGGGAGAAAGTTGTAGTAAGTCAACCATCACTGCAGCCATCCACCAGTCGGGGCTTTATGGCAGGGTGGCCCGACGGAAGCCTCTCCTCAGTGCAAGACACATGAAAGCCTGCATGGAGTTTGCTAAAAAACACCTGAAGGACTCCAAGATGGTGATAAATAAGATTCTCTGGTCTGATGAGACCAAGATAGAACTTTTTGGCCTTAATTCTAAGTGGTATGTGTGGAGAAACCAGGCACTGCTCATCACCTGTCCAATACAGTCTCAACAGTGAAGCATGGTGGTGGCAGCATCATGCTGTGGGGTTGTTTTTCAGCTGCAGGGACAGGACGACTGGTTGCAATCGAGGGAAAGATGAATCGCGGCCAAGTACAGGGATATCCTGGACTGAAAACCTTCTCCAGAGTGCTCTGGACCTCAGACTGGGCGAAGGTTCACCTTCCAACAAGACAATGACCCTAAGCACACCGCTAAAAAAGCGAAGGAGTGGCTTCACAAAAACTCCGTGACTGTTCTTGAATGGCCCAGCCAGAGCCCTGACTTAAACCCAATTGAGCGTCTCTGGAGAGACCTGAAAATGGCTGTCCACCAGCGTTTACCATCCAACCTGACAGAACTGGAGAGGATCTGCAAGGAGGAATGGCAGAGGATACCCAAATCCAGATGTGAAAAACTTGTTGCATCTTTCCCAAAAAGACTCATGGCTGTATTAGATCAAAAGGGTGCTTCTACTAAATACTGAACAAAGGGTCTGAATACTTAGGACCATGTGATATTTCAGTTTTTCTTTTTTAATAAATGTGCAAAAATGTCAACAATTCTGTGTTTTTCTGTCAATATGGGGTGCTGTGTGTACAATAATGAGGAAAAAAAATGAACTTAAATGATTTTAGCAAATGGCTGCAATATAACAAAGAGTGAAAAATTTAAGGGGGTCTGAATACTTTCCTGTATATATATATATATATATATATGAGTTGACTCAAATTAATTCTTATATATATATAAACTTGATGAACAGCAACGTTTAACATAATTAAATGCGTGCTTTATAATTTTTTATGTGTTGGTGTTTCATGTAGTTGCTCATATGTCACAGTACAAAACATCTTGGGCCTTATCCATGAAATGAGCACAACAATAAAAATGGCTTTGAGTCAATTTAATGTCACTCCGGTCAGAAATGGATCTTCCATCCTGGTAACAGAGACCACCCATACCACAAACTGATAAAATGTATGTGTTGAATGCACTGTAAGTCGCTTTGGATAAATGTGTCTGCCAAATGCATAAATGTGATGGTACCTGTATATATATACTATGGTATTTGCAATTTACTCAATGTACTTCAAAGAATACCATGGTACAAGTCCGAAACCCATGATATCACCATAGTAAAAATAACTTGCCTCCAAACTTTGCAGGAGATAGTGGCACAGTAAGACAACTAACACCTCATCTCCTGGAGATTTGTTCAGGCATTAGTAAAGTGATCAATCTTCCTGTCAGTGTCTCTTAGTCTCTTCAGCTGAGGACTGTCATGAAATCAGCCCTGCTGCTCGTCTCCTGCACAAACTTGACTTGTGAGAACACACCGTGATATTGACACACTTTTGCACAGCAAATTTGAAAGGTAAACTTTGATGTCATGTCACCCCATGTAGTATGTGTAAAGTATAAACACTAGTTTGCTAGTTTTGTTTTCTTGGATTACTAATCAACCGCTCTGACAAGTGTACATTTGTTCACAGAGGTGTAAACGTGATATTATTATTTTAGGGGAATTCGAGACTTTCGTTCTCACAAATCTCTCATTGGTTATAAATAAGTTCTGTCTAAGGGTGTTGTATATTGCACCTACCATTGAATTTCGAAAAACAAATCTCGTATTTCCCAGTGTACTGTTCTAGAATAATACATAGTCAGCCCAATCTAATGTGGCCATTTCAGTCTGTCTTTTTGTTGTAGTCCATGACTGACTGAAGAATGAAGATTAGCCCTTGAAAGTTTCAACTCAGTAATGGCAAATTCCATTTAGTCTGTCATATTTTTCTGGCATGAAATAAAGCCTGTTTCCCGAACGGCTCAGGAAACATTTGACTGCAAAATGAGGTTGTGCTTCTGAATAAATATGTTATATATCTTGGTGGTCAGGTGGTATTGCTACACTTTTCCTGTTTATTTTGTGAGGCTCATTGGCATGTGAGCTTTTGTGAGTGAGGGATTGTGGTTCTTTCACTTTTTTTATTCTGTGGACTGCATGGCAGTCGATTGTTTGTGGCATCTCTCTCTCTCCAGTCTCTCTCTCTCTCTCTCTCTCTCGCTCTCTCTCTCTCTCTCTCCAGTCTCTCTCGCTCCAGTTTCTCTTCGCATAATGCATTCTTCTCCACCACCTTTCATGCAGCTTCTGTAAGTCTTAACCTGAAATTTTCCATTAGTTCAGGTAAGCACATCTTCAAAAAGAGAGGAGAGAGAAAGAAATCAAATACTAAATGCAGTGAAATGGCGAAGAAAATTTTTAGCTTGATGAATAAACATGTAACGTCCAAACTGGCACACCCACGCAATTAAAAGAAATCACTTTTATCTGTTTTGTTAGGAGCAGAGCACTCAACTCAACTCAAGGCAATATAACAATGCTATTAGGATCCAGCTGTTAGGCATGGGTGAGGTTTCGCTCTGACGTCTACATTTAAACAGTATCCGCATGTCGTTCCAAACTTGTATGACTTTGTTTCTTCTGTGGAACACAAAAGGAGAAAACATATAAAGAATGTTCTGGTCTTTGTGCCCAGGTTCTGTCAAGATCCAAAAAGTGTAAAAAGCACTGTAAATGTGACTTGTGCGCCATATTCAAAGTCTTCTGAAGCCATTTTGATAGCTTTATGTGAAGAACAGTCTCAAATTCCATCAGCTTTAATGTCTCTGTGACAAGGAGGAGGGCGTGGCCAGGCCGTGAGGATGCACACCTGGCACTGAGTTGCCCCAATCAGCAGGAGAGAGATAAGGAGGAGCCGGGATGGTAGAGAGAGAGAGAGAGAGACGCACTCAGCAGTGTTTGTGTGTGTGTGTGTGTGTGTGTGTGTGTGTGTGTGTGTGTGTGTGTGTGTGTGTGTGTGTGTGTGTGTGTGTGTGTGAGCGTGTATTTATCACTTTGTGGGTACCAAATGTCCCCATAAGGATAGTAAAACCTGAAATTTTTGACCTTGTGGGGACATTTTGTCGGTCCCCATGAGCTTATAAATCATACTAAATTATGTTTTTTGAATATGTAAAAATGCAGAATGTTTTCTGTGAGGGTTAGGTTTAGGGGTAGGGTTAGGTTTAGGGGATAGAATATAAAGTTTGTACAGTATAAAAACCATTATGTCTATGGAAAGTCCCCATAAAACATGGAAACACAACTGTGTGTGTGTGTGTGTGTGTGTGTGTGTGTGTGTGTGTGTGTGTGTGTGTGTGTGTGCATTTGGTTAATCTGAAAAGCAGTTTTATGTTGTTTGTTTATTAGAAGTCTTTTTGGTTTCTGCTTCCTCCTTTTTGATGAACAAGAGGCTTGTCTGCAACAGGCCAGATTACCACATGCATTCGATTCCTTTACAGTATACAGACATTCACTCTTTTATGCCTGATATGCTGAAAACTGCTCCGTTAATGGTTTCACATTCACAATTATGAATGGCATACATGTCACATATTGTACATGACATGTTTGGTGAAATTCAAAACAGCGAATTTCACAAATGGCGAATAGTTTGCACCTTTGGAAATTACTGTCGGTTGGTACAACATTTCAATCATAAAATAGTGGTCAAATATTTTATGTTTTGTTAGATACTTAAATCTAAAATGACACTAACACCTGAACACTTGAACTGCTGACACTGATGCGTGCATGGTGCTGGAATAATCCATGAGATTCCCGCTTAGCTTCTTAAACTTGATTCCCTCCTTCATTGATTTAATTGGCTATAAAAATCCATCCACGGAACAACTTTTAATCTCAACACACAGTGAAACATTCTTGCTGCTGAATACTCCACCACTACACCAAACAGTTACTTTTCCAACCAGTTGCTAAATGTATACATTTTTAGTTGCATAGTATGGACTTTGCGTGTGACAATAAACATGGAGGAAATAATATTACACATTAGTACAAAAAAAAAAAAAAAAAAAAAAAAATGTTTTATGTTTTAGAAAATAAATAAAAAATAAAGTAATTAGTAATGGGTTTCATTTTTTACTGTTTTAGTAACAGTACATTAAAATCAATAGAACTTTTTAGAAGTAATTAGTAATTTGAAGTGGATTACTTTTTTGTGTAACTTTCCCAACACTGGTTAATCACCCTCATGCCATCCCAAATGTGTATGATTTTCTTTCTTCTGCTAAACACAAACAAAGACTTTTAGAAGAATATCTCAGCTCTGTAGGTCCATACAATGCAAGTGAATGGTGACCAAAACTCTGAAGGTCCAAATAGCACATAAAAGCATCATAAAAGTAATCATTCGACTTCAGTGATTTAATCAATGTCTTCTGAAGCAATCCAATTGGTTTTGGGAGAGAACAGACCAAAATATAACTATTTTTACTATAAGATTTGACAGCAATCTCATTGGCGATCTTTATTTCAAGCTTGATTCATCTAGCGCACTGTTCATGTGTCAAGCACTAGGAAGTATAATCAAGCTTGAAATCATGATCGTGCCTAGAGACTGCAATGGCAAGGTGTACAGTGAAAATTGACCCCCAAAGATCACATCCTAGTAACTGCCCTGCGTCAATGGGAAATGTCCCCCCTTATGCTTCTAGAATGGTCTAGTTCTTAACCTCTTTTTCCAAATAGCTCCTTTCCTCACTTTTCTCGTCTTTTTCATCTTCACACTCTCCATCAGTCTATCAGCAGCTTTTAGCGATTCTGTTAATTATGTCTGTCCAGAGCAGACATCCTATTGATTCTTCTCCACCTCTCATCTGTTATGCAGATGGGGAGCAGGTTGGAATACCCGCCCCCCCCATGGGGCTTTTGTGAAACATGTTAAGCATTGCTCTCTTGTTGATAAGGATTGAAAATAGATAACGAACAGACCTCTACCACCCAGTTCGAAGGCTTACAGAGGAGATAAATCACCTGCTCTCTCAGTGGCTTCTCACATCTGTCTTTTTGTTTACACCTCAGAGATTCCCTCGAGAGTACTGAGACGGGCAATGACATCTCAAGGAGGAGATGCTGAGTTGGGCCTGGATAACTTTAGCTGTGGCCTGAGGTGAAAATACTGTATGTGGGAAAGATGACTCATTATTAGCATATTAGCGTGACGGTGTCAACTGGAGAATATGTACTGTACACCCACATTTTTTCACATTTTCTATGATAATAGTGTGGGGAATTATGTGGAGTGAATTTTAAAGGGGTAAAATATGTCAAATGGAGCTGAAAGAACTATACTATTATTTGAAGTTCAAAGCAGTATCATATTAGCCAAAAGAGTAACAGTTTGGGGGAGTTCACAAAGAATGAATAGCACCTGGAAAAAGGATGCGCTGTCTGCACATATACAGTACCAGGCAGGGCTGGACTGGTAATCTGGCATACTGGGCACTTTCCTGGTGGGCCGACACATTTTGGGGCCGATCAGGGGAGGATTGGCCATTGGGAGAACCGAGCGAGCCGGTGGGTCGGCCAGTAAAGGTGATGAATGGGCCGCGATAAGCTAAAATGAGCCGTCGCATTATGCAGAACGGACCACAAAACAGCGCCACGATATGCCGAATAGAATAGCGCTATTCGGAACTTACTATTCGGAAACAATAAGTTGACATATCTTGAACAAAACACGGTCTCTGCTTACTGAAATTCTAAGAACTGCCCCCAGTGGCCGAAACTTGAAGTGTTGTTGAACGACCTCAGAGTGGCGCCAAAGGCGAGTTGTTGACTCAAGATTACTCCCCCTATGATCATGTCCGCACGTCTTTACAACTCTTCTCTA
The DNA here is from genome assembly GCF_025860055.1 of Xyrauchen texanus. Taxonomy (NCBI): domain Eukaryota; kingdom Metazoa; phylum Chordata; class Actinopteri; order Cypriniformes; family Catostomidae; genus Xyrauchen; species Xyrauchen texanus. The sequence continues at coordinate 8,214,499 of NC_068305.1, forward strand.
CTGTGTCTATTTAGTATCTTTTCCATTGGTTGAGTGCTCTTTTCACTTAATTTGCACTTTAATCTGTTTTGAATCTTATCGCATGAAATGCGTCCTTGTAACACCTTGTAATGTCAGTTTGTCCACTGACCTTACATATACATTTTCATGTTGGTGTGTGTGTGTCTATGTATGTGACTTATCTTGGGGTTCTTTGTGGCATTTATTACATGCGAGGTGATGATTGTGTTCTTTCAAGTCACACTCCAGCCATAAATCAATGACTGAGAGTTGAATAGAGTTACAGACCGTGTCCCTCGGTGTCTGTCTGTGTCCTCCTGACGCTGATCAGAGCTAGTGGAAATTCACTCACTCTCACCCGGCAACAAATTCATCATCTTCCGAGTGCTCTTGGATAAATAGAGGACACTCAAGAGCCCCTAGGTGTGTTAAATTGCACATGTTCAACAAGAAGGCATCAAAGAGTGTGGACAGAGCGAGACTTCTGAAGATCATACAGACAGAGCTCAACCCAAGGCTTCACAGACTCACAGAGGATATTATTATAGCTTACTCTTAAAGGAATATTTCACCATTTTTTTTTTATTTATTTAATTTAATAATTCATCACCCTCATGTTATTCTAAACCTGAATGCTGTAGAACAAGGCAAAAAGCACAGCATAAATAATTAGAGCTGGATTTTGATTCATATGGGTATACTTCAGTAATAATGTCCCTTTTGCTTACATATGAAGGAAATTATTTTCCAGCTAATGCTATTAATTAAACAACTATGTACATTACAAAAATATTAATTTGAATTACTATATTTTTTTAGTGTTTCATCATTTTGGTCACAGTTTTTATCACAAAGATTTTATCTATGTATTCAATAAATAAATAACATATTTTGTTTCATATATTGTTTAATTGCATAATTCATACTATTTACAAGTATATACATTGATTTGTTGAACATGTGCTAAAACTGGTACATCTCTTTAACAAAACCAGCATTTCTGGTAAGAGCGTCCATCAATGAGCGCATTTTAATGAGAGAGACTTGAATTGCTTTATCTCATCTGTGCTCTGTGTGATTAGAATTAAATGTGTATTTTTTTGTTGTTTTTGATCAATATCTGACTGTAGAGAACAGGAAGGGTATTAATAGAGACATAATTCAATGACAAATGGGTCGCGTGGATCTCGTCTTTTGACACACATTACACGGAACAACTTTTACTCTCAACACACTGTGAAAGATTCTCACTGCTGAATACTTCACAACTATACTACACAATTACTGGTGTTTGAAACATGAACATTTACCAGCTGTTGCCAAATATATACTTTTAGAGTGAAATTTTGTTGCAAATGTGTGATTTCCTCTCATTGTAAGAAAGGGTTGTGCATTGAGTAAAAGATCAATTATGGGATTTAAAAATCATTTTTGAGATTGTACAAATGAAGATGCATTGAAAAATATATAAATAATGTTTATTCGACATGTGTGCTATTTTCCAAGTGTTTTGAGTCAACTTGTGAGGAAATGATCGAAATTTCAGTTGTTATACACTAATAATGTTCCCCTCCAAATCTAACCTGCATGTAGTGCTGAATTTATATATGGCACCTCACGTTCAATTTCTACACAGGTGAGAACCAATATCAATGATGTTGACACTACATCCATGAATCATCCATGAATAACAACTTAAATAGCTATGATATGTCTTCAGAAGACTTGGAATATAGTGTATGAGACAAGTGGAGAACTTTTATGAAGCTTTAAATTAGTTTTTTTGTCTTTTTGGTACATTTGGTACATTTTCATGAGCTGTAGCTCAGGTGGTAGAGCGGGTTGGCCACTAATCGCAGAGTTGGCGGTTCGATTCATGGCCCACGTGACTCCGCATGCCGAATTGTCCTTGGGCAAGACACTGAACCCCAAATTGCTCCCAATGGCAGGCAAGAGCCTTGCATGGCAGCTTTGCCACCATTGGTGTGTGAATGTGAGTGTGAATTGGTGATTGGGACACAATGTAAAGCGCTTTGGTTACCTCTAAGGTTAAAAAAGGCGCTATATAAGTGCAGACCATTTTTCCCGCATTTTTGTGTGTAGCCAATCATATGCCTGTATTCTTTTACCTTCAGAGCAATTTAAGCTTAAAGGACATATAACCCCCTTTTTTAATGAGCCGTATCAGCAGGGGGCAGTCAGCGTGCCTCAATATACCTCACAATCAGTTCAGCCACAGAATGAGGGTGGTCACTCAAGACACATACTTGACAGTTTGACGAAGCCTAACATAATTTAATACATTTCAACTTGACACAGCATATTAAAAATGCAGCATTTATTACACTGAAAATCAGTAAGACCCTCCAAAAGCATCTGTTTGATGAATATGTGCATAGACCAACAACATAATTAAAAGTAGCGTAAGAATGTGAACAGGACAGAACTTCATTGCAAAATCAGTATTAGGGGGCCTTTCCTAACAAATATTGATCCTTATTATTTTTTGTGATCAATCCAATTAATTAATAGGAATGTCATGTAATTAATTCAATTAAACATTTTACTCGATTGACAGCTCTAATTTTAACATCTCCTTAGGAAAATGTCAGTGGTGCTCGCCCATGCAAAAGTCACCGGCATGTTGTTAGAGTGTTGTAGATAGTTGCCAGAACATTACTAGGTTTAGCTTTAGCGAACACCACTAATTAAACAAATGTCAATAATTAAAAAGATGGTAGCTTTTAGGGCAATAAATGTTTTGTTTTTCCCCCTCTTTTAAGGACATGCATTTGTGGTTATCAAAATGTATTTATTTGCTTGTTTGAAGTCTGAGATGTATTATAATGTGTTTCAAACATAGCTGCTTATTGGACTTAATATGTTAATATACCTAAAAGGTTTATTTGCTAACTCCCAGTGTTCTTAATCACGTGTTTATACTGCATCATCACGGCTGAGCAAACAGTCCTTGCGAGAGAGACAGTGAGGAGAGAGCCGTGCACTTACGTTATAGCATAAAGATCAGTGCCGTTGAGCTGATATGTCACTCCCGTGGATGTGAAAGAGAGAGATCAAAGTAGCTTGAGCCGTACATTCATTACAATGTCCTTGTGCTTATTGTAGAGGTGCAGCTTCAAATCAGAGACTGGCAGATGTCAAGTCAAGTCTTTTCTCTTGTCGAGAGCATTTCCAATGATGGCAGATTGCCATGCCTATGGCAACAGTTCCATTCACCATTGGCTACATACCAAGTAACACGTTACATGGAAAATTTTAACCAATTAAAATTTGGACACAAATTTTATTGTTGTTTGTTCGTTTTTTTGGTTATTCTCAATTTTTATTTTTTTTTACTTTTCAGAAGAATAGGAAAGATATGGTACAGTATAAATAGTGCATACTACTTTCTTTTGAACGATAGAAGAAATTATAACATTCTGAACATAAATGACATACTTGAACAACTCTTAAACATCTACTTTATTGATAGGGTTTATTATACTGTATATACAGATGTCTGATCTAGATTATATATTCATAGGGAAAATTTAAATAATAAAGTTATTTCTTTGCACCAGCATTCTTCAAACATGTGGTCTGTTCAGTGCTGGATGGCATCGGAATGCCAAGCAGGCAACAGTGTCTCCCCAGAGATGACTGAATTATGAATGAGACTTCACTTGCAGCCATCTTTGGATGGGTTATTCTTTCTAATGGTGCGTCCTCTGCCTCCCTTCCAGGGCCCTGTGTTGTTCTGATGCACCGTTGCACCGCAACCTCAATGTTTTAACGGTCTGTGATATGATCAATGTATGTTTGGGGCAGGTTTGAAGACATTGAAGATGGAGATATAACTTTAGATTTAGACTTTAATCCAAATTGTCCATCAGAATGTTAAAAGATTCATTTACATTTTGGTGGGCAGCTAAAGATATTCTTTCTACTGTATCTCTCTCTTTCTGGAATGCTTATTAGATAAACCTCAAGGAAACTGTCAAGATTTGTCTAGGTCAAAACTCACCCCAAAATCAAAAGAAAACTTAACATATGATATTTTTAAAACCCAATTTATGACACAAAGTTATGTTTTGCAACGAAGCCTATTAAGACTTTTTCTGTTGTGATATGTTTCATGACATTTAAGCAAATGGCATGTATTCAAAAGCATGTCATTTTCATTACAGCAATACAAAAAATACATGTTATTAATATTTTAAAGCAGAACTGTGGGTATCCAGTACATCATGGGAGTATTTTTTGCGCTGAATTAAAGTATGGGTAAATCAGACATACTGTAGCATGTCCCAGAGTTATTTGTATTTATTTATTTACGTAGTTATTTATTATTAAAATGTAGACTAATGAATTATAGGAAAGGGAATGTATCTGTTTTAGGTGCTGGTTGGTCACTATGGTGAAGTTTTTCACCTTTTTTAATAATTTTGACTCCTGCGGTCTGACAAATGATTTTTTTTTTTTTTTAAGTAAAATATGAGATCATAGTTCTGCACACATAATCATTATAAAAGAATGAGCAAAATGTTGTTTAAAATAGTTTTAGATGAAGTTTTAATTGCACCGCAGGACATACCCACCCTTATGCTGAAAAAATGAAAGTAATAATAATCTATAAAGGATGATTACAGGAGAATAATACAAATTATATTTGTTTTCTTCACATTATAGTAATGACAATGTAGTGGAAAATATCATGAGAATAATGTAAAAAAAAAAAAGAAAACGTAATGGTCCTACAATATGCTTACTCTCTTTATACAAAATATAAATGTATTTATTCATTCAATTTTGGTGTAATATAATCCAGACATTTCATTGTGAGATTTACCCTATTTTTCATCTTATTGTTTCTTTATTTTGTCAGCCACTAAAAACCTCTAATTCTGTCATCATTAGAGTAGAGTGATGCTTTCAGAGGAACAGAGGAGAGAAGGCAAGGGGGGATTTTGGATCTGCTGCATACATCTTTCCAACTGAAAATCAGCAGCAGCAGCTCTCCATCTGTCTGTCTACCAACAACAAAGAGCATGTCAGAGCTGTGGTAGAGGTGGAGAGAGCTTGTGTGACTTTAAAGAGGGTCTCTGAGCTTACCTTTATGCTGCAGAGATGGTGCAGGCAAGCAGGCTGCCATAGTGGAGATCTAAAATACACATATTTAATTTATTTATTTATTATTTTCTGAACTGATAGCAAATCAAAGTTCTCTTGAAATTCTCAGATTCTCTTGGTTGATTGAAGTGATGGGGTTAACTGTCAATTGCTTTGTTCTAAAACCTAGTGAGCTGCCATGCTCTCTATCTACAGCTTTCTAAGACCGAATTTTAACTTAAATGAAACCTAATTAGTTAATAATTTGGTAAGTTTTACATAAATTTGCATTTCCTTATCAATTGACTGAATAAAGTTTAAAAAAAATTGAATCTCCTTTTCACTCTTCTATACGTGGCCTGTCTCCTCCTCTTTATAGTTACATCAGGAAGACTCGCAGACTTGAGTGATATTTAAGATGACATATATTTGAAGAATCTAAAAAAAAAATTAATATCTCTCTTTGGCGTTATCCCCGTCTGGCGGTCCGAAGAAGTTTTACTCAGAGCCGTCATATCCTGCCGGAGATGGGAGGCAGGGGCGAGGAGCCTACCCCTGTGCAAGATGGGACTCAACCGGTGGTGCTGGGGTGGTGGAGGTTGCTGTGTTAGCACACTGAAACAGCAATGTGATAGATTGTGAGCAGACTTCATCCAAACGTCATTTGTCAAATTACTTTAAATGTCCTCAGTCATTGTATAACCTCATGCTATAAACTAACACAAAATCAAAACAAAGAATAAGCAATGAAACAAACATAACAACATTAGCACTGATCAAGTACAATGGTAATGTTAGTGGACCTGTTTTTCAAATGTTTAAGAAAAATATATATTCTCAAGTACTGGAGGTAGAAAACACAGAATACAATATCAGTTTTGATGGAAATAAGCAGTAATATATATATATATATATATATATATATATATATATATATATATATATATATATATATATATATATATATCAGTATGTATATATATATATATATATATATATATATATATATCAGTATATATATATATATATATATATATATATATATCAGTATATATATATATATATATATATATATACATACTGATCAGCCTCAACAGTAAAACAACTGACAGTTGAAGTGAATAACATTTATTATCTTGTTACAATGGCACCTGTCAAGAGGTGGGATATATTAGGCAGCAAGTGAACAGTCAGTTCTTAAACTTCATGTGTTGAAAGCAGAAAAAATGGCCTAGTGTAAGGATCTGAGCGACTTTGACAGGGGCCAAATTGTGATGGCTAGACGACCGAGTCAGAGCATCTCCAAAACGGCAGGTCTTGTGGGGTGTTCCCGGTATGCAGTGGTTAATACCTACCAAAAGTTGTCCAAGGAAGGATAACTGGTGAACCGGCAATAGGTCATGGGCGCCCAAGGCTCACTGATGCATGTGGGGAGTGAAGGCTAACCCATCTGGTCCCATACCACAGAAGAGCTACTGTTGCACAAATTGCTGAAAAACTTAATGCTGGCCATGATAGAATGTTGACAGAATATACAGTGCATCCCAGCTTGCTGCATATGGGGCTGCCTAGCCTTAGACCAGTCAGAGTGCCCAGGTCAATTACATTTTCTTTTAGATCATGTGGACGGCTGGGTGCGTATACGTTGTTTACCCGGGGAAGAGATGACAGCAGGATGCACTATGGGAAGAAGGCAGGCCGGCGGAGGCAGTGTGATACACTGGGAAATGTTCTTTTGGGAAACCTTGGGTCCTGGCATTCATGTGGGTGTTACTTTGACAAGTACCACCTACCTAAAGATTGTTGCAGACCACTTAAACCCCTTCATGGTAACGGTATTCCCTGATAGCTGTGACCTCTTTCAGCAGGATAATGCATCTTGCCACACTACAAAAAATTCAGGAATGGTTTGAGGAACACGACAAAGATTTCAATGTGTTGACTTGACCTAAAAATTCCCCAGATCTCAGTCCTATTGAGCATCTACGGATGTGCTTTTAATTATTAATCAGTGAATTGGATTTAAAGAAACAAACATGTTTTCCCAGAAATAAAACTAAAGACTTCTGCTGCATTTATATGTGGTTTAGATTGGCTTGGTTTAGTTGGTTTAATTTTCATTGGAGATTGACTGATAGATTGGTTTTACTGATTAATCACTGCCAATAAATGAAAATATTGCTATCGGCAAAAATCTATGCCGAAAGTTGCCAATCGTTTTTTTCATTATTTAGTCATTTTAAATTACCAGTGTGTTTTGGGCTACTTCAAAGTCCCACATTATGTACCAAATCTGAAATTTTTCAGGTTGTTTTGGGATATTTTGGTTGAACAATAAACTGCATCTTGGATTTTATTAATTTAGGACACTTTGTCTGTGTCCTTCATAGCAAGGAAAGAATACGATTTTATTTTTATTTTGTTGGCGTTCTATAAATCAATTATAAAAGCTATCGGCGGTTATCGTCCTTTCCCACCACCTTAGTTATCTGTATCTGCAAAATAAACCATCGGTCGACCACTAGTTCATATTTTTAAATATGACAGTAAATCCCCTAAATTATTGTTCCATGTGTGTACAAAGTACAGGATTGACCACCGAATCAATCGTCCACCACCATGACACATATTATGACATATTAGGTCCAGCAGTTTTTAACGCGGCAGAGTAACACAATGCAAATGCAATTTTTTAATTGTACATATGTAGAGAGTGGAATTGCACTCAGAAGAGTTCACAACTGTACTTTGCAGTAGTGTATAAAGTGTTTGTACGTCTAAAGTCTGGTGAGTAAGGCATGCATTTCATGGATCTTGACACTGAATAAGGTGGAGATCCACCAGGGCTTTAGAGACAGATCTGTGTGATTTCCTTATAGTATTGTTTTTTCCTTTTGTGTTGAATCTCATGGAAAATGTTTTTTAGTTTTCTGCATCTCCGACATGCTTGGACACCCATGAGACATGGACTTAAAATCACATACACACAACAGCAGCTGCAGCCCTCACAAATGGTGTTGGGTAATTGGGAAAGTGTTGTAGAGACAGTGATAGAATCCGTGTGTGTGTGTGTGTGTGTGTGTGTGTGTGTGTGTGTGTGTGTGTGTGTGTGTGTGTGTGTGAGCGTGTATTTATCACTTTGTGGGGACCAAATGTCCCCATAAGGATAGTAAAACCCGAAATTTTTGACCTTGTGGGGACATTTCGTCGGTCCCCATGAGGAAAACAGCTTATAAATCATACTAAATTATGTTTTTTGAAAAGGTAAAAATGCAGAAAGTTTTCTGTGAGGGTTAGGTTTAGGGGTAGGGTTAGGTTTAGGGGATAGAATATAAAGTTTGTACAGTATAAAAACCATTATGTCTATGGAAAGTCCCCATAAAACATGGAAACACAACATGTGTGTGTGTGTGTGTGTGTGTGTGTGTGTGTGTGTGTGTGTGTGTGTGTGTGTGTGTGTGTGTGTGTGCTTGTGCTTGTGATTGCTTCATGTTTACAGGGGAGTTTTTCCACCTGTAGATCTTGCTTTTTAAGAATCAAACGAATGGATTCCTATTGCATTTCCTCCTGTGTATAATTATTAGGGCTGCCAACCGCTTAAAATATTTAATTGAATTAATAACATGACATGGACATACATTTATCTAATAAGTCACAATTAGCCGCATTTATCAATATTGTAATTATAAATTACAATTAATTAATTATGAATACATTTAATAAATATAATAATTCAGATTACGTAGATGAGTAAAGCATTGATTAGGCAACACAAAAAGTGGCTTTAGAAGGCAATATATTGCTTATTTCGATATTATTGAACATAAGCCAATCATTGGCCTACAGTCCAAAGCAGTCCATTTTGTAATTGAGCATGTTAAACTGTTTAAGGTAGATTATTTTACTGGGGCTGATGTTTTTGAAGCATCTAACTGTGGTTGCATTGTGTCATGAGCACAATGTTTTTAGGACCCTGTGTCAAGTCAAACATAGTTTGAAACTTCAAAAAACAAGTCTAGAGACCAAGAATGTAAGAACTCGTCTGCATCTTTAACTTTCTGGCATTGGTGAGTGTGATGTGTTGCCTGTACAGCTGCAAGTTGCTTGTAGAGCTGCATTTGCCCTTACTGCCCCTTCCTGACTGGGACTCGCATAAACACGAAGGTGGTACTTTAAGCTTGAATTGCTCCGATGGTAGGAATGTTCCTTATTATGGTCCGGGGGCATGATTAATTGCATTATTTATTTATTTCTTTTATATATAGATATTTTATTTTTATATAATTAAATGGTCTGAATTAACATTTTAAATCAACAAAGCATATATTCACTATTAATCTTCAGTTGGAAGAGCAGAACTTTTTATCCCTGTGGTTGAAACGCAACAAATTTTGTGAATGGAGGGTCTGTGGCTCATTGCATTTTGTGTCATTTAAGGATGGATGGGATGTACGGTTACCTAGCAACTAGCATTTCGCAATTTTCATAATGCCAGCCCCGCCACCCAATTTTAACAAGGGACCTAAAATTTCACACGAAAGAACCTCTCCTTGTGAGAAACCAATTTGCCTCATGGACTCATAAGTTCCACCATGACATTTTTTTCAGTATTTAAATTTTTTTTTTTAAACGTCTTTTCATGAAATGCTCGACGAATAGATATGAGATTTTACATGTCATCCTTGGACATGGCTTTTAAAAATGTGCTAAATATATCTAAGTGTTGAGTTTTTGTAACTCTAGAAATTAAAATGTAAGATTATAATTGCAACTCCATAGATGATATAAAATATATTTGAATTGAATTGAATTTGAATTCAACTGATGTGGTGCCATTCTGTCACAGTGTGCATTTAACTGAGCATGGATCTGCTATTTTGCAATGGCTTCAAAGGTCACTTATCTAGTCATACTTATAATGCACTGAGTCTTTTGTTTTTAACTTACTGTAAGTGTGATATAATGTGAAGTTGTTTTTGTACTGGGTCCGACTTATTATGGAGGCGGCTGTGGCTCAGATGGTAGAGCGGGTTGGCTACCAATCGCAGGGTTGGTGGTTCAAATCCCGGCCCACATGGCTCCACATGCTGAAGTGTCCTTGGGCAAGACAATGAACCCTGAGTTGCTCCCAATGGCAGGCTAGCGCCTTGCATGGCAGCTCTGCCGCCATTGGTGTGTGAATGTGAGTGTGGATGGGTGATTGGGACACAGTGTAAAGTGCTTTGGTAACCTCTAAGGTTAATAAAAAAAGCGCTATATAAGTGCAGACCAGACCATTATGCATTGTTATGCATATCCTTTTGGTTTCCATTAAGTTCCAACATCAATTTTATTTTAAAGTATTTAAGATTATATAGACGTTAATTAGGTAAGTGTTGCTGAGAATCCAAGTGTGTGTGTGTGTGTGTGTGTGTGTGTGTGTGTGTGTGTGTATATACTGTATATAAGACATTACTACAGTTCAATCCAATATCATTCAGCTTTAGATGTGTAAACTGTAGCTTCAGTCTGGTTTCATCTTCATCTGAATCTTGTAAATATTGAAAAGGAAACAGTAGATGCAGTGCTCAGTGAAAACTTTATTGAGCCCAGAAGTGTTTTTAAAGCATTCATAGTTTTACATTTATGCGTCAAGCAAACTTAATGGTAAAAAAAAAAAACTGCTCTTCCACACACATCTTATTTTTATGTATTAGTATATTGATTTGAAAATGTTTGCCACGTATCTCCCATCAACCTTTATCAGCACGCTTCTGTAATGAAGTTTTTTAATGAAGTTTTTACCAGCCTGAAATTCCATTAAGGATTCACAAACTGTGGTTCACATTGCTCCAGAAGATGCAATTTGCCCATAATGAATTCATACACAACACACCAGACTTTCAAAAGCTTTCACTATTCAATTAAACAGTCCATTTATGGCATAATTACAATCTCACTCGCTTTTAGCCTCTTTCTTTACACCAGTGCTCAAATGCAAAACACTCCCTTACTCTATCCATGCTGGCCCTGCAAGTAACTCTCAGTCTACCTGCCAATTCGACACCATTTAAATGGACGTGTGCAATCACTTACAGCCCTGATGCGATTACATTTGGTAAATAGCTGTTTTTCCTTGTGTACAGGCATTTGCTAAGCCTACCCATGTAGGGTCAATTAGAAATAAGGTATTGTAGTGATTGAATGGTGTCTCTTGTTACTTAGCAAATCCACTGAGTGGGATAATTGGCTCCCTGGGGTGCACTGTGGATGCAGTGATTCATGCCATTCTGCAGCAGAGAGAATTCATGGTGTTTTAGGACAATTCCCACAAGACTGAGCTCAGACCCATGTCGATCCTCGTGAGAATTGTGGTTGGAGACATTGAGGAATTCTTGGTGAGATCCTGTATATTAGTTTCCCATGGGTCAGGATTTACTAAAGATTGTAATTTATCTAATGCAATAAAGCGATGACCTTGCATAGACTTAGACCATAGAACTGGACACTAGAGGCACCACAACAACAATCACATTTACTTCCTAACACATATCATGAGTACATACTACACATACTTCTTGTCCTGTTTTTCACACAATGCCATAGTGTCTTATGACATACAGTATTAAAACTTTTACTGTAGCGCATGACTTCGCGAATGGGATTTCGCCCATCACATAGCACTGAAACTGCCCTTCTTCGGGTGGTTAACGACATTCTTTTGTCCATGGATTCAGGGCTGATAAACATCTTGATGCTCCTTGATTTAAGCGCTGCTTTTGACACAGTCTGCCATGAAATAATGATCTCTAGGCTTTCTGATATTGGCATCACTGGCTCTGCTCTTTCCTGGCTTATTTCCTACATCAGCGACAGAAAGTATTATATCACTATACAAGGTTTTAGATCTGCCACTGCTTCACTCACACAGGGTGTTCCTCAAGGTTCGGTTCTTGGCCCACTATTGTTCATTCTCTACATATATCCACTCGGTGACATCATACGCAGGCATGGACTTAAATTCCATTGCTATGCTGATGATATTCAAATCTATCTAACCACCAGCTCCGATAGGCCATCTCTGCCTGACTCACTCACTGCATGTATCAAGGACATCAAGCATTGGATGTCCTTGAATTTCCTCAAATTAAATGATAAGAAAACTGAGATATTAGTGATTGGCTCTACTGCCTCAGTTAAAAAGATGGACCAGTCCTTTGACATTGATGGAATTCACGTTAAGCCTTCGTCATCGATTCATAACCTTGGTGTCTTATTCGATCCAACTCTATCTTTTGGCTCTCATATTTCTTCTGTTGTTAAAAACTCTTTTTTCCATCTTCGTAATATTGCTCGTCTACGATCTTCTCTCACTTTAGCTGATGCCGAAACCTTAATTCATGCATTAATCACATCACGCCTGGACTATTGCAATGCCTTATTTCTTGGTCTTCCCAAAAAACTTATTGCAAGATTACAGTATGTTCAGAACTCTGCAGCAAGACTTCTCACCTCTACCAGGCGTTCTGCTCACATTACTCCTCTGCTTCATGACCTTCACTGGCTACCTGTGGCATCACGTATCCACTATAAGGTAGTGCTGCTAACATTCAAAGCATTAAATTGTCTTGCTCCCCAATATCTGTCTGACCTACTCTACCCTTACCGTCCTGCCCGGTCCCTTAGATCAGCTGAACTTGGTTTACTGTCCATCCCTTGTTTCAGGTTGTCTACTGTAGGTGGAAGGTCTTTCAGTATTAATGCTCCTCAATTATGGAATTCGCTACCTCTTACACTACGTAATACCTCATCATTGGCTACTTTCAAGACCCAGTTAAAAACATATCTATTTAACATGCATTTTTTTGATAAGGTGACCCTGTATCGTATGTGATTGTAATGTATGTGAGCGTGTCTAAATGTATTTGAAATGTACAATGTAAAGCGACCTTGAGCTATGGAAAGGCGCTATATAAATAAAACTTCTTCTTCTTCTTCTTCTATGACTTATAAGATGATAAATTGTAAAGGTCACATTACCAACTACATTTACAAATGTTTCATTTTCATATTCGCTTGATATTTGCTTTACATGCTTCTCACCTGAGATCTGTATTTGTGCAGTGCAAATGAAGCCTGCTTACTCGCATGAACCATCACAGAACCACTTGAGCAAGGGATCCGCACGGCTGGATTATTTTGACATGTGTCAAAATAAAGGTGTTTCGAATACACATCATAACCCATACTAAATTAATCACAATTTTACAACAGTAACTGTGGTATTTTGACAAAAATGTTGCAGGTTCATACTAAATGTATTAATATATTGGGTTGACTTTTTTTATTACAACTGTAGGCTTGGAGCATAATTGAAAATCGATAGTTTTTGATCACAGATGCCATTTTAGAAATGTACTGTTCACAGTCAGCTATGATTCATTTAATGGAAATTGGTCTGCACTTATATAGCGCCTTTTTAACCTTATCGGTATTCAAAGCGCTTTACACTGTTGACTCATTCACCCATTCACACACACACATTCATACACCAATGGCGGCAGAGCTGCCATGCAAGGTGTTAGCCTGCCATTGGGAGCGACTTGGGGTTCAGTGTCTTGCCCAAGGACACTTCGGCATGTGGAGTCATGTGGGCCAGGATTCAAACCACCAACCCTGCGATTAGTGGCCAACCCACTCTACCAACTGAGCCACAGCCGCCCCAAGAGTGAAAGTGTCCAAAAACGTTGGACATAATTTATTTATCCATGTGCTTCTAACATGGCAGCCCCCATGAGGAGACCCTCCCCATGTAGAATAAAACAGCTTTTATAAGGTTAATGATATGACTGGAGTGTTTCCTAACGTGAGTACTTGTGATTTTATACATATGTTTAAAAATTACTATTAATTTATTTAGGAGTTAAACTATTTTAATGAAGAAAAAATTAGTGCACCTTTAAAAAGTCTTTTGGAATGTCTGAAGGCAAACAAGGCCAGTTTATTCCCTAATGTCAAGCATCATTTTAACAGAATAGACAGTTGGAAAACTGTCCATAATTTGTCGATAAGCCTTACACATACACATACAATGCGGAAAAACATTTGCCTTGCATTCCTCACGCGAGTTTGGCAGCTGGATTAAATTGTGTTTAATCTTGCGTTCGCGAGTAACGCAAACCTGCGAGTATTCCCCCTTCTCTTCCGGGAAAAGGACAGGAGGAGGGGTTTCTACGACAACTTATCTTTCTGCCATTAACCATGGCCGATATCGCGAGGATTCCTGATCTGTATCTGTCATGGGAGTCCCAGATACGTTGACGTTGTGTTATACAATTCCGGGTGCCCACACAGCGCTACAACCATTTTCTCACCCATTTTTCCTGATTTCTTCTGCTACTACGTCAGTACGTCAGTGACATCCGGACAATCTCAATGTTGATAGGCTTTCGCGACAACGCGTCATGCTGATATTTTTTAAAGCACCATTAAAATTCCAGACGTTAACCTCTTTATTCACTTGCCCTTACTGTAAATGTACAGTGCATAAGCATAGATAAGTCCATGGGTGTCTCCTTATTTCTGTGGTTAGGTGAATGTAGCTAGTCTTTCTATAAAATAAATTATAGAAATAATGTGTTCATTAGATTACGTTTGGTTTTATTTCACAAACCTTAAAAAACTGTGTTGAATTGAAAAGGTGCAATATACTTAATAATATAATTTAAAAATAGCTCATATCCAATGTAAACGTGAAATGTACTTAAGTAATTATGTTATGTACTGTATTCATTAAATGCAATTATTGTAATCAACCAACTTCGAGGATGTGGTTGACCGGATATGGCAGTTACCACGAAAGACCATTTTTGACCCAGACTTGATTGCTTCAGCAATTGCGTTTTTCACATCACATTTGCTTTATATTACACTATTTGTTTGGTTTAGGTGTAATGTTAAGGGTAGGGAGGTCAGTTTTGTTCTTTATAAACTTAATGAGACTAAACATTCAAAACCTCATGTGTTTAGGTTTAAGATTTAGGTTAGGAAGTTAGGTTTTGTTGATTTAAAACTCAATAGAACATTAACCTTAAAAAACATATCTGTTTAGAAGAATGTTAACTTTTTGTGCAACACAGTGGACATTTTACCTTGCCCCAGTACGTTCAAGCACAGTCACATCATTTTCAAGAGATCAAGCTTCTACTGAAAATACAGGTCTAAACGTGGCTCAAAACGCTTTGTGGTTAGATCGCTCAAACCACATTAGAAAATAGTCGAAAACACATATTAACACATCACATTATTTGTATTGTAAACGTGAATCCGTCCTAATGCATCCCGGACTACAGTGAAGGACTGCCTGCTGACCTGTCAATCAACCATTCTGCTAAACATCCAATGTATGTATGGAAAACCCCAAACATTTTCTTGCATACAAATTTACAGAACTTCTTTACTATCCTTGATATCAGCAGTGACACCGATGTAAGGCACACACAAAATATAGAGAACCTCCCCTCAAAATCCCATCATAATTGGACACAGGATACCCATATTACTACCAGGTGTAAACAATGATGTTTGTCTCTAATCGCATCACCAGAGACTGATTATAATACCTGGTTTAAACAGGGCAATAAAAACATTAGTTCAGGTTGACCCAGTACAGGCCTTTCATACACAGTACGGGATACATTCTCTCTTTCATCTCACCCCCTTATGTCTTTGTCTCCTGGGGCCCAACCCCATCTGCCTGGCCTGATGTCTTGCCCTTAAGGAATATCAACCACCTCAAGATCCTCAAGCCCAGATGTGCAATTGACATGATACAGTCTTAATAACAAATGAATGGTTGTAAGTTGCACCTGCGGTCTTAGTCGTGTTCTTTCAGTACAGTATCCAAAAACTGCACATACTGTACATTTCTCTATTTAATCAGTTCATTCTTCAACAAATTAATTACAGGAAGAGTCCAAGATTAGATTTCTATAGATTCTGATGTTTGAATTAATCTGCCTCTGAGACATGGATGTAGAGAATTGATGTCCAGATATTACTGAAATGGTGCTTCATTCGCAGTAATTACTGATATTCAGAGGAACTTTTTGGTATTTGGCCACTCGTTTTATCTTTCGCTTTGGGTGTGAACCAAAAGTTAAGTGATAACTCTTCCTGAGGAACCAACATGCACCCGGCTTAATTTCTTCACCCTTTTGTGGCCGCTGTTTGTCAGATTAAACTTGGAAGAGGTTGTTCGATTTCTCTGCCTTCTTTTGTTCTCTAGTAGTCGCAGGTTCATGTATAATAGATGAGGATTGTGAATCTTTGCGGTTCTTGGACCTTTTCCCTGGTTAGAGTCCCCTTTAAGAGGCTTGAGGGCCAAGCGTTGATCCCAGATCTCAGCTCAAGGGCCAGACACTTCAGCCAAGGTCTAAGAGTCGACATGAAAATTGGGTCACTTAAACTTGCATAAAAAGATGTAAGCCCATTTAGCGCCCTCAATGGAGGTTTCACATTGATCTTCTAATTAAATCTGCATGAATCGCAAAGAAAAAACTCAGAGCCTGATCCCAGACCAGGATACCGTGTGCAACAGTCCAGCAAACACTAAAGGGGCTTCAAATCACTATGTGATCAGAGAAGTTCAGGTTTTATTTAAGGTGTTAGCCAGTCTTGCTTAATAAAAGCATAATTTTGAATTATTGAATGCATTATTCAGATGGATTTCTGTAAAGCTGCATTCAAATCCTCCTAGGAATTTAGTACAAGTTAGTGATGCAGTATATCCAAACTTCAAAATACTGGTGGTAAAACAGTGTTTTTCTAACAGTAGTACTGTATTTGCGGTAATAATGTAAATACCGTTGCATGTACAGCAGTTATTACAGCAGTAGAACGAAAAGAATTTGTGTTGAACGGAAAAGGCTAAAATATTGAGTTGTTGTCATTCAGCACATTGTTCAAACGAGTGGTATCATACCATAACACATTAATAAGAAATCGTGAATTTTGAGCTTGTTAAATTATGACGTGATGTGTATTGAAAAGATTTTGGTCCTTAAAAAAAATTTACCCATTGCGCAATTTCATATTTCTCTCTTTTTCTCTCACTGGCAAACAAACGAAGCGCAAAGATGTGTATAGAGAGCAAAAGTGCTCATCCAATTTTTCAGCAATCTTGGTTATGGAGGGATTTTTCCCATTCATTTTTTAAATAGGGATTTCATTGGAGAGTTCTAAGATTTCTAATCCAACCACCTCTGGGGTTACAAACTTCGAATTAAAGCAAAAAAGTATTTGAAAATTGGACAAAAGGTACAAAGCTGTGCACTGAACACCTTAAAAGAGGTTTTGAACTACAATCCCACGAAGCATTGCAAATTATGTAATCAAATGAAAAATAATGGTAAATATAGAAGTATTGATTTAGTTGTTTATTATATGTATAGAATCAATATATTTGAATTTTATTGCTAAATACTGAGATACAGTATATACAGAAAATCGACTTGGTCGTGTCAATTGCAGTGTGTAACAGAATTGGGCAGTCGATGAAAGAGCTCTTTTAGTTTCTGTTTGCCGTGATTTTCTGATTGGTAGATTTTCCCCCTCGTGATCGTGGTTCATAGTTCTTTACCAGTAATTCCACTTTAAACAATTATTATATATATATATAAATAAGGTGAACTGACAGTTTCAATAGAAGCATATAAAATTGATTAACAACCTCAGAGCTCATGGTAGGTCTGTCTGTAAAGGTTTCAAAGTAATTATTAATAACCAATTCCTCTGTGGGAAAAATACATGGGATTTGTTCTTCTATCAGGAAGATTTAAGTAAAGTTTAAGATGACATTTATTTTACAAATATGGCATAAGCCCCATCTGGCGATCCGACGAGACTGCACTTGTTACCGTCAGATGCAAATTTGAGGCAGGGGCGAGGAGCCCACCCCTGTGCAGGACAGGACTCAGCTGATGGCGGTGAGGTGGTGGAGTTGCCGTGTTGGTACACTGAAACAGCAATGTGATATATTGTAAGCAGACTTCTAAAGTGATGTCTGAAACTTGGCTAGGAGTTAGCTAGCTAATGGTGCGATGATGAACAGTAGTCTTCCCGCTAGACTTACGCCATGCCTGCAATTCCGGAACCAGATTTTTGTACACTATTAGGAGCGTAATTGATGCTTTATCTGTGACATTTTGTTCTGCCTCAGAGAATGATGGGAAATGTAGTTTTGTTTAAGTTTGTTGCCTCATAAACCAGCTAAATGAGTGGTATTTTCTGACCAGTTTTTGCTGTTATTCATCAACAGTGGGAAAAATATGTGCAAACTAAATAGTAGCATCAACATTCATAATTAAAGCTAGTTATTTAGCAATTTGCTTCTGTTATAATTCTTTAAAGGACATGCGTAGTAACAGCTGGTTGTTGCATTGTAAATGAATCATAAACTGTTTAAACTGGAAATTGTAAAGTCTGTTGACACCTCACACTTTATTCTCTCTTTTCATCCCTGCAGCCGGAGCAACGTATATCTTTGGAAAAGGTGGAGGACTCATCATCTACACGTGGCCCAATAACGAGAGACCAAGCACCAGAACGGACAGACTGGCGGTGGGCTTCAGCACCACCATCAAGGACGGGATTCTGGTCCGCATTGATAGCGCCCCCAGACTAGGAGACTACATCATGCTCCATATCGTGAGTTCGATCTCCTACAATGTTTAGGTCTTCTTGTGCTAGATTTCTGAATGTCTTTTACTCTTGACCGTTGGCAGTGCGATATTGCAGGTATTGTTGGCTCCATTGACGTTATTAATATTTGCTAACACTTTCAATTAGTATTGGCTTCTGATGGCACATTTTGTTCACCACAATGTTCTATTGTGCAAAGACATTTGTTTCAGTATTTTTTAAATATTCTTTAGTTTATCCTTTGCAATGTACAGTACAGACCAAATTTAGATGTCTGCTGTCTGGTGTCTTGCTCACTGTTGGTGTGACTTGTACTTAGATACATTCATTAGTATAAAATCTTCAAAGGTGCATGCTGTGACCTCAAAGTCTTTGTCTGGTATAACACAACAGATTGAGGCACTAATGTACTGTTATGTTGCTAGAAACCACACAAGTGTTTATAGGCGATTCTGCTGATGCAAGAAAATGGTGATGAAAGCCAGACTTCAACCAACTCATTGAAAGTCTTTTTCCCTTTAAAGTCTCTGTAGAGATGTAATGTGCTCCACGCCATCTGCTCTGTGGAATACAAGCCAAAGCATCTCAGTATTTAAGTTGAGGTGAGAGGGACTGTAGTTCATTAAGATACGAGATATGTTTTTGACCCCTGATGCTCTGAAGGCACTCATGGCGTGTGCTCAAGTGCTCAGAAGCACTGCTGTTGAAATAGTCACATTGAAAGATACTGTAATCTGTTGAAGCAGTTAATCTCAGGTTTTGCTTCAGGATCCAGAGTGACCCAACATAGCATCAAATGTAAGATGAGTTTGATGCTCAGTAGCATGGGTTGTATTATTTGTTTACCTTGTTTATTCATGGTTTAAACAATCTGTTTTGCTCTCCTAACTATGCACAGTGAAATAGCTTTTTATTTTTATTTTTTCCTACAGTTGATAACCCTATCAGAACCGATCCAAGGTCTATTTTTGGATCGCAACCCATCATTTGACAACAACTGTGCTAGAGGTTCTTAACCTTTGGTTTGCACCTGAATGCAGATTTGGTCACGGCACATTTATGTGAACTGTATCTTGTTCATGATATACTTTTAAAATGTAAAACATTTGGGTCCTAGGTAGCTGACTACCACCCCTGGAGTCGTGAGTATGAATCCAGGGTGTTCTAAGTGACTCCAGCCAGGCTTCCCAATAAACTAATTGGCCCAGTTGCTAGGGTGGGTAGAGTTATGTGGGGTTACCTTCCTGAGTTGTGCGTGGATGCCAAGGAGAATAGCGCTAAGCAAGCCATGTAATAAGATGCGCGGGCTAACTGTCTCATGAACGGAGGCAACTGCGATCCATACTCCGCCACCCGAATTGAGGTGAGTAACTGCACCACCATGAGGAAGTAGAGAGCATTGGGAAATGGTCATGCCAAATTGGGGAGTAAACATTTAAAAAAAACATTTTTTTTTACTCTTGCACTTTAAATATTACATGAAATGTAGGCTACAACATGGTCTGAATGCAAAGGTGAATTTAACATAATTAGTCTGCTGCCACAAAAGTTGAATACGTACAACGTCACTGGCCGAGAGACGTAAACTTCTGGTATTGTCTGCTTTTGATCATTTGAGTAAGGCAGAATACAGCACTCTTGCTCTTATTAAGACCTAATTCCGATCCAAGTTGGACAACAGAGATGGGGCCTTAATTCAGACCCAACTGGATGGAGCTAAACCCAGGTCTCGAGTTGACACCGTTGACTCTGTGGATTACTCGTAGACCTTAACTATGGAGGACAGAGAGACTGTTATAGGACAGAAATGAACAATAAGATAATACTGAAGTTTGCACATTTTAATACACATTTTTAACTACACGGATCACCTGGTGATCAGTTGTAGAATGCAGTTGTCACTCTCATAACAAGCTAACTCTATGTATACAGAAAGAATTTATGCACTCAGAAGAGGAGAGACAAATGTATTAAGTTGTAGTGCTTATGTGGCCTTTAAAATGCTAATTTTATTGTTATGTTCATGCATTTTCCCATATTATAGTGTGAACGGTGAAATTATTGTTTGTAATTGCGCAATCAATTTTCTTGCTGTACAAAAACGACGGTGCTGATGCTTATTTTGAGAGTCAGAATTTTTATTTACTCACAGTCCCTACTTTTTCATTGCCAAATCCCAGAAGAACATCAAGCCTTAATGGGCTAATGAGCCGTTGAAAGAGTTTCAGCTCCAATTCAATTCCACAGTTGCTTTATAAAAGGAATATCAGCAAATATGTCTGATTTCAGTCTGATTAGTTATTTTGAATGGAGCCGTTTAGATCCAACACTAACTAGCTGTCACTACTGTGTATCCTCTCAGCCTATTGCATTATTCAGAAGTGTAAGTACACAAAGTGTGTGAAATTAGTTTTACTCCATATTTAATTTTTAGCCAAGAGGTCAGTTTGTGACAGTCATTCCATTATGCTAATTCACAGGTCAGAGTTCACCAGACTTAGACATTAATAGTGAGTCAAAAATTCTGTCAATTTACCGTGTTCACATACATGTGCATGTAAGTGAATGGAGCACAAAGTCTTGTATCACTGCATCTTAAATGAACCCAGAAATGATCATTTTCTCAACCTCTTGCTGTTCCAAACACAAATAACTTTCTTTTTTACATCGAGCAGATGTTGCTCAATTCTGAATGTCCTGGCTTTTCCATTCAGTGAAAGCATAGTATGACCACAAAGCTGCCAAACTCCAAATTGGACATAAAAGCTTGATAAAAGTATTCTAAGTTTGCTGTATTCCAAGTCGTAGGCCTTGTTCAGACTGCCACTAAAAATCTGATTTTTCGCATATCCAGATGAGTTTTTGATTGTCTGGACAGCAAAAAACACATGAAAGTGTCTGAATCTGATTCAAACCACATCGGGAGGTGGTTTCAAATGCGTTTGGAATTTATTTTTATTTTTGCGACAGAGGCGTTCTGCACTGGACACGGCACTTATTTGGAGAGCAAGATGATGCATCTCCATTTTTACTGCATCTGTTTTGAAAGCATCGTCACGTGGGTACGCCTACGTCATTACCAAAGCAATCCATGTAGATAGGTTGGTTATGTCTGAACGGGCAAATCTGATTTTATCACTTGCAACTAATAGTGCGGACAGTCTGCCTGAAAAGATCTGATTTGAGAAAAATTCTGATTTGCGTGCTGTCTGAACATAGACTTATTTCAAGCCATTACATAGCTTTGTGTGAGTTATTATCATTATTTGTTAGTGACTTCAATGTTTGTCCCACTACTGTGGTGCTCCAAACTGTTCAGCCTATGTACATAGTTGTTGATGTTGTTCTAAGCATAAATGTAACAAAAGTATGTAAGAAAACTTAAGTATGTAAGAAAATGTATGTGTGCTGTAAGAATAATAAACTCAATTCAAGATATATTCTCTGAAAAAATGTAATCTTATTGTCTTGGTATATTACACATTCTTTACCCTCCTGAGACCTGAGAGTGTGACTGATGTGTATATTTGTAATGCCCCTTTTTTATTTGTAACTAGTAGCCCCGGTAACACTATAGATTACACCGAATTTACAGCATACCTTTTTGTAATAATAGTGTGCCTATAAATTACTTATGTGTAGGTATAAGGGAACAATATGCAAAGTTTGGTGAATAAAGAGGTAACAAGCACCACTTTAAATTAGAGCCTGCAGATGTTGTACTTACTCTGTAACTACATGAAACAAGGCGGTATACTTACCAGTAATTAAATTAATTAATTAATTTAGTTTTACTTGCCTTGAAACATGGATGACCAAACTAAGTCAGATGCACTTTGCTAGCAAAACAACATATCAATTATAGCCTACTGTATATATGCAGTGAGATGCAAGTGTTGTGTTGTATCTTGTTATATTTGTATTTTATTTCCTGGGAATAGCTGGAAAGAGGTAAGCTTGTTTTCCACTGCACATTAATGGACTGCAATGCCATTCAAACACTTTCCTTGTGTAAGTAGCCTTGATTTTAAATTTCTAATTAAAATCATATAGCAAAAACCTACATCATGTATCCTGTAATAGTAGAATATGTACTCTGTAGTTAAAAAAATACCTACACGTCCTATATGTATAATATAATATTTATTATTACAAAAAGGTATGCAGTGTATGTTCTTTCTAAATTGCTCCCAATCTATTGTTGTTTAGCATAGTAGGTCAAATACCACGTAATATCTCCATCGTGTCAAGTTAGTCAAGTCAAATCACATTTATTGATATAGCGCTTTATACTACAGGCTACAGATTGTTTCAGCTTCACAGTAATAAACAGAAAAATAACAGTAATGTTTCATAATGCATTAATTATGAAAAATACTTCAATTTCAGCTATAAACAGCTCAAGACGGTAATGTAGTTATTAAGCTCAATTGAGTTAAAGTTTTGTGTTCTCATCCGTTAGTGTTAATACAGTTAATTCGATAATATTATCTGAATATAAATAGTTATTTAAGCCCCCAATGAGCATGCTGAGGGATGGGTGCTGAGAAAAGAGCACTTACCTTGCTCCGTGCACCTGGCAGGGGGCGGGTAAGAGACTGAGGAAGAGGCCCTAGAGAGGCATCTTCGGAACTCGTCAGCGCTGGCCTGCTGGGGCTGAGCAGTCTCGAGTCCGGAGGCGAGAACCGGGACTGGAGAGTTTTGGGGCCGGGTGCCTTGAGAATGGCGTGCACCGGCTGAATGACCCAGGGTGTGAGGAAATCACTCTTTATTGAGAATGTGGGTGCCGCAGCCCGAAGGCGGTGCGGCAAATGAAACAAGGATTCTCCTCCCAGCCCTCCACCGGGGGATGTAGTGGTCTTGGTACCAGCTCCGGAGCGAACATCTGACTGCCTGGGTCACCCGTCTCAGGAGCGCTTCGGAGCTTTCCTGGTCCTGGAAGGGGTCCTGAGACGGGGGGCATACGCCACCTGCGAGGTGCTCGCCGCTGGGGCTGAGAGTTGTGCCCGGTTTGAGGTGGAGCTACCTGTTTAGCCGCAGGGGGACACCCTTGGCGAGCTGGCGGGGCGCGCTGGTTTGGCGGCGCCGCGGCAAGATGTGCCATCTGCTTCTTCACTGCCGAAAACTGCTGGGCTAAGTTGCAGCCAGGGAAAACATAGCGGACATCCCTGAATCGCCTTCATCGCCAGCTGGGTCCTCCTCAATCCCGTGGGAAGAAGGAAAGACGTGGGGGGTGGCTGAAGTGGCTTTCTCTCATGAGGAAAAAAAGCTGCGGCCGCAATGTTGCCATGGCTATGTTCTCGCACTGAGAACATGAACCATTCATAAAACGCTGCCTGCGGGTGATCGCAGCCCAGGCACGCAAGGCAGCTTTTATGACCGTCAGAAGTGGAGAGAAATCAACCGCATCCAGGAACTACACAGAGGCGGAAAGACATCTTTAAAAAGACGTGTCCTGAAAAGGACGTTCAACGCCTGCTGTGTATTGCTCTTTTATGAGTGGGAACTCAAACTCTTTTAGAGGAAATAAACACTTTTTAGGAGGAAAAACACTCTTTCAGGCAATGAAAGCGCTGTCGAAGTGCCCAGGGGCGTGGACTGCACAGCGTGCAGAGAGAGAGAACGCCAGCTGGAAATGTGCCGTAGATCCAACAGCAGTGCTTATCGCCAGTAGAGGTGAGTGGAACAGTGGTGAACTTAGCTTGCTGTTGCACAACCGTTCGGCTCTGAAGAAAAATTCTGACTGACAGAGGTCTGTCCAAGGGTTGAAAGTCGCTGCCTCGCTTCCCTTTATACATGTATGTCCGGGGCGGGGCTTGCAATTCTGTCTGCCAACTTGACATTGTCCTTTTCTCAAGTTCAGAGGTATGTTTGCAACCCAGGAAGACCCCTTGTGTCACTTCATTCGACACAACGTAGAGTGAGTGACAGAAGGCGAACTCTAGTCCTTTGATTCCAACAGGTATCAATGTAAAACCTTAATGAGGTTTCTTACCACTCAAACTCTGCTGTGATCAGTGCCATATTGTTTTGTCACATGACCCTGTCAAAAGTTAAACCCTCTACTGGCTAGGCATATGACAGTATTTGGTTACATGGAATATTACAGTAAATAACATGCACAATATTGTTATCGTGGGCACTTCTAATTACCGAAAATAATTCTGGCCAAAATTTTCACATTTTTCTGATCGCAAAATAGTTTTTATCCCATCAACGAATCAAGATTCACAACACTGCGTGTATGCAGCACAAATTATTCATGCACACTCTGATGTAAACAAACCAGCATGGAAGAGAAACGTGGCTAAAGAAGAAACGCAGCCAACCCTTTATCCACCTTCTAATAGGGTTAAGTCTTAAGTGTGGATGTATTTTAGGTTCCATAAAAATGCAGAGGGATTGTTGGTTGGAGATGGTTTCCATTTGTGTAAAATATGTGGGAGAAAAGTGGCAGAGAATTCAGCAAGATAAAGGTAAGCTGTGACAGCTTAAACTGTTTTTGAAAACTGAGAGACAACACTCTAAGAGACTACTAGCTAAGTGACAACTAAAATGACAAACGAATTGAACTCTTGTTGCCATTTGCAGATAATGTGTAGCTTGCTTTCTAGTTGCCAGAGAGCAATTTGCTAGAACTCCACTAGCTACACAGTCACGTTTGCGTCTCATAGTAACTACTAAAATACAGTTGAAATCAGATAATACTAAGTCCTTTATTTAAAAATGGCAAAGAGATTTCAATATTAATTTCAAGTTGGAACGCCACACAATGGTACGTTGTCATACAGTGTGTTTGAACTTATGGTTATTAAAGTTGTAGCAAGTGTCTAGCTATATATTAGCAACTGACTTTCTATCCAGAAAAAAAAAAATGCATACTATTGTTGTAGCTTAGTAGTTAACCCGATAAAATTAGTCTAGCCTTACTTTAACATTAGCCTCAACAAGACAAGGTCTCTACTGATCTTTAATAATTGGTGGCCCCATGGCAGAGTGACCATTTAAATATTAAGCCATAAAATAAATGTTATATTTAGCTATGTATCAATGGTGTTGATGGTAGTTTTTTGTCATCTGTTAATTTAAAGGTCATTTTGGTATTGAAAATTAAATAAACTTGTCATTGAAAGAACAACAATAAAGTCAGTTTATTGTTCAACATGTTTTTTGTAATGGAATTCAATATCTTGATAAAAGCTTCAGCAGTTATCATGACATGAAAGATGTATACCGTCACATGCCTACTACTGACAGCCAAGAGTGTCCTGAACTGAAATCAGTAGGTTAAAATGAAATAAATTTATACATAGTATAAGCGAAGACAAAACAAAATGTTCACGCAGGAAGACGCAGGGTCACATGAGATTATAACAGGACAGATATACTGACATAAAGATTTTTGCAAAGTAACAACTAAATCTACATCAATCAAGTAATCATTCATCTTTCTATCCAATAGCTTTTTAGATTCCTAATATTAGTAAATGTAAATTATACAAAGTGTCCAACACATGATTGTGCTCAAGTTCTTGTAATATTGTTTTTGTGCAGTATATTTTAATGATCTAATCAGTTCCAAAGCATTGGGACTGTTTTCAGGCAGAATATTTGACGATAATCACAACCCTGTTACCAGGGAGATGCTGTGGTCAGAAAGAACTCTACAGTATACAAGCTTTTAACATGGCGTAAAGGACAATGAACCCTTTTAACTGCCTGATCTTTGCCACTTTAATTCAGAGTTTAGGTGAGGAAAAAAAATCTGGTGCAAGTGAAAGATAACGTCACCTCGGTTCCCTGAGATGAAGAGAACGAGACATTTCTGTAAGCACTATGGGGAGTGTCCTTCACACAACCTTGTAGAAACCCTAATACAATCACGTCAATCCTCTGATTGACAATGGTGCCTGAGCCCTGCCCCTTTAGGCATGCAGTCAGCCTATGTAAGTGGGCGCTCAGTCACCATTTCTTCCCAATTTTATGACTGAGGGTCAAGAGTGAGTCACTTCTATTATGAAATTCTGATGTAGTAGTGTGGCCAGCATTCACAATGTCTTGTTCCCTTCATCTCAGGGAACCAAGGTTTCATGTTCATTCAACGTTGATGTAAGCACTATGGGAAACTATATCCCATCATTTTATTTCTTATGGGAGTGTTAGGCAGTTCAACAACAAATAATTAGATGGCTGTGTTGATTATAGTCGGTAGCCCACCCATAATAAGGGCTTGGGCTCACCCACTTGAATGTAAGAAGCACTCTATACACTTGAGGAGATCTCACGAATGTGTTTTGTTGAGGACCATCCTGCTTCCAAACATATGTCCTGTAAGGACACACTGTTTGTTCATGCAAATGAAGAGGCCATGCCTCTGGATGAATGTGCTTTGACACCAATAGGGCAATTCGCACTCTGTGATTCGTAAATGAGGGCGATCGCAAACAAACCTGATCCTTGAAGGGCAATAATAAAAACCAATTGGCACGTAGCCTTTTCTAGGTTTAATGGTGGCTTTTGACAGATCTGGACAAACTCAAGGCATGAGCTGTCAGTCGACATCGCCGGCATGTCACCCACCAATAAGAGTGCGGTCTTTAAGGAAAGCACCCACAGCTCAATAGATTCCAATGGCTTAAACAGGGAGTTTGTGAGTGACTTCAGCACCAGATTTAAGTCCCAAGTCGGCACTAGAGTGAGGGTGGTTCAAACACCTCTCTCCCCTAAGGAACATAATGACTAGATTATGTTTGCCTATCGACGAGCCAGCCTCCAGGGCATGGTATGCTGAGATAGTCGCTACATAAACCAAGTGCTGATGGGGTAAGGCCAGCACCCTGCTGCACTTGAAGGAATGTAAAAATCTCAGCTATGGGGCAATTCACCTGATCTTTACTGCATGAAGAGTAAAGAAATTCTGGCTTGTCCGATGTGCCCCTTTCAGGGGCCACACATGTAGGTTGCACAGCTCTGGCTGGGGATGCCAAATTGAGCCTTGTGCTTGAGAGAGAAGGTCTCTCCTCAATGTTATTTCCCATAGGGCCATTTAGTATTTCTATCATCTCCGGAAACCAGGCCTGATTGGGCCATTTCGGTGCAATTAACAGAACTGTTTCCATGTCCTCTCAGACTTTGTTGAAATCAGAATGAAGGAGGTGCACTGGGGGAAATGCATACTTGCATTTTGCCGGCCATTTGTGAGCCAGGTCGTCCACACCTAGTGGGGCTTGGGACATGGAGTACCAAAGGGGACAGTAGGAGGTGAATAGGTCAACTTCCGGTTTGCTAAATATTTCCCAAATCCATATCACTGTCTGAGGAATAAGTCTTCATTCAACTGGTAATGCTCCCTGGTGTGACAACAGATCCACTCCGAAATTCAGATGGCTCTGGGCATGTGTAGCACACAATGAGAAGAGATGGCGCCTGCTCAATTGGAGAAGGCGTTGTGTCATGCTCATTAATTTTGTAAATCGTAGTCTGCCTTGGCGATTTATTTAACACACTACTGTTGTGTTATCTGAATGAATCAGTACATGGTGATTCACAATGTCGGAATGAAAAGCTCTCGAAGCTGGAAAGACAGCCAGTAGTTCTAGGCAGTTGATGTGCTATGCCCGTTTTGCACCTGTCCAGGTCCATCGCACACTGTGCCCCAACCTGTGTTGTATGCATCTGTGAAACCCAGCTTTCTCTGAAATGACTTCAGTGGCAATGTTTTCCCCAGTTTGAACTGAGACAGACACCGAAGAATGGTTTGTACGTGCTCGTTTGTGAGGCGCACGCACATGCTCACAGAGTCTAGACAAACTCCTAAAAAGGAGATTTGCTGGCTGAGGAAAAGTGTGCTTTTTGCCAAGTTGACATTCAGACCCAGATTTTTCAGATGGCAAAGCAGCAAGTCTCTGTGTTTGCTCAGTAGTTCACATTTCGTGAACGTGCGGGGAGCCAGATACAGACCGAAAGGAAGGACTTTGAATTGATAGAATTGGTAAAAGCACTAAAGTACAGATCTATCAGATCTTTTAGATCTATTGATGCAAACCAGTCCTGAGAACAGATGTGCAATAAGATCTGAATCGCAAGCGCGATTCAAGCATCTCAGATCTAGAATAGGCTGAAGCCTGCTGGGACAGTCTGGGACAGTCTCTATCAAATTTTTTGCATTATCACATTCGTTTTTAACAAACAGTCAGACACAGCTGTGAGGGCTCGCCACGAATTTGTGCAGCGGAACAGCAGGGTTATTGATTCGCTCACTATAGGAGATAGAGCGCTGCTCACCATAGGGAAGTGATTGAGGATAATGTGTTGCGTGTATGATATGTGAAGAATTTGTGAGTGCCCAGTGTTTTTACAATGGGCACTTGTCAGTAACGTTTCTACTGCCCGGCTGTGGGGTGTTCATTGGCGCGTTTTCACACTGAGATGGCGGGTGCTTACTTTTCGGCCGTGGATTGCGTGGCTTCACAGATGGCTCAGTAGTAGCTTTCGGCTGTGCTGGGGCAGAGAAGGATGGATTCTTTGGCGGGCGCTGAGCGGAATTAGATCGGGAGCATACCGAGAAAGGGGAAGTGCTACTTCTTTTTGGCAAAAAGTGTTTCATCGCTTGAGACACAGCATCATCTCCATCAGAGCCGCAAAACGTTTTGAGGCTGTTCGCTCCAATAGAGGACCGGAGCTCATCAAGTGCATATTGCACAGACGAGGAAGTTAAATCGGAAGTTTGGGGGGCTCACAGGGCTTGCACAGGCAAGAGATCCTCCTCTAAATCTTCCAGCTCATCCTCATTGCCCCAATATGCCTCATAATGGGGTCCATCGGAACTTAACACAAAAGATGCAGGTGGGAGGGCACGAGAGGCTAGATCTTCCCTCAGAACAATGTTGATGCTAAAACACAAAATCCAGATATTTATGCACTTGTAGTGAGGGCAGTCTGTCTCCATGAGAGCTGCTTGTGCGTGGGCGCTGCCCAAGCAGTGAACATAGCTTTTAGTGCTCATCAGGCGGCGGGATGTGCTGTTCACATAGGGAATACTTGCAGAACAACATCTTTAAAAAGACGTGTATCATGCAAGCGGCTCTTTAGTAATATTGTATGTATACTGTATATATAGGATATAGTAACTCAGGCCGGAGCACTGTGGAAAGCAGGTAGGAGTTTCGCTGAAGCACTGCGTTGATCAATGACGAGTGTCTGAAGCGAATAACCCGTTTACCGAGAGCATCTTCGACGGTGATGTGGATAACTCTTCACCAGAACATACAGGGGAATGGAAGCTTTTCGGTGCAGAAGCTGAGAACAAGCGATGAGACATCCTGTTTGCGTCTTGCTGAGAAGTTCCATCCACTGTAAGTGTATATCGACGGCAAAGCAGAAACCATTGCAATTCAGAGTGGTGTGAGTTTCAACAAGGTTGTGTGAAGGACACTCCCCATAGTGCTTACAGCAATGTCGACTGAACTGAATCTAAAGGGAACTAAATTCACATCCCAGAGTGAACAGAGAATGGCTGGAAGTATAGTGTGATAGCACACATACATCTCAGAGATCACTATTTTAGATATTTTCATTTTAATTAACATCTGCTAAACATCTTAAAAAGATCAGATTTATAAAGATTCTAAATCAGAAACATCTCGAAGACATCTGCTGAATGTCTTATGGACTTCCAAGAGGAAAACTTTTTGAATAGTCATTATTTAGCAGTTCTACTGAAAAGACAAACTTCAGTTTTATACAGAAGCATTAACCTTGAATGTGTCATAATATCTTTAAACTGCTTGACAACATATTGATCGTAAGCTAAGCAACAGCTATGAAATTTAACTCAACAGGGGACGTGCATATGGCAGTTTCCATGAGACCTTAAGCTCTCTGTGAGTGTCATGGGAATTTGAGAAACTGCAATGTGACACTCCAAACATCATGTTGAGCAGTGAGGAAAGATGTGGCCTGTCAATCATACCCAAGAACACTGACGGATGCTCAAATGATTAAGTCATAGCAAACACCAGAATTCACCGAAGAGAGAGAGAGAGAGAGAGAGAGAGAGAGAGAGAGAGAGAGAGGGAGTGAGGCTGAAAAAAGACAGAAAGAAATTACAGATCAAGACAGACATTTAATGGTCGGTTCTCCCATCCAGCTTTCCTCCTCCATGGATATTTCATGGATTGAGACAACGAAAGAAACACAACTGTCATATGGTTCAATGTGAGACTGTTAAATGCAGGTTTCAAAATAAAGCACCAAATGTGTTTTAAATTTGCTAGGGTTTGGTAACTTTACAAGGACCTACAACGTAATACATAGTTTAAATCAAATTGTAAGAATTAAAACTGTGACCTGTGCTGTTTGTCACTAAGGAAAATAAAAACAGAGTGTTTATTTGCAGTCAATAGCATCTGCCACACAGGGCACCCCAGTCATGCCCAGGGCTACTTGCACCCCAATTGTCTGGTGAAAAAACTGAAATATATGACAAACTAAAAAATAGATGTCGCTGCAGTGGTGTGGGGTATAAAGACGGTGTGTGATTGTGTACTGTTGTCCTAGCGACCGCGGTTCGAATCTGCATTTTGTCCTACTTTTTTACCATCCTATTTCCTATTTCCACTCTTAACATATCCTTAATAAAAATAATAGATAAAAATGTATAAAATGTTGGTTTCATTGCAGTGATTTGATCACGGTGAATGTCAGGGAGTGCAGAGAAGGGTTTGATTCGGAGGTGGGTTCTGTCGATCGCACTCGAGTGAAACCATGGTTACTATTGTAATACCAAGGTTATTTTTTCTAAGGTAGGGTTAAGTTTAGGTTTAGGGGTATGGGTTAATGTAGTTTGTCTGTGGAACTTTAAATAAAGACACTTTATGTATTTAAATATGTATGTAAATAGTATCTGACACTATTTGCACCAGGGTGCAATTAGTATCTACCATTATTTGCACCAGGGTTGGGGTGCAAAAATATTTGCCACTATTTGCACTGGGGTGTAAATTACATATGCAATTATTTGCAACAGGGTGCAAATAGCATCTGACACTCTGTGCACCAGGGTGCAATTAGTTACCATTATTTGCATCAGGGTTGGTGTGTAAATAATATCTGCCACTATTTGCACTGGGGTGTAAATTACATATACAATTATTTGCAGCAGTGTGCAAATATAATTTTTTGGGGTTAGGTTTAGGGGTTAAAATATCATTGGCTCATTATAAAAACAATAGAAGTCAAAAGAAAGTCTCTACCATTATAGAAAATAAAATGTCTCTGTGTATGTAAAGGCAAGAATCAAAACTGAGAAAGATTTGAGTGGTTGCAGAGAGAAAAGAACAACAAAAAAGAAATTAACTTGACCTTGAAGAAATCCAATGCTCCTTGTGACCATTTCCTGCTTTTATTTAGTTTTCTACCATTTTTTCCATTAATCTTTTCAGCAAAATTTGAAACTGATATGAAATCGTCACACAAAATTCTGTTTCATTTCACATTCATTATATTATTATCATTGATTAAAGGTGAAGTGTGTCACTATTAGTAAGCCATTGGTTGGTTGATTTCCTTGAAACTGTCACACTATCAAATTGATTAACATTTACAGTACAATTTATGTCACCACTGTATATAAGAAAACTCACAAAAAAGGTGAGAAATTGCTTGTTTATGTGATAAACATCAACGTTGGAAAATAAATCTGCTGGAAGCATTAGCGTGAGCGGGGAGAGAGATTGACTCCCACTGAATGCATTCATTTGGATTAAGCACCTGCTGTCTGAAACAGCAAGAAGATTCTTTATCCATCCAACAAACGGAGCAGAGAGATCAAACGAAACTGGTAGCATAGACGATTCGGAATTTTGTAGAGAAGATTATCATACAGCTTGTCTCATTAATTTTGACCTTATCCTCTAAACAAATCTCACTGTTGTAAGTGAAAAGTTATTTGGATGTAAAATTCTGATTGTCATCCTAGTAAAATAACTTTTCCATAGTATTGTACACGGTAACACATCTTATCCATGTTCAAGCAAGTTAAAGCTGACATGTGTAATTTTGTCAATGGTAAAATATTTTCTCTTAGCTCAGCTTAATAAGCAGAGACAGTTTCTCCAAATCAGATTGGAGACTGTTCCAAAACCTAGTGAGCATTCTTCAAAAGGAAGGTATCTTAATTATGCTGTCTCTTAAGATATCTCATTTTGGCCAAATTTTAAATTAGCATTATATGTATCCTTCCCCAGGTAGGCGATCCCAGAATGCACCATGATGAGCTAGGTGGGAAAATAGATCAAAGATGGTGGACGAAGCAAGATAAATTTCGATTATAAATATACTTATAATCAATTCAATACTGAAAAGTATTGATATGTAACAGCTTTATGACACAAAGCAGACAATTTTACACAAAATGTGTGCGCTGTGCGTATTTATGCTCATTAGAGGATCACATAATTTCTCTCGTCTCACCTGTTGTTGAAACCAGTTGTGAGTCGAGTGTCCTGAGTGCTGTGCATGAGTAGAGCTATTTGAATAATGCACAGAGCTGTCGCCAATGTAGAGCGTTCCAAATCGGTCTCTTATGAGGCATCATTTCAGTAAGGCTGCTGCTATAGAAGACAGCTGCATATGTAGGCCGGAGACAGTGAGGCAGATAAGTTTTCCTATTTTTTGGAACAGACCTAGTGTCTCTGTGTTGCTTTTAAAGCATGGAACTGTTTAAGCGGCCCGACCAGCCGAATAGCAACTTTGGCACACCCAATGGTGTGGGTCAGGGTTACGAGGTGTGACACAACTAACAGGTCAGATAATAATCTGTTCTGTACTGTGCATTTTTGGAATTTTGGTAGCCTGAAGATGAAAAAGAAATGTACAATCATCAGTATTACAATCATTATTAGCATTTTTACAAATCATCCACGTAGCAAGGTTGAGATATCAACCTTTATGGGCCAGTCGTGCCTCAGTGGTTAAGGCTCTGGGTTACCGACTGAAAGGTCAGGGGTTCAAGCCCCAGCACCGCCAAGATACCACTGTTGGGCCCTTGAGCAAAGGCCCTTGACCCTATCTGCTCCAGGGGCGCTGTTTTATCGCTGACCCTGCGCTCTGACCCCAGCTTAGTTGGGATATGCGAAAACAACTGCATTTCATTGGCTCTGTACCTGTACTCTGCACAATGACAATAAAGTTGAATCTTAATCAAGATAGCGCAATCGTGCATGTCTGATCACTTCTTTTTTATCTCTCTTTTTAAATGTACTAGAATGGAGAACAATTTCCATATCTTTTTAAATGACAAACCCCATTTATATGGCACTTCTGTGTACAGTATATTGTAGTAGAGACTCTGACTTGGTCAAAAGGATGCCATAGAAGAACTAAAGAAACAGGCTCTTGCAATGAATTGCCTTTAATGAAGACTTTCATTAATGTTTTTGCCAAGGATTCACATCTATGTTTGCATATGTTATCGCCTTAAGTGTTAAAGTGCCTTTAATGAAGACTTACAGAGCTTGAGGTCCAAGATTTGCACACTGAAAGCTCTAATTCTTGCAGGATCAATTCACAGTGAGTATTCAAAGATTCTCCTGGTGTAATCATGTGCACTAGGATCACAGTGTTTCATTAGTCACATAAATAGGCATCTTCATGCTCATGCACATCTTAAACATCTCTTTCAGGGGAGTTAAAGGTGCTGTGTGTAATTCTTTTGAGAGTCAACTACAGTAGAATAAGCCATTCGTAGGTTGACTTGCTAAAGAGTGTAACCTCTGGGGCACTTTCAGCAGTTTGCATGAATGGTCCCACATGTGTTGGTTAAACCAATAGTGTGGGACTATCTGTCTTTCTGTTTGAGAATTTTTCTACAGCAATGATCAAGTGATCTTGTGGTGTTATGGTGTAGTGGTTAAAGCTCAGGATTGACAATCAGAAGGTTCCTGGTTTGTTCTTCACCAGCAGCAAGCCTTGAACGATCACCATTGTGCTTTTCAGTATTCAGCAAGAAACTTCTGTCATATGCTCACCCTCATCTTGTTACAAAACCAATATTGTTCAGGAAAAAAGTGTTTTTGACTATATAGGCCTACACTAGAACACTTGACAGTAATCTCTTTTGGGTCGCTCTTTGACTCTTACTGATCTTGAGATTTCATGGTCATTGGATGGCTGGAGGTATCAGCCTGCTCCTAATATGCAAGTCAAGTTTCAAAGACAGCTTGCTTTTGAAATGTCCATTTTACCAAATAACTAGGCCACTCACAATGGTCTTGCCGTAATGCTATTCCAAGAAGAAGACGGGTGACCTAGATTCGTCTCGCTATTTATTCTGCTATTTTACCCATTCTCATTCTTCCTCTCCACTGTCAGAGAGATCTCTCTTAATCCATCTTTCCTACAGAACATACGGCTGGTTGGCCACATGATACCCCGTCTGATGGGGAGCCAGGTATTTTTTTTTTCAGGGTGGATTGCATTAAAAATTGTTCTAGGCTTTTCACGGTGTGTGGTCCATCTATGTTGAAAATAAACAAGCGTTTCGGTTTTTTTTTGTTTTTTTAATGGTTCCTATCTACGATAACCTTGGATTTTAATCATCGCTTCATTTAGGATTCATTTTCATCTCTTGCCATTGATCATTTCTGAAGACTAGACAGGGATTCATTGATTAGCGTGAGACACATTGGCAATGCTCATCAACGCAGCAGGGAAGGCAGTTACATGCAGAGAAAGATGATGTCTTTATATGCTAATGCCATCTTTTTATGAGTATCCTCTAGATCAGGGGTTTTCAAACCTTTTGATGCCAAGAGCCTCCGAATGAAATCCCCTTGTGGGGGAACCCCATCTGAAATATAAAGGCAGATACAGTATATTTGCTTGTATAAAGAGCCTTTTATAATGTGTGAGAAAAATAGTGTGAAATTATAGATAACATGTTGATTGCTAAATTAATGTTATAGTATATTGACTTTGCACCGAAGCCAAATTAAAAGTGTCATCTGGGAAATATTTTGGTGACAAATAAGGTTGTCTGAAATGAGAAAATTACATATCTAGTTTAAAAATCTAGTTTAAGTTCATAGAAATGTAATATTTGTGTCCATGTTGGTTTCATACTGTCATGTATTACCCTGTCGTGTTTCACCTTGCTCCTTAGTTTTCACTTTTGTCCGTTATTTAATTCCATAGTCTCCTTGTTAGCGTTCGTGTTCACTGTCATTGTTCTCACCTGTGTCTTGTTTGTAATTATCCTGCCTCGTGTGCATATTAACCCTGTTTGCCTTCCACTCTCGGTCGTTTGTTGAATGTTGATGTTCGCTCCCATGCCCGTGTTTCTAGTGTTCCAGCGTTTTTGTGTTTTGCTTCAATAAACCCGCATTTGGATCCTCAACCTTTGTCTGCCTCCGTCCTCATTCATAACAGAACAAACGACCAACAAACATGGATCCAGCGGTCTAAACGCGAACTGTCAGCTGCTTAGCCTCATGCAGGGAAACCGTCCGTTGGAAGACCACATCCGCGATTTTCTCGCGATTGCGGGTGCCACCGACTTTCCTGATTCCTCCCTGGTTGTATTCTTCCAGGCTAACCTGAACAGTGCGCTCAAGGAGCGGTTGCCACCGGCAACGCGCGGCTGCACGCTCCGCGCGTTCGTGGAGGAGACCCTACTGGCCTGCGGTTCCTCTTTCACCGTAGACATCGTTGAGGAGAACCCCGTAGCTCCTCCCATAGTGGTAACCCTCCATTCGCCCGTGGTTCGTCCCTTCGTGTCTGCCAGCGAGCCAACCTTCGTGCCTGCCGTGATCAAAGAGCCAATGCTGCCAGCTTCGTCCGCCCGGAGGAGGAGGAGAAGAAAGGCTTCCGCTCCCCAGTTCACGCCTTCTACGGTCTGCGAGCCAGAGCCCACGCATGCCACGGTGAGCGAGCCTGAGCCCTCGACCGTCCCCGAGCCAGCGCCTGTAACCTCCGATGTCAGTGAGTCAGTGCCTGTAGCCTCCGATGTCAGTGAGTCAGCGCCTGTAGCCTCCGATGTCAGTGAGCCAGCGCCTGTAGCCTCCGATGTCAGTGAGCCAGCGCCTGTAGCCTCGACCGTCCCTGAGCCAGCGCCTGTAGCCTCGACCGTCCCTGCGCCAGCAGCCATGACCATCAAAGAGCCAACGCTTCCCGAGCTTTCCAGAGCTCCGCCTCCCGGGCCCCCTACGGCGCTACTCCCAGAGCCTTCTGAGCCCCCTATGGCTCCGCCTCCCGAGCCTCCTACGGCTCCGCCCCTAAAGGCCCCTACGGCGCCACCTTCCTCGGCTCCGCCTCCAGGGCCTCCTATGGCTCCGCCTCCCGAGCCTCCTACGGCTCCGCCCCTAAGGGCCCCTACGGCGCCACCTTCCTCGACTCCGCCTCCTGAGCCTTCCTCGGCTCCACCTCCTGAGCCTCCCTCGGCTCCACCTCCAGAGCCTTCCAGGCCTCCGCCTTTATAGCCTCCTACGGCGCCACCTCCATCGGTTCTGTCTCCAGAGCCTTCCAGGTCTCCGCCTCTAGAGCCTCCTACGGCACCTACTTCCACGCCTCCGCCTGCAACGGCTCCACCTCCCACGGTTCGGCCTCCTGAACCTGTCCTTGCCCTGTGGCCAGCTCCCAGGCCTCCTGACCCGGTCCCTGTCCTGTGGCCTCTTCCCAGGCCCCCTGACCCAGTCCCTGTCCAGTGGCCTCCTCCCAGGCCTCCTGACCCGGTCCCTGTCCTGTGGCCAGCTCCCAGGCCACCTGACCCAGTCCCCGTCTTGTGCTCCCCTTGGACTGTCTGTCTGCCCCTTGTGCCCCCGTAGACTGCTCGCCTGCCCTCTGTGCCCCCTTGGACTGTCTGTCTGCCCCTTGTGCCCCCGTGGACTGCTCGCCTGCCCTCTGTGCCCCCTTGGACTGTCTGTCTGCCCCTTGTGCCCCCTTGGACTGCCTGTCTGCCTCTTGTCTCCCCCTGGATTGTCTGGTGTCCCCTTGTGCCCTCCGTGGTCTGCCAGTCCCCCCCTCATTCCTTGGACGATTCTGTTTTGTTTTTTGTTTTTTTTGTATGTTTGTTTTTAGGATCGTCTGGGATCCGATCCTTTGAGGGGGGGCTATGTCATGTATTACCCTGTCGTGTTTCACCTTGCTCCTTAGTTTTCACTTTTGTCCGTTATTTAATTCCATAGTCTCCTTGTTAGCGTTCGTGTTCACTGTCATTGTTCTCACCTGTGTCTTGTTTGTAATTATCCTGCCTCGTGTGCATATTAACCCTGTTTGCCTTCCACTCTCGGTCGTTTGTTGAATGTTGATGTTCGCTCCCATGCCCGTGTTTCCAGTGTTCCAGCGTTTTTGTGTTTTGCTTTCATTTTACCCATCGTGGTTGTTTTGTTTGCTCCTGTTGTGTCTGTTCATCAATAAACCCGCATTTGGATCCTCAACCTTTGTCTGCCTCCGTCCTCATTCATAACACATACATATAAAAAAAAAAATTTGTTTATTTTTTTAAGGATGATTAGGATTAAAAATGTCAAGTGGTGTAACCATCAAGTAAAGGCAATTTAAAAAATCCTTGTGCTTTAAATACATATGAGTGTATACACAACATAATTAATAAAATAGAAGTTTCAAACATTTGTAAGGTATTTTTTTACAATATACCTTACAAATATCAAAAAGTAAAAAATAAATAAATAAATAAATAAATCTTTTTTTTTACAAAAAGAGTTACACAATATGAACTGAACCTTTTCATAATTTATTTATCTTTTTTATATATATATATACTTTTCACACAGTTTTGTGGGTCCACATGGGTCCTCTGTTTTATGTAATAAAAGATTATTAGAACATTATAATAAAATATTATTAAAAGATTATAAAAATGATTATTAAAAACTACTTACACGCTTAATCTTTTATGAATTTCAGCTTTTAATGCAACATGTATTTATTTATTTTTTGAATTTATTTGTATTTATTAGCTTGCTTGTTTGTTTGTTTGTTTGTTTGTTTGTCTTTTACTGTCTCCGTTTACACCACTTACTAATTTTTTACTTGCCCCAGAAAAAAAATATATCAAAATGATGAACTCAGAAAAAAGTTAATTATAGTAGGTGTGTATTCAAGTCATTGTGTTGTGTGATTTTTTTAATAACTCAATAGATCCAAACCAAAAAATTACCCAAATATTTGCTTTGTATTAAGTTTATCTATTCTCAAAAGTTTTTAGAATGTAGAATTAAAACAGTAATAATGTCAAATTCAGTAAATATGTTAACAACATTACATAATTAATGTGTTGCACATATATAAGTAATATCTTAAAGAGCACCTATTATGGTTTTTCAAATATTACCTTTCATGTAGTGTGTAATATAGCTGTTTGTGAATGTAAAAAAGTCTGCAATTATGGAATTATTGACTTCCAAAAGAACGAACCGATTCTGAACACCTGAAAAAGTCGTTAGTAATTGCAGACTTACTTCCTGTACTAAGCTACATAATTTGGTAAAAAAAAATAATCTTCATTGGCTGCTCGCAAACCACTTTGACCTGCCCTCAAGCAATAGACTACACAGCGTTAGACCAATCACAACAGACTGGGACATCTGACCAATCAGAGCAGAGTAGGCTCTCTATAAGGAGCAGTTTAGAATTAATTCTTTAGAACAGTTCATTGGACAAGCCGTTTTTGACACTGGGGGAAAAAAAGGTTATGATGCAATTTAAATTATGAGCAAATGTGTTTTTTGACCTTGGATGCATGTAAATCTATTGTATGAAACCTTTAAAAAAAATAGGCACGTTTCAAAACATTATAGGTGCACATTAAGTAAAAACATTTTTTTTATTTTACTGCCCTAAAACATACATTTTGTAAAATATGTTTTTTTTCTTACAAATAATCCTTGGACCCCTAGTGCCCCCTTGCGGCCCCCTGGGGACCCCTGCAACACAACTTGAAAACCCTGCACTAGTGGACTCAGATTTGAAAATAAGCGTGCAGTAGTGCGCAATGACCCGAGAAAAAAAGCACAACAAATCATAGGAGGTCTTCTCCATGAAAGATTTTCTCATCTCGTTTAGACAGCAAGGAACCATCTATCTCTCGGACTGGTTTTCACAGCACTTTCCTCCATTACAGTACTGCTCCTCTCTTTCAGAATTGTTTATTTCTCTGGAGTTTAATTCAGATTCGTGCTGGTCAGACAGTTGTCTGTGTCTGCAGTCTTTGATACTTTAGCAAGCAAATCTGGTTTTGATGGGGGCCGTGAAAAGGCCCCTTTTTGTGCTTCATCAGCACATCGGATGTCTCAGTAAGCCTCCATAGCTGGAAAACATTCTTACAATGCAACTGCATGTTTCAGGTACACTCCTGCAAAAGATCAGCTTCATTGTTGGAGTGAAACCTTTCTGTGTTGTTTGTAATGCAGCAATATGTATGAGTGTTTAGGCAAGGAGATCTGAGAACATCAGCCTGGCTGGTCGCAAGCATATGATGCTGTTGTGCTGGGGTCTGCAGCAAGCTGTTTATAGGAATAGTTATTTAAATATGACAACTCGGTCACTATTTATTCACCTGTTTGTTGTTCCAAACCTGTAAGACTTTCTTGAATGTATGAAACATTAAAGGAGAGATTCTGAAGAAATGGAAGCATTAGTGGTATTCTGTCAGGAAGACTTGTAGCAGCACAATGCCTTTCATTCAATTCAGGTTATCAGCTCCGCAGCTCTCGCCAAAAGAATTATTCTATTTCTGTATTCTTGATTAATTCTCAATTGTTGCAAGTCTTTCTTGTAGAATTGTACTGGACAATATTTTCAATGCAATTACAATGAAAATGGAGATTTAAAGCTTTTCATAGTACTAGTGTGCTAAATTTCTTCTGAAGGTCTTCTGAAGCCATGCTATAGCTTCATGTGAGGAACAGACAAATTAAAATGTAAAAACTTAATGTACCAACATATGAACTATTTCAGAAGAGAAATAGCTATGTCCGATTTGTGTACGAACTGTTCATTTGAGAGATTATTTTAATTAATCATTTCACTTAGTTCACAAAAATAGTTAGAATTAGAAATTGTTCACGAATCGGACTGATCTTGTCATGTTTATTCTGTTGGTTCCTGTTTTTCATGTCTTTTATTATGAAAAGTTTAGTTCCTGTTTCCTAAGTCATGTGATGTCCTGTTTTCCTCCATGATCATGTGTCTTGTTTTCATTGGTTTATTGTCTTGTTAACTTGGAATCAGTTCTGTTAACTTGTTTTCCATTGTCCTTTGTCGAGTATTGTTGGTGTAGCGTTGTCAAGTTCATAGTCTAGTCATGTCTAATCAAGTCAAGTTCATGTTTTATTCACGTTTGGAGTTATGGTTTGTCGATTTCACTATTGTAAATAAACTGCACTTGGGTTCATCACACCTTCGTCAAAGTCTTCGCCATTGCCAGCTACAAGACGTTACAGAATACTCGACCAAGGACAATGGCAAACACGAGGGCTTAAATACATGACATGAGTAACAAGTTAACAAGACCACCAATGAAAATACAAGACTGAAAACAATATAACAAGACAATGAAACATGAACCAATGACATAACAGAACTGATAACAAGTTAACAAGACAATAAACCAGTGAAAACCTGACACATAAACATGGAGGGAAAACAGGACATCACATGACTAGGGAAACAGGAACCAACAGAATAAACATGACAGATCTGGTTCTGAAGTTTAGCTCAAATGAGCCAGGAGCAGATGTATGAGTAAATAATCATCAGTAAATAATAACTTAAATCAGTCTGCTCTGTTTTTCTTGTTTGATGAACTAAATGACTATCTATACCTTACCTTTATCTGATTTTTTATAGATAGATTGATACATACGTTAATATACAGTACAGTATAGTCTACTTTGAACAGGAGAACTTAAAGTTGGTTGTAATAAGACAACGGAGAGCCTGGTCTCACTAGCCATGACATTATGAAATTAATCAATGGGACACCTGCGCTTGCTTCTCTTTTCGAAGCGCAATGATGTCATCCTTCACCTGGTAGCGATTTAGGTTGTCAGTTTTGAAAACCCGGCCTTGCACAGATAAGTTGAGGCGAATGGAAAAAGTAATTTTACGGGGGCATCAGACAACTGAGGATATTCACTCATGTCAGTCAACCAAAACAAGGACGGAGAGCAAGAGCTTGAT
Source organism: Xyrauchen texanus (assembly GCF_025860055.1). Lineage (NCBI taxonomy): Eukaryota > Metazoa > Chordata > Actinopteri > Cypriniformes > Catostomidae > Xyrauchen > Xyrauchen texanus. The sequence continues at coordinate 8,256,487 of NC_068305.1, forward strand.
AGAGGTGTTGCAATCTGGTGTCGCTCTTTATTTCGACTAACTGTACCTCCATTTCGAATGTAAGGCCTTTGCCTGGGCAACTGAAGGGGGTCTCTGGCTCAAGCAAATTAACTGAAATCCTCACTGAAAAAATGGTCGAATTGTACCAACCAATGATCGATTGCACTGACCTTGTCTGAAAGAAGGAAGATGTTGGCATCTCTCCCTTGCATGTCTACAAGGTATGACAACTGTGCTTACCACAAGGGGCCGTCCAGGTAACGTGCAAGGTTGGACTTTGCATCAACAAGAAATGTCTTCACCTCTGAATGCAATTCATAGAGGCGATGTAAAACTAACCTCTAGTGAGCCAGTGCAGGCATTGTCTCTACAACTCCTTTTGGCATGTGTGATACATGTATAGCCTTCTTACCACCATGGGTTAGTTTGGCTAGTCACTGTGGATCTGACCCGTGGCTGCACTGACAGCTTGTTGAAAAGGCAGGCTAAGCTCCGCCTCTCCTATCAAAAGTAAAAAGCAAAGGCAAGGGGAACGCGTTTTTATCCCCCCCCCCTTATTCAGAGGTTAACTTCCTGGAGACAGAAGCCAATTGTGAACGACGTTTATGCATATTTTCTAAAGGAGACGAAGCATATTGATGTTACATGTTTTAATTATGTTTACAGTTCACATTAGTCTCATGTATATTTGCTTGGTACTTCAGTAATGAAGACTATCAATTGCCAACAAAAGCCTTCATCAGCCAATTAACAAGGACAATTGCACCTATGTGAACTTCTGCAGTTAATCCAGGATGGACTTCAAACACATTGGTCATTAATCTTATAGTACATACAAAATCTATGTTTAAACACTGTCCCTTAACACTTACTTAGTTTAATAAATGTAAACCTTGACTTGCACTATGCATAGGTAATATTGGAATTACATTCATGTTGTTTAGCCAGAGGGGAACTGGCCCCCACAGTGAGTCTGGTTTCTCCCAAGGTTAATTTTCTCCATTAACCAAAATCTTATGGAGTTTTGTGTTCCTTGCCACAGCCGCCTTCGGCTTGCTCACTGGGGTTATAAATACAATTATTATTCAATTACCTATTTGTAAACACAATTCACTATCGTATTTTATCTAATTACACAATGATGATTCATAGACATTATAGACATTACAGTTTTATCGTCTGTTAATGCCTGATCTTCTGTAAAGCTGCTTTGAAATTATGTGTGTTGTGAAAGGCGCTATACAAATAAAATTGAATTGAACTGATATTTGAAGTCAATCAGAAATTCAGCCTTGAAAAAAAAAATTGCGCATTTGAGATTGTACCTCATTTCCTAATTAAAGATGTTAAGTACACAGTCTTTTACCTTTTGTACAAATTTTAAATATGTTTTGCTTCAAATAAAAGTGTGTAATGTTGTGATTCACCTTGTAGCTGGTTGGTTTGGTTCCTGGCTTACTCTTTTATGAATAATTTAATGACATACCTATTGGGGAAAAATTAATGGGAAAAATGAGTCTTAAAAAAGTGGGCGGACACTGTTGTGTTTTATTAAGTATTACTGTAATGGTCCACCAGCTGAACCACCACCAGACCAGAACTAACCAGGATAAACCATCCTAGATCAGTCCAGTATGAAAATGTATGCTGGTCTAAGCTGGTTTTTTGGAGACTGTGAGCAGAGTGTGTGATTGGCAGATGGGTCTGATGTTCTGATCTTGACATTTACTGGAAGTGAGGAAGGCAGCTCTTGGTTCAATGCACTGAGGTGTTGAAACCTCTTGAAGGCTAGCTCTCCTTGTTATTTCTACCTTCTTTTCTTTCTTCATTCTCTCTTGCCTGTCAGTGCTGCTCCGTATTTTCTCAGTGTTGCTTAACAGTAGTATGTTTTTTTGTTTTTTTTTTAAGTATTCTGTGTAAAATCTTTGCAGATTTGATATATCACTGTGATATTACTCATTTCACTTTCAGAAGGAGGTGATGGTAAACCTGCTCATCATGTTTGTGCTTTCTGCCCAAAGAGGAAAGACAAGACTTAGACATCCATCTGTTACCATGGCAACTCTAAGCTGTCTGTCCGTCATCTGTGCTTGCTGAACTTTACACACTGTATCTGTAGTTCGCTATAAGTTTGGTTATGCACCCACCTGAGCCTCTGTTTTCATCCATTTTTGTCTCCTTGGTATTCAGCTGCAAGCTGCAAAGTTCTCATACATATCTGCAATATCTACAATATGCAATTGTAGATTATAAAATTGCATTGATATTTGCGGTATATGTGTTTTCAGAATTACAGTATATACCGTGCAACTGTAGAAATGGAAAAAACAGGTAGAGATTTGATGCTATAGATGTATTTGGGCTGGACTGCTTTATGATATTATTTACACATGAGGGTGATGGAGAACCATGGATTGATGCAACATTACAGACCATGATGCATTCCAAACAAGTCAAGTTAAGGAAGAACTAGTTATGGGCCTTATTTTTAGTTTTTGATGGGAGTGACAATGAGACTGTGAGCAATAGATTTGCTGTCTCGTATATGGGTTTCTTCAAAGAGTTTTGGATCGTTCCGCAGTGAAACGTCAAAAAATAAATGAGAAAAGTCATTGTGTCATTGAGTTGTGGAAAATGAGATGTGATATAGGAGATTTATTTAGCTTTAAACAGTACATGCAACGTTTTATTAACCGCAAATTCCACAAAAAAAAATTCTATCAATTTTTTTAATTTATTCTTTTTTTTTCAGATAGTTCCAAATGCTGTCCTTCATTTTGACAGATAAAAAGAAACAAGAAATAATTGTAACCAAATGCATCTGTTTCGACTTCACTCTCTCTTTCACACACACAAACCCGCTTTATGAGTATGTTTATTGTCTGGTATTAAGATGCATTAAGATGCGTATTTACAGGCGCTATTTAACAGTCTCTTTTGGCCAATTGTATAAATTTTTCGAGAGGAGTGTCTCTACTTTTATGACTGTTTACATCAATCATTAATTACATCAGGGTGTTTTTGCATAAAAAAGCACAAAACATTATAGTAAGAAAAAGGAATCGTGAAAAAGCAGTGCTTTTAATCTAAGTGCAAACATTATGTTTAAGAAGAATTTCAGTTATTTTAGTGGAGTACCTTTATTAACTGAGCTTCAGATGTGATGTACGTATCATCTGTGAGGCTGTATGTTGAAATCAGGCACATTGAAAAAGTTCTGCATTCTTCTGCATGTGTGAATGTGCTTTTTGCTGATCTGATGGTTATTTCATTTTAAAGCCGCAAGCAACCTGCAAAGTTTACAAATCTTCTTTTAGCGCAGCGGTTGATTGACAGGTAGAACTTTCACCCATTCTAACTTTCACCAGACATGCATTTGAGGAGTCAAAAAAATCTATTACATAAGCTTTCATACTGTATATGCCATTATTATGGATGCTATGCCCATGAAGGTAGCCCAAGTACTTATAAAATAGAGAATACGTATGACAGGTTAAAACAGACCATGAAGGAAATTTGACAACTCAGTCCGATAGAGTGACGAATTAAAAATATATATTTTTTTCGTTTTAATTCATGTCAAAAATCAAATATGGCACTACTGTGAATAAGGTCTGGAAAGAGGTGTATGTTAGCCACAGTGCAAAGCAAAGTGTAGCTGTTTTTGGTTTTCAAAGCAAATAATCAAATAAAATGAAGTACTTTTCATTTGTAAAATATCGGATTCACTAGATTATCCAAATATTGCCACTATAGCATGGTTTTTGATAATAGTTATATTAATAATTACAATTTTGATATACGATTTTGGTCATACAGCCCACCCCTCAATAGAACTACAACATGTAGTAACTGTATTTTTAAAAAATGCTTTACTGCTTTTTTTATCCCACATTAGGGGAAAAAAACAAACAATAATAGATTTTAGTCTAATCAATTTGTGTAGCACAGTTTTAACCTAGACAAAATTGAAATGGCTTTAATTTCGCAAACACATTTAAATTAAATATGTACAGCACAGAGTTCAATTTGATTACGAAGCTGTTTCAATTTCATTAAGCAAATCCCTAATGAACTTTCACAGCACTGTACTACTCAGTGAATATTCCATTTACTTTTGCTTTCTTAATGAACCCCAGCTTAGCCGGACATGTGTGCTCAGGCCAAAGAGCCTTGCATATGCTTTAAAAATGATGTTGTATTATTGTGCCAGACTTAGACCACTTGTTTCTTAAACTTTCTTGTCTTTAATATCTCCACAGCCCCTTCAGTAAAGCTCAAGTACCCTTTTTTCAACACAAAACCATTGTTTCTTTGAACGAATTGTTTAATATATAGCATTAAACTGGCCATTTTTACAATGACTAATATATATATATATATATATATATATATATATATATATATATATATATATATATATATATATATACACACCGTAGGTGACTCACCAAGCTTCTGCTGCTTAAACTGAGGGAGTGAATTATAGAGAAATATTCTATATAGCATATATAGCTATATATACAATATATATTCTTGTTACATGGCTCTGTGGATTACTTTATTCTGATTGGTCTATTGTAGCATTCATCAATGAAATATTTCTGAATAATGATGGTTGTTCATAGAAACGCTGAATAACTGACTTCTCATCTGGGCATTCTATGTATGTGTCTCTTATCACTCGAGAAATAATTTGAACGCAGTATTTCACACCTCTATATTTACTATTTATTTGGCAAGTAGCCGTGTAATAAGCAGGATAATCTACAGCCAGTGGTCATTATAGCAAAATAAACCCCTTTAGAGAGCATTTCTCTGCCTCTATCTGGTGTCTTGTATATAGTATATGTACATGTGGCACTAAAAATGTGACAAAACTAATGCCTCTTTATTTTCATTCCATACACATTAAAGCCATTAATTGCAAACAAAAGCAAATATTTTCATTTGATAAAAAGGATTGCATGAAAGTAGTAAATAGTAGCACTTGAAACCAGCTTAAAGGAAGAATTCAGGCAAAAATGAAAATTATGTCAACATTCAAACTGTTCTAAATCTTATGATATTTTTTCTCTTCTATGGAACGCAAAAGGTGATGTTAGGCAAAATGATAGCCACAGTCACCTTTCACTTTTGTTGTAAGGGCAAATAAAATGGCGACTGAGTCTTCCATTCTGCCTTTTGTGTTCCTGTTGCTTTTAGAAACTGCTCTAAAAATTACACCCTGGTTCCTGCAAGAGTAAACCTTTTGGCATATTAGTTTTCCATAAACAATTTCCCCTTTTTTCTTCATTATCCTCTAGCCAGTAAGCGATGGAATTTGGAGTGTCATGCTGTCTGCTTTGAAAGTGACCTGGCTGTTGACATTATAGTGATTGATTTGTATTGAGAGAGACAGAGAAAATGGCCACATCAACTAAAACAGCCCTGAAGGTTAATATTGCTCTGTTGTTGCAGCCCTGTTCTCAAACAGACACCTGCTCATTCAGTCTATTCTCAATACTTAAATCTATTACAGGCAACTCATAAATCATTACTTCATGGCCTGATTTGATGGAGAAGGTAATTGAAATTACCTGTGGACATCAGTGTGTTAGTTATTCTGCAGAGGATATACATTATATATCCAATGTTTTCTTAACTTCATTCTTACCTTAACTAATCTTACCTTTCATTTAAAAAGAGCCCTGTTTTAAAGATGCAGAAATAACTGAAGAAGGATTTAGATTTTATTTTGTAATTATCAAAAAGGGAAAATATTAAAATCCTAAAATATATACCTGTAAGTAGGGTTGACAAAATTGATACAGGTATTTATAAGATTAACTGAATATGTCTTCCATCCATCCATCTTCAACCACTTATGCAAAGTCGGGTCGTGGGGGCAGCAGCTCCAGCAGGGGGCCCCAAACTTCCCTATCCCGAGCCACATTAACCAGCTCTGACTGGGGGACCCCGAGGCATTCCCAGGCCAGTGTGGAGATGTAATCTCTCCACCTAGTCCTGGGTCTTCCCGAGGCCTCCTCCCAGCTGGACATGCCTGAAACACCTCCCTAGGGAGGCGCACAGGTGGCATCCTTACCAGATGCCCAAACCACCTCAACTGATTCCTTTCGACGCAAAGGAGCAGCGGCCCTACTCCGAGCTCCTTGCGGATGACTGAGCTCCTCACCCTATCTCTAAGGGAGAAGCCCGCTACCCTTCTGAGGAAGCCCATTTCGGCCGCTTGTACTCGCGACCTAGTTCTTTCGGTCATGTCCCAGCTTTCATGACCATAGGTGAGGGTAGGAACAAAAATTGACTGGTAGATCAAGAGCTTTGCCTTCCGGCTCAGCTCTCTTTTCGTGACAACGGTGCAATAGAGCAAGTGCAGTACTGCACCCGCAGCATCAATTCTCCGGCCAACCTCCCACTCCAATGTCCCCTCACTCGTGAACAAGACCCTGAGGTTCTTGAACTCCATCACTTGGGGCAATACCTCCTTCCCTACCCAGAGTACGCACTCCATCGGTTTCCTGCTGAGAACCATGGCCTCAGATTTAGAGGTGCTAATCCTCATCCCAGCTGCTTCACACTCAACTGCCAAGCAAGTTGAGTGTGACCACCCCGTACTCCCGCAGCACCTCCCACAGTCTCTCCCGGGGGACCCGGTCATACACCGGTCATGTGTCCACAAAACACATGTAGACTGGATGGGCATACTCCCAGGCCCCCTCCAGGATCCTTGCGTGAGTAAAGATCTGGTCGGTCTTACCACGGCTAGGACGGAACCCGCACTGTTCCTCTTCAATCAGAGGTTCGACAATCGGCCGAACTCTCCTCTCCAGCACCTTGGAGTAAACTTTACCAGGGAGGCTGAGAAGTGTGATACCCCTGTAGTTGGCACACACTCTCTGATCCCCCTTTTTGAAGAGGGGAACCACCACCCCATTCTGCCACTCCTTAGGCACTGTCCCAGACTTCCACGCAATGTTGAAGAGGCGTGTCATCCATGACACCCCCTCCACATCCAAAGCTTTCATTTATGGTCAGATCTCATCAATCCCTTGGGCTTTGCCACTGCGGAGTTGTTTGACTACCTCAGTGACCTCCCCCAGGGAAATAGAATCTGATCACTCATCAGCCTCCAGCTCTGCCTCTAGCAGAGAGGGTGTGTTGGGATTTAGGAGTTCTTCAAAGTGTTCCTCCCACCACCCAATAACCTCCTCGATTGAGGTCAACAGCGTTCCATCTTTGCTGTATACAGCTTGGATGGTTCCCTGTTTCCCCCTCCTAAGGTGGCGGATGGTTTTCCAGAAGCACTTTAGTGCGGACCGAAAGTCCTTCTCCATGGCTTCTCCGAACTTTTCCCACACCCACTGCTTTGCCTCCCTCACGGCAGAGGCCGCAACCCTTCGGGCCTGTTGGTACCTTGCAACTGTCTCCGGAGACCTCCGGGATAAAAAATCCCGGAAGGCCTCTTTCTTCAGTTGGACGGCTTCCCTGACCACCAGTGTCCACCATGGTGTTTGAGGGTTACCACCCTTTGCGGCACCTAAAACCTCAACCTCTCCACCACGGCTTTGGCAATGGAAGCTTTGAACATTTCCCACTCCGGTTCAAAGTCCCCAACCTCCGCAGGGATGCCTGTAAAGCTCCGCCAGAGGTGTGAGTTGAAGATCTCGCGGACTGGGGCCTCCTCCAAACGTTCCCAGTTCACCCGCACTATTCGCTTGGACTTCCCAGGTCTGTCCAGAGTCTTTCCCCACCCCCTGGCCCAACTCACCACCAGATGGTGATCAGTTGATAGCTCCGCCCCTCTCTTCACCCGAGTGTCCAAAACATATGGCCTCAGATCCGCTGACATGATTACAAAATCGATCATCAACCTTCGGCCTAGGGTGCTCTGGTACCACGTACACTTATGAGCATCCTTATGTTCGAACATGTGTTTGTTATATATAATCCATGACTAGCACAGAAGTCTAATAACAAACATCCACTCAGGTTCAGATCGGGGAGGCCGTTCCTCCCAATCACGCCTTTCTAGGTGTCCCTGTCATTTCCCACGTGCGAGTTGAAGTCACGCAGCATCACTATGGAGCCCCCTACTTGGGCCCTATTAAGGACTACATTCAGGGTCTCCAAGAAGGCAAAATACTCTGAACTGCTTTTTGGTGCATATGCACACAACAATCAGAGTTTCCCCCCCACAACTTGTAGGCCAGGGAGGCGACCCTCTCATCAACCTGGGTGATCTACAACGTAGCGGCGCTCAATTTTTGTTGTAATATGCTTAGAACACAGTATGTATTTTCACTGTAATGGTCTCAGACTTTTAGTCTCCACTTTATATTTATAGACAAATTCAAAAATATTTTAGATAAATAATAATAATAATAAAGCATAATGAGCTTAAACATGATTAAATACTGTACATTTCTACTGAGAACACAACAATTTGGATGATGAGAATATTTTTCATGAATTAATATCCCATTTCAAAAGTTTAAATCTTTTCTTTTTAAGTTAATATTAAATAGCGGGTCTGGTTTGCCAGTAAATCATGTAGAAATGCCTTATTAATGACAAATTTATTTTTAAATAAATTGCAGAATTGCAAGGACTTAAAAGAAATTTGGAATCTTTGTATGATGGAATTTAATTAAAATCAAAGCTCAGCAAGTTATATCAGAAATATCACCCATACGAAGATCAGTAAAATGTATTGCAAGTTTTGCATTAATAGAATTGCTCAACATTAAATACTTTATATGCAGTATGTATGGGATGATTAACAGTTTTATTGATTCACACAATTGACAAAGAAAAGGAAAACAAATATTTACAGAATAAACATTGAATCCACATTAGTCCCTTTCCATCTCCTTATTAATGACAAATTTATTTTTAAATAAATTGCAGAATTGCAAGGACTTAAAAGAAATTTGGAATCTGGTGACTGATTTGGAATATATATATATATATATATATATATATATATATATATATATATATATATATATATATATATATATAAATAAATAATCACATACATTTAAAACTACACTTCTTTCTCCACTGCCCCTCCCCAAGAGCCCTCCAAGAAGGCCAAGTAGCTGCCCCTTTTTTTATTAAATTAATCTAACTTGTAAAAGCCTTCTACATGACATTTCCTTGAATGCCGCCACCCTCCCCATCTCTGTGCACCTCTTTTGAAATGAGAGCACTCCAGCCAACTTCCATCCCCAAAGAACAATCTGTCTGCCAATCATAACACTGGCTAGGACCCAATTTTTATATATTTATACCCTATATTAATGACCGCCTTGTTACCTAAAATGCAGAGTCTGGGGCAAAATGAAATTTGAGTGCTCAATATGTCACACATAAAACTCTGAACCCTCAAACCATAATTCTTGGATCTTAACACACCACCAAAAAACGTGGGTTGTGTCTCCATCTTCTGTGTCACCCACCTGCTTGGCATCACCAGCAGGTGGGTGTGTCTTTCAGACCAAGCCTATACAATCTAGAGAGGTCCAGCGATGTAAAATCTTAAATTGCATAAGTAGCACCCTTGCATCTCTAGATGTAGACATGATGTTTTTTTAGATTCCTAGCCCACACTCCCTCCTCCAATACCAAGTTTAGTTCTTTCTTTAGTTTAGAATTAGCAGGGAATAATACACTGATCCCTCGTGACCTTTTCCAAAAGCAGTAATAACCACTCCCAGAGTATCTGCTGCTTTAGGGGGGGTGTATGCTCCCAATAATAGTACAGAGCAGGTGGCGCATCTGTAAATACCTAAAGAACTGAGACCTGGGAATCCCAAAATGTGAAACATATTTTCCATCCATATCAAAGGATTGCAACACTCCACTCTTATATAGGTCACCATGCGTATTAACCTCCCTCTCAATCCACTCTATCCAGCAGAAAGGGGACTTATTAATACATCATTTTGGGTTCAGCCATGTGCTCGAGGCAACATTTAAATAAATGTCAGAATGAAACACTCATTTCAATGTGCAATTGCAAATGCAAGATAACGGGGTGTAACTTAATTTTGCTGGTTAGTTTGATAGAAAGGCTTTCCAATGACAAAATAGGGGCAAGAACTTCCTGTTCAATACAGACCTAGGGATGGGCTCTCTCAGGTGGAAGCAACCAATGAGCCAAATGTCTGAGACTGAATGCACAATAATAAAACAAAATCTTGGGTAGGCCTAGCCCACCTCTGTCAATCGACCTATGCAACTCACTGAAATGTAATCTGGGACGTTTACATTCCAAATGAAGGACTTTCCGATGTTTTCAAATTGCTTGAAAAAAGAGATGGGGACATCTATAGGGAGAAATTGTAGCAGGTAGTTGAATTTTGGAATACAATTCATTTTAAAAGCATTAACCTTCCCAATCATAGATAAATGTGACCGATCACGGAAAGTAGGGACACAAGTCAGTTTTGGGGCATTTTGAGTTATTCACATATTCTGAAAGTGTAGTCTCCAAGCTTTCCAACGATTTGTAACACATGGAAATCTGACAATATTTGGAGAAGTTGTGGCCATTTGAAGGTGGGCACTCAAAAAAGCTAAAAGGGTAGAAAACGGCCTCAAAAGATTGTGCAGTTCTCACCTCTCTCTGCTGCTGGGAGTGACAATAGGGCTCATTTACATCTCATTTAGATAAGCCATACCCCTGTGAAGCTCCCCTGTAAAGCACAGGGGAGCAAAAGGTCAGGAAAATGTGCCATCAAAGAAAAAAAAAGTTTGCAAACAGGTAATAAATAAATGTCTCTTAGCATCTACCGATAAAACTGTATAGGCAACTCTTATGTACACTGAGTGCTTTTCATACAAGAATGTAAAACTAAATTCAGGTGGTTGGTTGATAAAGTGACATTCCACTTTCATCGTCGCTCAGATCGTCTTTCAGAATCAGTGAACGCTTGTTCATAAGCATCCGGCTTGTCGAAGAAGTACTTCAAAACATTTTCGTTGTAACGCCACGGTTCAGCTCGCTCTGCGACATTCTTTGCGGCGTCCATCTTCATTGAATTTTGATATCAGATAGAGCCGGCTAGAGCGCTGCATAATAAGTAGCCACGCTGTTGGGGGCGGGGCAAAAGCCGGCGGCTATTCAGTACGGAAATACACACAGACAATGATACGCCCCTACTGCATGCTAGAATCTCCGAAAAACAAGCCGATTTCAACCTCAAAATGTACGCTTTTAAATATACCAATACTGTTATCTCAAACATGGAGAGGCTTCTTCATGATCTCAACTAACAGATTCTGCAAAAAAGCGGAAATCACCAATTTTGGAAAAAAACACTTGTTTCTCATTTTGCTCACAAGTTGTGCTGCCGACTTGTGTCACTGGTTTCCGTGACGGGTCACAAATGTTATGAAGTCCACCTGCCCACATTGCTCAAAAACCTTTTAATAAAGGGTCAAAATAAACTGTAACTAAATCAAACAAATTTGCTGGGAATAAAATGCCCAAATATGTCATGCCATGTTTGGGCCACTGGAAGGTGCCCGGCTGAAAAGCCGTTATCTGGCAGTACACTGTCAGAGACAAAGCTTCTGATTTAGACCAATTAACTCTGTATCCTAAGAACTTAGAAAAGGAATTAATAATTCTGTGGAGGTAAGGAATAGATCTAGTGGGTTTGGATGATTAATAAAATATAATCTGCATAAAGCAAAATCTTAAGCGCCACACCACCCACCATCACACCTGGAAAATCATCCTCCTTTCTTATCGCGGCTGCTAATGGTTCCAGAGCAAGACAGAACAATAATGGGGAAAGAGTGCAACCCTGCCGGTTGCCTCTATTCAGAGTAAAATAATCTGAAATTAATCAATTTGTTTGTACCGCCACTACCGGGTGTCTATAAAGTAACTTAATCCATCCAATAAAAGTATTCCCGGACCCGTAAATTTCCAAAATCTTTAAAAGATAACCCCATTCTACCATATCAAATGCCTTTATGGCATCAAGTGAGATGCCAGTGACAGGAATCTGATCATCCCCCGCTGACCACCTTATATTTATGAAACGCCTAATGTAATCAGATGAGCTATGGCCACAAAAATAAACCCCACCTGATCTATATGTATAAGAGATGACATAACTTTACTTAATCGGTTAGCCCAAATTTTGACAGTATTTTAGCGTCTAGCTGAAACTCTTACACTCACTTGTATCTTTGTCTTTTTTTTAAATCAGGGGCTTGTGTCATGGTTGGCAGAAGCCTTCCATTCTTTAATGCTTCTGTATAAACTTCTAGCAAGAGTGCAGCCAGTTCTGTAGCATAAGATCTAAAATATTCAGTGGCAAATCCTTGCCTGTAAACAAGGCCTTAATTACCTCACTAAGCTCCTCCAATGTTATCTCAGAATCAAGATAATTGTTTTTGCTCTTCAGAAGATGAAGATGTGGAACTATAAAGATCAAGAAAGAATTCTTTAAAAGCCTAATTAAAATCAGTGGGCAAGGTAAATATTTCACCATTAACATATTTCACTAAGGGAATTATAGAAAAAGACTCTCTGTTTTATATATCAATCTAGAAGCTTCCCTGTTTTGTCCCCCACCTCAAAGTCATGCCCTGAATAGCCAAATCTCCACCTTCTGCAACAAAATATTATTATATCTGTATTTCAATCATCTGAAGCCATCAGACAACATTCTGTGTTTCTGCCTAGGCACTTTAATTTTAATTCCCTTCCAATTCCACAAGTTCTCGTGCTTTGGATTTTTTGTTGAAAGAGGCATACTGTATAATCCAGCCCCTAGGAACCATCTTAAGTGCCTCCCAAGCCATGCCCACAGAGGATAAAGGGGACCAGTTGATCTCCATATAGACATTGATTTCAGCCTTTAGCATTTGTTGAAAATTCAGGATTTTGCAAGAGGGATACATTAAAGTGCCAACTATATGATTTCCTTGTCATCAAATGTGGCAGTATCTTTAAACACACCAGGGCGTTGATCTAAGACTAAAATGTTTCCAATTGAGCAATCAACGAAATTAGGGACTTAGATATAAAACAACATCTATTCTAGAGTAAATCTAATGGACTGATGAAAAAAATATATAGTCCCTTCCAGATGGGTTCAAAAGCCTTCAAATATCTGTAAGACCAAGATTTTTACACATTCTGTGAAGCATCAATGTTGTCTAGAGGGCTTGCACACTTTTGCTTCACAATGATAAGGAAAGTCCATTGAAAGATTAAAGTCTCCTCCCAACATTATATCATGAGGGGTGCCAGTGGGTTGCAACATCTCTTCAAGATCTACAAAAAAGCCCTGATCATCGACATTAGGTGCATAAATAATAACCAAAATATGACTTTGTGCCTGAATTTCAGCTAAAACAATACTTCCTAATTTATATTTACTCTGTTTGAGATAGTTGAATTGTTGATGTTTACTTGTCAGTGTAGTGACTCCCCGTTCTTATTTGAGCCAGCATTAAAAAAAAATATCCCATATTTTTAGCCCATATCTTTCCAAATTTTTCAGCTTCCTGTGTGTCAAATGTGTGTTTCTTGAAGAAACGCTATATTGTATTTCTTACCCTTATGAAAAGAAATGACCTTCCTTGTTTTTATGGGGTGCTCCAACCCATTCACATTCCACGTGGGGAGAGACAATCCACTCATATTAACATTTGACATTTTGACATATAAGAAAAAATAGATTGTGTGTTAAAGACGAGATTAAAAATACCACATTTCAACATTAGTGTAACAATCAAACCCCATACATCCCTTAGAACAATAAAAAACAGAAATAAATGTGTGCATTAACCCCGCACACAACAGCGACAACTGACGTCCATCCCTCCAAACTTAAACAGTCCATGAACGCTACGAGAACCCCCGTGACAACTTTGCCATCGGATTGCTCAAGTCCAGTGTTTCTATACACATATTGTGAAATGGAATTACATAGCAAAAGATAATCTATAAAATAAACTCCAGCCAATAGGCAGAATAAACACAACGAGCGTGTAGATTCTTGTGTTATTACAAATTGCAACACGACCCACTCATTCCAATGACTTTATGAAGGACATCACTTGCTATGGGTTTGTGAATGTTTTACACCCATCCTTAACATCTATTCTAAATAGATTCTCTCTTGTCGAGTTTGCAAAGTCTGGGAACAAGAAAATGCTGTGGTTCTTCCATGAAGGCCTTTTACTCCGCTCCTCACGTAACACAAGATTTTTATCGGATGATCTCAGAAATTTGGCCAGAATTGATCGGGGCCTGTCTCCCTCAGCGGATCATCAAGCCAGAACTCTGTGAGGTTGCTCAATTTCCAGCTTTTGGTTTGCTATGTCAAGCACTGTTTAAAGAGCACGTCCAGGGATTCCACCATGTTGTGTCCCTCCACTCCCTCTGGGGCTCCCACGATACAGATGTTATTCTTCCGGCTACGGTTTTCCATGTCCTCCAACTTCTCCCAGACATGCTCCAAATCCACCTTGGTCACAAGAGGATTAGCAGATGATTCCCTCTCTGATGACTCCAGATAATCTATCCATTTCTCGACATCAGTAAATTTCATTTCCATGGCAGTGATCGATCGACATATAACAGCAAGATCCTCCAAGTCAGCAACGACCTTCATCAGCATTGATAACATGTTCAACGTCTCTCGCATATCCCACATTTTTCTGACCAAACCGACTCCCTGGTCCACGGCCTGCTTTAATGTCCCCAGAGCCCGAGGATTTTGAATTCTTTGACATATTGTCCTCCTTGAACAGTTATAGAACATAGTGTGTCGAATCTCACCAGTTTATGTCATTAAAAGTTATTACAACTAGCAAAGTGCGCAAAGCTCACTGTTCACTTGTCCGATCCTCGCATGGCATCACGTGACTCGCCAAATTCAAATTTTTACATTAAAAAAAATCAATAATCACTATTATTTTGTTCTGTTAAAATTAGGATAAGAATATTTTTATTTATTGACAGCTCTAACACTTGGATGATAAGAATATCTCATCTTTGGCCACTTAAACAAGAAAAAGATCAAACTAATACTCTAGTTTGCTCTGCAGCATGCTACAAATAATAAACATTTCAAGAAGAGTCTGCACCGTATGCATGCAGTAGGAACAACAGGCAGTGCAAGGTAAATATTTAATAACTCTGACCCAGAGAAAGAAAGTGGATCAAAGTGAAGCATGAATGTTTGACTTTGAGCGAAGTGAGAGTCAAAGCCATTACCCTCCTGAATAGTACTCATGTGAACATTCAATTTGCATCTCCATATTTCTGCACATAAAGGGTTGGAAGCTAACATTTAGTGACGCTACTGCACATTAAAGGAATAGTTCACCCCAAACCAAAGACGTGCACCCAAGAGCCTCACAGGACCACGATCCATCCCAGATAACAGCATATAAGAGAGTGAGGAAATGTTGACAGAATTTTTATTTTTGGGTAAAATATTCCTGTAAAAATGCCTGTAATGGACTACAATTATCAAGCATTAAATAAAGTGACATTTTCATAACTTAGGTTGCGGAATGTCTTCAGTCATTTTAGTGTTGATTTAATAAAGGGTGCAGTATGAATATGTATTGACATTTCCTCTCCTAACCATGACTCAGATTATGTGCTAATGAGAATCTGCCTTGCAGCCCTTGCACTCCTCCTGAAATTAATAGGCAGAGGGATCGCGCAGACAGTTCGAGGCTGAGGAAGTTTGAGGATGTGTATAATGAATTGTGAGGGAAGCAGTTTCACATAATGTATTAATTAATTTGCTTATTGCTAGCACCCTTGCTGAAAAAAATATGTAAAAGCTTAAACTTAAGCTTAAGCTAGATCAGTTTAAACCAGCAACCTAAAACCAGCAAACCCCCTTTGGCTGTAGCTAAACATGTTTAAAAATGTAATTTATTGTCTTAAATTAGCAGGTATGAGGTGACTGATTGTTGATTCATCATTTCCAAAGAGGATCGCATGCAAAGTCTTTTCTTTTAAGTCGGAAAGTGAGGAATGCTGCATTTTTGCCAGTAATACAGTATGTGGTGCCTCTAAAATGAGACACATTTGTCTTATTATCTATGGATTAGCAAGGCGCTACTTTAAAAATTCTGGCTTGTTCCTATTCTATCCACGTTGTGATATTAATGTTGGAAATAAGTGAGCAGAAGGGCGTTGACAGGGCCATCGCTTTTCCTAACGATTGAGGCCCTGCAGACTTGCAAACATTGCATGTTTTCTGCCACCCTCCAAATATCACAAAATCACTCTAGTGTTTCATGGCTGACTGGCAGAAGAGACACTCAGTGCTTTGGTCCTGATTGAAATGAGGGGCCATTAATCTTGTCCAATCGATACATCTCCTGCATGTGCCGTGATACAGTTTTGATGAGCTCTAACCTCAAGCTAAATTTACCCCATATGGCCTATGTAAGTCTATACACAAGGATCAGTTATGCATTTGGAAATGGAGGCCCTGATCAGGGGTCGCATGGTTGTTTGATGCCTGCAGCCACTAGTATTTTAACATGTTTCCAAATTCCCTGGGCTTATTGATGATTGGATAAAAGGATGCTAATTTTGATCACCTACTTAGAATCATTGAGTCATTACCTACCCACAGTGGTAAACAGCTACCGCTAGTAATCACATTGGTATGCATGTTGATGATGCAAACAAAGTGCAATTTGTAACCAAAGCTGGCGTCTTCTCCTGAGACATTACCTTGCTAAAGTGGCTAAGCAGCTACTGCTAATCTGACGCTGATATTCGTTTTGATGATGTAAACATTGCACAATTCATAATCATAGATTGTGTACCCCTGTATTATTACCAAGCTGCAGTAGTAAATACTGTAGCTGCTGCAAATACTCAAGTTGATAACGTAAACAAAATGCAATTCGTAATCAAAGAGTCATTACCTAGCTACAGTGGTAAGCAGCTGCTGCTAGTACTCATGCTGTTATTCAAGTCGATAACGTAAACATAGTGCAATTTATAACTAAAGCGATTATCTTCTCCTGAGTCTTTCACTAGCTAAAGTGGTAAACAGCTACCTCTAATACTCACAGTGGTGTTGATTACGAAAACAAATTTTGCCATCTTCTCTTTATCAAGCTACAGTGCTAAACAGCTGCTGCTAGTACACACAGCGGTACTCACGTTGAAGACTCAAATATGAAGCAATTTGTAAGCAAAGCTGCCGTCTTCTCCTGAGTCATTACCTAGCTATAGTGGTAAACAGCTTCCGCTAGTACTCACAATGGCACTCACGTTGAGGATGCAAACATAGTGCAATTCATAACAAAAGCTTGCATCTTCTCTTCAGTCGTTACCTAGCAACAGTAGAAAATAGCTGCCTCTAGTACTCATGTTGGTACTCAAGTTGATTATGTAAACATTGGGCATTTCATTACTAAAGCGAGCATCTTCTTCTGAGACTTTGACTGTGTCTCGTTCCGAAGGCTGTGTGCTAGGTAGGATGCATCCTTTGAAGGCTGCAGTATACCAAGTATTCTCATTTAAACAAATCTTGTTTAAACGAGGCGGCCTTCGTAGGACAAATGGAAACGGAACGTAACATGGCTGCTATGACAGCACGCCACTCTTTAACAAGCGCGAGCACTTCGAGTGAGACTGTAACAAAGTCCCTTTAAAAGGGAATGTATGAGGTAAATTTTAAGAGAGTTAGAAAGATGTAAATAGAAAAGAAAATAGATTTTACTGGTGTACTTTTAGTCTAATTCTTTATTTTAATTATATATTAATATAATAATACATATTACATACTTTGCACACATCTACTGAGGTACTGCAACTTGGGACTTATCATTACTTGCCTTTGAACATCATATTTATGGGGAAATTGCCATTATTTTCTTTTGGTCATTTCCGTTGAAGCAAAGAATTGTGGGTTGTGAATGCCCACGAAGGATACACCTTATGCATCCTCAGAATTCCCGTGAAAGAAAGTCGTATTTGAAGGCTGCATTCGAAGTGGCCTACTCGCTTTTATGAAACAAGACAGCTTCGATGGCTGAGAAATGCAACCTCCGGAGAACGCAGCTTTCCAAATGAGACACAGCCTTTATCTATCTACATTGCTAAACAGCTGCCACTAGTACTCATGCTGTTATTCACGTTGATCGCATAAACAAAGCGCCATTTGTAACAAAAGCTGCCATCTTCTCATGAGTCATTACCTAGCTACAGTGCTAAACAGCTGCTCCTAGCATTCACGCTGGTACTCGCATTCATGATGCAAACATAGCATAATTTATAAATAACTTTGCCATCTCCTCCTAAATCTTTATCTAGCTACATCGCTAAACAGTTGCTGCTAGTATTCACAATGAACTCACGGTGATGACGCAAACATAGTGCAATTCATAACCAAAGCTTGTGTCTTCTCTTGAGACGTTACATTAGATCTAGTAGTAAACATCTGCTACAAGTACTCATGTTGATAACATAAAAATAGCGCATTTGTAACTAAAGTTAGAATCTTCTCCTGAGTCTTTATCTAGCAATAGTGATAAACAGCTACCGCTAATATTCACAATTGTAAACATGTTCAACATGCAAACATAGTTCGATTCATAACTTCTTCTCTTGAATCTTCATCAAGTTACATTGCTAAACAGCTGCTGCTAGGGGTGAAATCGAACTGGGATTTGGACCAAGTAATCCAACCAAAAGTGAAAACAGCCTGATTACAGCCTATACATTTCCCACAGAAAGTTGCATTCAACGGCTTTTGTTTGCCCTCCATTGTGTTTAGATTGATTGCAATGGTTACATATGATTCAGTCCCTTGACAAGCGATCAAGGTACAACTCTGCAGGATGCTGCAGAGATAGAGGCTTTCTGGGAGAGATTTGACGCCTGGGGCTGACTTTTTTTTGGAGCCATTGATCGGAGGGACAGAATTGGATTGTGTAGCTGATTACTGATGTCAGCAAACATTACATGGGGGAGAGATAGAGCCCTTCTTCATTGGTGCAGGCCCCTGCTGCAACTCAAATTACTTTTATCACTCTTGGTTACCCCGGTACCACCCACGGTGGAGCAATGGCAGGCATTATGCTCTCCGACGCAGCAAAATTCTGCAATAACTTTCTAAATGTTTGCCACCATCTGTGAGACTGCTCATCAGGATTTATTTAAAAGAAAGTGCAACATTCAACACACATCAATCGTGCTGTTGCTTTTTCAGATGAAGAAATATACACTCACCTAAAGGATTATTAGGAACACCATACTAATACTGTGTTTGACCCCCTTTCGCCTTCAGAACTGCCTTAATTCTACGTGGCATTGATTCAACAAGGTGCTGAAAGCATTCTTTAGAAATGTTGGCCCATATTGATAGGATAGCATCTTGCAGTTGATGGAGATTTGTGGGATGCACATCCAGGGCACGAAGCTCCCGTTCCACCACATCCCAAAGATGCTCTATTGGGTTGAGATCTGGTGACTGTGGGGGCCATTTTAGTACAGTGAACTCATTATCATGTTCAAGAAACCAATTTGAAATGATTCGAGCTTTGTGACATGGTGCATTATCCTGCTGGAATTAGCCATCAGAGGATGGGTACATGGTGGCCATAAAGGGATGGACATGGTCAGAAACAATGCTCAGGTAGGCCGTGGCATTTAAACGATGCCCAATTGGCACTAAGGGGCCTAAAGTGTGCCAAGAAAACATCCCCCACATCATTAAACCACCACCACCAGCCTGCACAGTGGTAACAAGGCATGATGGATCCATGTTCTCATTCTGTTTACGCCAAATTCTGACTCTACCATCTGAATGTCTCAACAGAAATCGAGACTCATCAGACCAGGCAACATTTTTCCAGTCTTCAACTGTCCAATTTTGGTGAGCTCTTGCAAATTGTAGCCTCTTTTTCCTATTTGTAGTGGAGATGAGTGGTACCCGGTGGGGTCTTCTGCTGTTGTAGCCCATCTGCCTCAAGGTTGTGCGTGTTGTGGCTTCACAAATGCTTTGCTGCATACCTCGGTTGTAACGAGTGGTTATTTCAGGCAAAGTTGCTCTTCTATCAGCTTGAATCAGTCGGCCCATTTTCCTCTGACCTCTAGCATCAACAAGGCATTTTCAGCCCACAGGACTGCCGCGATACTGGATGTTTTTCCCTTTTCACACCATTCTTTGTAAACCCTAGAAATGGTTGTGTGTAAAATCCCAGTAACTGAGCAGATTGTGAAATACTCAGACCGGCCCATCTGGCACCAACAACCATGCCACGCTCAAAATTGCTTAAATCACCTTTCTTTCCCATTCTGACATTCAGTTTGGAGTTCAGGAGATTGTCTTGACCAGGACCACACCCCTAAATGCATTGAAGCAACTGCCATGTGATTGGTTGATTAGATAATTGCATTAATGAGAAATTGAACAGGTGTTCCTAATAATCCTTTAGGTGAGTGTATATATATCAGATATAGTGTGTGCTCTTTTACCAAAATGTATTATGGATAGTAAATATGTAATGACAAATGACATGATAATTAACTTTTTTTTTCATCATCAAGATTTCAAAATATGTTTATTTGTGTAAGGGAAAGTGTTTTCACCATTTCTTTTCTCAACACTTCAGATCAGTCTAGTTCATTTACATTTTCCATCCTACGTTGGGAATTGTTTTTTTTCAAGAAAAAATATTACATGTAATCTCTCAAATAATATGAGCTCATGAAAACAGAATGCACAGTAATTTTAATACATGTTGAAGTCGTTTTTGATGGAGTTTAGCATGTCGGACTGTCACGCCATTGAACAAATGGAAGACTCTCGCCCTGATTATACACTATAGAGCCATTCACTATTTAATGTTTTCATTACTTTTGAAAGTTAAAAAACCCAATCTAAAAAAAAAATCATAATGTTAGCCTTTAAAATATGTCACACTAAAGGACTAAATAATTTATTCTAATTTAATGCATTATGATCATGTAATAAAAACAGACATTTCCAACCTTTAATTATCAAAAGTCAACATTTCATATGGGCATAAATATTTAATACATTAATACATATTATTTATTTAATTTAAGTAATTTTGTGGACAAAGACCATAATTGAAGTAAAATGTATTATTTTGTTATGCGTTTAACTTTTTCTTTTTTTTTTCTTTTGTCCTCCACCATGCTATATGTTAATAAAACAAGTTATATTTGTCACTTTGAACACAAAATGTAATGGCATGCACCCTAATGCTGCTCAATAGCTTTAACATAAGTAGAAATGTACCATAATAGTCTGAAACAAAATCCAGTCATTATTGCCACCAGAATTTTATTTATTTTCCCCACAGTGAAAAGACAATGAAGTGGTGTGGGCCAGTGCAGTGTAATTGGAAATGTCAATCATGCCAGCTCGGCTTTGCAAGTAGGAAGGCCACACTGGGCCCTGTTGCACAATTGGAGTGCTAGAGAGTGGATGCCTGTCTTCAGAGTGGTCTCTAGTGAAGCTCCTAACTTGCACTGATTTGTTATAATATCAGCCCTCACAATAGAAATGGTCTGAACTGGGATAGCTAATGATCAGTTGGTGCTGCCCATCCAACTGGTTCTTTATTAGAGTTTGTAGATCTCAAGCTGTGCCGGGCTTAGAACAGCTGCAAACAGGATTTTAGATCATGTAGCAATTGATAACTAAATTTAAAATTAAAACTAATTTGAGACAACTGAAACAAAAACAAATTAGACCTGCAAAAGCGAACCAAAATAAAACTGGATATGAATTTTTGTTTTTTGGTTTCAGGTTTTGATACACAGCACTGTGTAAATTTAAAAAACATTTTAAACATTTACAACCCACCTTAAACATGAAAATGTCACTAGATAACACTAGACATCTTTGAGAAAATTGACAGCGTTAAACATATTTAAATTATATTTGTTAACGCATTAATTTTGTCAGCCCTAAAATACTAAAAACTAAAATAAAACAAAATATCCTTGAAAAACTGAAACCAAGAATCACAGAGTGAAAACTAACAAAAACTAATAACCCTTGGTCAAATTGCTTGTTTTTCACCACTTTTTCTTTAGTCTATGTAAAAATGTAGCAGGCCTAAACTTTGGGTCTGCCTTTAACATTGACGATACACCTCTCATTAAAAATATTCAATGCACCTGCACTTTAATTGTTAATCGCAGTAGTTGAGCTTTCACCGGCAGGTCTTGTTTATGTACATTGAAAGTGGAGCATGCTGTGAGTCTTGAGAAGTCCTCAGAGAACGTTGAGGAACAGTGAAAGCTGGAGCATGTGTTGACAGATTAATTTATCACACACTTCAGTATAGCACTTTCACGTGTTTATTTACGTTCCCTTTTGTTTGAAAAATGGCTGCCTCTGTGCCGTGCCTCCAGGACAGGTAATTACACCTTCAAGAGTTCTGGTGGGGATTTAAACAAACGACATAAGAAAGGAAATGCTGTCCATATAGTCTGGCATGCCTTCAAACACTTTAATGATGGTATTTGAACATGAACATAGAAAATGACATTGAGGCTAGCATGTTAGTAGACTTTGCAAAGTTACACAAGTATTCAGCAGTCTTGACTCACATGGTGCCCTAGACAAGAAAAGATGAGATAAGGTGAATTGGTGAATCGTTAATCTAAATTGCTCCATTTACATAAACCAATTCACTAAAATGTATTTGACATCCAAACTTCACATAGTAGTGTATTGGTGAACCATTTATTTATATAAACCATCTGAATAAACTGATTCCCTAAAATTAATTGGACTTCCCTAAGCTACATACAGTATAGTTGAATTGGTGAATCATTTAATTAGATGAACCAGTCAAGTAAACCAATTTATTTTATTTAAATTAATTTTAATTTCCAATGCTACATTTTAAGTAAAATGATGATTTGTTTGTTTCCATGAACTGTCTGAATAAACCAATTAACTAAAATGAATTGGAAATCCCAATGGTGCATACAGTATAAGTGAATTGGTGAATTATTTACATGAACTGTCCAAATAGTAAGTGAAATGGTGAATGGTTTGTTTACATTAACCATCCAAATAAACATATTCAATTCAACAAATTCAATTGAATTTTCAATGCTACCTGAACTGTCTGAATAAACGAAATCCATAAAATAAACTGGACTTCCCAACTCTACATGTAAGTGTTTTGGTGAATCGTTAATTTATCTGAACTATCTGAATAAACGAAATCCATAAAATAACCTGGATTTTTTAAATGAACTTTCCAAGTAAACTGATTCAATAGAGTGAATTGAACTTCCCTATAATGCATATAAGTGAATTGGTGAATTGTTTATTTACATGAACTGTCCAAATAGTTAGTGAAATGGTGAATCGTTTGTTTATGTGAGTCTTACAAATAAACTGATTCACTAAAATGAATGTTAATTTCCAAAATTGCAAATAATTGAATTTGTGAATCTTTAATTTCAATAAACTGACTAAATAAACTGATTCACTAAAATGAACTAATTTAGTTTCCAACGCTAAATATTGAATATTGAGTGAATTGTTTATTTACATGAATTGTCCAAATATTTAATGAAACGGTGACTTAACCATCCAAATCAACTGATTCACTAATATTAATTTGACTTCCCAATGCTACATATACTGTAAGTGAATATAATTTATTCACATGAACTGTCTGAAAATAATCTATTCTCCAAAATGTTTTGAACTTTATATTAGAGAGAGCGTAACACAATTTGTGAGCAATACAATGTGGGTAAAAATCAATGTAGTGTTTTGTCTCGCTACAATGCTACTTGATGAATAAAGTAGTTTGTTGCTGAAAAAGCTGCACCATTGTGAAAATAACTGAACTAATGGTATGCTACTGTAAAATGTGTGTGTGGTGTGTTTGCATGTACACCCATACGCTGATAGCTACCATTGGATAAGCTGGTAAGAACAGTGATAAAGGTGTTTACATATATCGTGAAATTGATGTAATGGGCAAAAATCTACTGTGGCTGTGTTGATTGGTTTATGCTTTAACCATGTATGATGGTACCCAGATAAAGGAAAAAACATTTAAGGTGTTTGCATGACAGTATACAGTATGTTCTTGGCTTATTAAGCATATTTGGTGTAAGATCAAGAATGTAAATGCATTCACTGATCCAGAGATGTTGACGTGGAGCACTTGGGTGCCCCTGAGTACACTGACGCCCTAGGCAGCTGCCTATATCACCTATGCTAGGATCTGCCAATGCTAGAGTTTCCTAACCTTGTTACTGGAGGCCCCTCACCAGTACATATTTTGGATGTCTCCCTTACCTGACACACCCATTTCAGGTATTGAAGTATATACTAATGAGCTGATGGGTTTAATCAGGTGTGGTTTATCAGGCAGACATCCAAAAAAATGACTGTTGGGGGGCCTCCAAAAACATATGGTTTACACAATATAGTAGAGAGGGCAAGTTTTATGTCACAGTTCTCCATCAAGAAGTGACAGAGTATCAGTACAACAACCATATGGGATACATATGTAAAAGGTGGAGGAGCATCTGCCTGTGCATTTGCAGAAGGTTGTTGTGAAGCGTATTAGTCATCATTACTTACGTGCCCCACATTCCTGTTGGCAGCTCATTCTCATCAACCGGATTTATAAAATGTCTTGGCATCCAAATCCATTTGTGTGCTCACATTGGCAGCATCTTTGTGGAGTTTTCTAAAAGTGGATCACTTTAACATGCAAATGTTTTCCTGTTATTTAGGCTAGCGCCTTTATCTTTGTACACTGAGTTGAATCAGCCATTCGGTTTAGCTCAACTGACAAAATTGTTTGTGTTGTTTCTATTCCAGGAGGAAGGAAAAGTTGGCGTAACGTTCAACATCGGCACGGTGGACATCAGCGTCAAGGAGTTGAATACAGAAATCAATGATGGAAAATATCACGTAGTACGCTTCACAAGGAATGGGGGAAACGCCACTTTACAGGTGGACAACTGGCCAATCACAGAGCATTTTCCATCAGGTAACATTGAATATCCCAAGTGAAATTCCTCTATGAGAAGTGAGCCATGGTTCTTTACTGTTTCAGGAATACTTCACCCAAAAATGAAAACCCTGTCATTATTTGCTCACCCTCATTCCAAACCCATATGCTCTTATTTTTTGAATTTTGTATAGACCATGGCCTGTCAAGCTCCAAAAAGTACAAAAAACACCATAAAAGCACCAAATAGCGCCATATTTGAATTCTGGATGCAAACAAGTGCCAGACGCGTGCGATAGTCTGTTCCTTGCACAAAGCTTTCTTTTTGCTTTAAAAGATTTGGTAGACAGCCCACAAGCTGAATAGACTACTTTTATGGTGTTTATTGCAAGAAGAGCATAAAGATTCTTTGAATATTTTGACTGCAAAAATAGCACTCCATTGGTTTGGAACAACATAAGGGCGAGTAAATTATGGCAAAAGTTTCGTTTTTGGATTAACTGTTCTTTTACACCCACTGGATATCACCTGCTATTAAGTAAATCAAGGCAAGGAACAACATCATTTTTCAAAATTTTCTGCCTGTATTATTTATAATCTGCATGTTTCAAGGCATGCACATTTTCAAAAATGGGAACAGGTGTTCATAATTACAACACTGATCTCCATTCTGCTGAAGGAAATGGATGAAACAGAGAGAACACGGTGAAAAAGAAAGCAAATGCCACTTAGATTATGATCAACTTGGCTTGTGTTGCTTTATAAATTGTCCTCTGAAATGTTCATATGTGGGTGTAATCAAGCCTAGGCACCTGGTCTGCGCATAGTAGAGTTCAAGCAGTTACCTTTGTCCCTACGATTAGCGTTGTGACATCTGGCTAGCTGATTTGAGAGCCTTTGAAAGGCAGCGGGAGGGCAGGGCAGTGCCAGTGAACAAGTCTAAGGCAGGATTGTGGCAGCTACAGCAGCTGTGGGAGAAGCCCCGGACCTCTGTGTATCAGTGACTTCCAGACTCAGGAAGCCGGCAATGATGGACGAATACAAATTAGTTCATCAAATGCGGCAGAGGTTTAGTGTAGAAGCTCTATGGCTTCTTACGTGGAGAAATTGGTTGTGCTGAAATACTTCTTCTCAAAAACCCTTCACACTCAATTAATTTGGGTTCTCTGTCCTCCACTTTGATGTCTCTGTTGCTCTGGCATCCTCGCCAGGATATCTGGCCCCTGCACTTCTCATCAAATTAAATAGCATCTCTTGTCAGGGTTACTCAAGCTGTATTTAAACGATATACAGATATATCTTTCTAAAGAGAGAGAGATGTAAAATGGCAGCAGAAAGACATAGGCTAATGTTGCTACGACATTAACTAATTATTCAAATCGGATCTATTATGTTCATTGAGGGCACTTTAAGACTAGAGCTTTTGGTGCGCACCCGACTCAGATTGACTTCAGAGTTCAGTTCACTTCGTGCACCGACGTCTTGAAAATGTTCGCAATTGGTATGAAAGCAATCTACCCTAAGTTACAAAAGAGAACCACTATCGATCATGTGTTATTGCCATCTTTGCTTCTGGTTACACTTATTTAAGGAATATCACACAAGAAAGAGTGCCATTGCGCCATATATCTGCATGAATGTGATTCAGGCGTTGACACAAGGCTTTGTTTTTGTTTTGTCTTTCGATATGTTTTTATAAACCAGTGTTTTTGAACTTAACTTTTAAGTATCACCATCTGTCACCATCTACTGGTGTAAATATGCAATCTCCTGAACAACTCAGGGAAAGAAATCAAAATGACATTTTTTTTTAAAGGAATATTCCAGATTCAATACAAGTTAAGCTCAATCAACAGCATTTGTGGCTTAATATTGATTACCACAAAAAAACAACAAAAAAAATAAATTCTAATCATACCTCATTTTCTTTAAAAAAGTTACAGTGAAGCACTTACACTGGAAGTGAATGTAGCCAATTTCTTTTGTTTTTAAAGGCAGAAACATGAAGCTTATAATTTTATAAAAGCACTAACATTAATTCCTCTGTATTATTTGAGCTGTAAATTTGTTTAAATGGTTATTTTTACAGTCGTTTTAGGGTTTGTTGACATTACATCGTCAAGGTTAGTAAGCAATTTTATCACGCTAAAATCATGTTTACATCCATATTGTTGATCGTATGGCTATACTTTTGAAAAAGTGAGTATTTTAATGTTAAAAATGTTGCCCCATTTACTTCCAATGTAAGTGCCTACTGTAACCCAGATTTTTGCTTTTTTCGCCACGATCTCGTAGGACAGCAGTTTGGCCAGTGGTGGCCCTGGTGCCAATACTTCACAGTGTCGAGAATGTTTTTGTTGACAGTGCCTCAACTGACATTAAACGGCCTGACATGAAGCAGTGGTTGTTACGATTTGACAGTAGCACAAGTTGAGACTAAAATTAATTTTTACTCCAAAAAAAAATGTAAATGGTTGTTATTATCTGTCTGGATCGCTCGTTTTGGTAGTTTTTGCATTGTGTCTCAAGACCAGAAACAATTAGAATAATCATGGCACTGCCCAGTGGTTGCTCGAGAAAATGTCTTGGTTACTATTGTAACCTCCATTCCCTGATGGAGGGAACAAGAAGTTGTGTCAATGTAGTGACACTAGGGGTCTCTCTTGAGAGCTTCGGTTACCTCTTATCTTTGAGAAAAGGCCAATGAGAATTGGCGAACATAATTTGCATGCCCCTCCCCGGATATATGGGTATAAAACGAGGGAAGCGTGCGTCTGTTTAGACAGGTTTTGAGCTGAGGAGCCGAGAGTAAGGTCCCGGCCATTTCAGCGGCTAGTATAGTGTTGTGGCAAGAGGGACACAAAGTCTCATTCCCTCCATCAGGGAACGGAGGTTATGACAGTAACTGAGACGTTCCCCTTCTGTCACTCACTCGACATTGTGTCAATGTAGTGACACTAGGGTTCCCTATCTAAAAAAAATAGCAGGTGCATCAGACTGCATGTAACCTTCCCAAATGCCCCAAAAGTCATCATGTTGTTCCCCATATCCCCATAACTCCTCTCAGTTACTGTCGAAACCTCCGTTCCCTGATGGAAAGCAACGTAACTAGCATGGGAGCAGGCCTCACCAGCCTGGGATTGCCTGGGACATGAGTGGTGTGCAGCAACCTCAACCCCTGCTGACTACAAAGGAGGAGATGGCGGGCTAGTTGCGACATGCGACGAGGGTGAACGCCACCTTGGCGAATTATATACGCTACTGTCGCTGTGTTGTCTGAGCTGATCAACATGTGCTTGCCGCGGATCTGTGGCAGGAATCTGTGCTGGGCAAGAAATACAGCCAGCATCTCTAGGCAGTTGATGTGCCAATCCAGACACGGCCCTTTCCAGAAGCCAGCGGCTGCGTCCCCATTGCACATGGTGCACCAGCCCGACTGGGAGGCGTCTGTAGTAACTATGAAGCATCTGAACACCTGCTGTAGGGGGACTCCTGCCCGTAGAAAACAGTTCTGTCCAAGGGCTGAATCAGTGATGGCAGGAAGGGGTGAGGGTCACACAGTATTTGCCGTGGCGCCATGCTCATCTCGTTACTTGAGTCTGAAGCCAGTGCTGAAGCGGATCTCATATGGAGTGGTGGTGGTGTAGTGGGCTAAAGCACATATCTGTTAATCAGAAGGTCACTGGTTCGAGCCCCACGGCCACCACCATTGTGTCCTTGAGCAAGTCACTTAACTCCAGGTTGCTCCGGGGGGATTGTCCCTGTAATAAGTGCACTGTAAGTTGCTTTGGATAAAAGCGTCTGCCAAATGCATAAATGTAAATGTAAATATTCATTACCCGAGTAGCGCAACCGTTGCCGAGGATGTCATATGCCCCGGGAGCCTCTGAAATGTTTTCAGTGGAACCACTGAACCTCATGCAGTTCAGCACCAACTGCGCACGCTCGCTTGTGAGGCGCGCTGTCATTGAGACTAAGTCTAACTCCATGCCGAAAAAAGTGATGCTCTGAACCGGGCAGAGCTTGCTCTTTTCCAATTTGACCCTGTAACGCCTGAGGTGCCTGAGCACCAGGTCCCTTTGTGCACAGAGCAACTGTCGAGAGTGTACTAGGATTAGCCAATCATCGAGGTAGTTGAGTGTGCGAATGCCCACTTCCCTTAACAGGGCAAGAGCTGCCTCTGCTACTTTCGTGAAGAAGCGAGGGGACCGGGACAGACCGAAGGGGAGGACCTTTTACTGATACGCCTTGCCGTTGAAAGCGAACCATAGAAAGGGTCTGTGACTGGGTAATATTGAGACGTGAAAGTATGCGTCTACCTCCGCAAACAAATCTTGATGCCGGACGCATGTCAGAATACGTTTCTGCCTCAGCATCTTGAACGGGAGTCTGTGTAAGGCCCGGTTCAGAACTCGGAGGTCCAAGATTGGATTGGAGGAATGTGACAGGGCAGAGGGCGGGCCGGGTCATGATTTTGCACACCGAGAGGGATAAAGGCCAATTGCGGACGGTGGTGCGACAGAGAGAGAGTGCTTACGGGCAGCTGTCCGTCATATATGTGTGTGTTTGTGTCTTTTGGTTCAGTTTTATATTAAAGCTATTATTTATATTGTCAAGCCGGTTCTCGCCTCCTCCTTTCCATTGGACAGGTAAACAGCTTTCGCTATTACAGCAGTATGGACACACAAAAAAAGAAAAAGAAACCAATAAAAAGAGACTTGCGGTGACTGGAGGGGATAGAAAAGCACGTTGGTTTGGACCAAGCAATTCCATTCCAATACTCAAGGAAATGTTGAAATGCTCCTCCTCATGTCACCAGCATTGAACAAGTCAGTGCTCTTTTTGCCAGTACACTTATTTGTTTACTTGATGGGGAGCTTGTGCCTCACCACTGATGAAAGGCTAGAAACACCCCTGCTCTTTTTACTGTATGTATTGTGTATGCAAAGAGAACCAAACCTGCATGCTATTTAGCCAGTGTATGGATGTGTGTTGTGGATTCTGCTGGACTTATTGCATCATTCAGTCTCCAAGATATGATGATGTAATGGTATAATGATGGTGTCTACATGTAACATTAATTTAGGAGACATTCCTGCCATCTAGCAGTATTTTAAATTAAGTGATATTTTTATGCAGAAGCATGTCTGCAGAATCACTGCTGGATCTTGTGTGTACTCATTATCCAGAGTGTGTTTTTAGTCAAAAAAGGCTCTCATAAGCTTGTGTTTTAAATTCTGTAAATTCTTAATTTTTCTGTAGAGTTGTTATGTGTATTAGCAAGAATAGATTGCCATAGTAATATGAGCCATGGATTATTTTGTGCACACTCTTCAAACACAATAAAACATGGCAAATGAACATTACATTCTGAAGGACTATTTCAATCTGAACAATATTCCTTCTTATTCAATCTAATTACCTGTTCAAGCCATCCATCCATCCATCCATTCATCTGCAGTTCTGCAATCTGCAGTTGAATGCTGTTAAAAATACACAACATCAGTAAAGTCGCATTACACCGATAGATCATCAAGACCATTGCTCCTCTAAATTCAATCTATGATGCTACATATTGGCATCCATTACACCCCACAGCTTTGAATCAGACAGGGACTCAATGGTTATTAAGAGGCCAATGAATTTGACTCCAAGCAGAGAGTAGGATTTCATTAAAGCTTTGCCTCCGATGACATTTAGTTTTTTGCAGGGATTCTTGACTCCCTCCAGCCATTATTCAATTGCAGATTTGGTAATTCCCTCTTTTCTCAGTATTTTTCTCTGTCTTTCTTTGCAATCACATCCGCACACATTCAAACACTGGTAATATGCAGGACATTCAGCGGTTGTAATTTGACAATTATTGATTTCAGTTCCTCAGTTAAAGGCTGCGCCATCTCTTGAGTAATTACAGGCTTGAATTCAGGCTCATCGACTTAATAGCACTTGAAATGCTGCATGTCAGTAATTCTCTGCGTTCTGGCATCGCTCGATAAACCGTTGCAAGAACCACACAGCTGTGTTGAGAATTTTCATGCTAGTCATGATTCCTTCACTTAGTCAATGCAAACAGCAATAATATAAATATCTGAAGTATATACATCATTGTTAAAAACAGAGGCATTTATGGGTCACATGTTTTATTTCAAGCTTACTCTCATAGAGGGATAGTTTACCCAAAAATTTTGTTCTAAACCTATGCAACTTTCTTTCATCCATGGAACAAAAAGGTGATGTTAGAACAGAATGTTAGCCTCTGACACCATTCACTTTCATTGTGTGGAGAAAAAAAAAAGTTTCAATGTAAGTGAATGTGTGCCAGTTACAACTTAGCATAATTGTACCATAGTCAGTTACAAATGCATGACATTTAACCTGCAGTATTTAACTAAGCATTTATAACTTCTAACTACACTCTACTAAATGTTTGTGAGTTGAAAATGTAACCCCACATAGAAACATAATATTTATGGAAGCCTGTATTTAGGAAGTATGGCTGGAATAAAACAACAGACTGATTGGATTACATCAATGGCTATATTTACATGCACCCTGAAAATGCGATTAAGGCAGTTCTGCGAATAAGTTGGAGCTCATATAAACAGTAAACTGTGATAATGCAGATAACGTGATTATGCTCATAATTAGGAGCATTTCTGCTAATGCCATGACTCTAAGCGAATAGTCAAAGTAATACTTTGACTCTAAGCGAATAGTCAAAGTAATAGCAAGTACCATGGAAAAGGGTATTGAAGAGGTTTGTCCATGTCATCTAAATATCTTAATTCATGTATTTCCATACTCTGATTATTGCCTATTAACAAACTATGGGTTTACATTTAAACTTGAACATTGAGCTCATGTTTTGCATGACAGGCTTAAGTCATTTAGAAATAAATTATGATTACCTTTACTCTTGTTACTTAAGAAAAAAGTATAACAAAAATGTAGTTCTATGAGGCTATAAGTTGGAACGATTGCTTTATATTAGTTATATTTGCTTTATGAGAAATAAGGGCTCATGGGTTTAATCTGAGAGCATAAAAATAACATGTGAAAGTGAAGAAATTAGGACAGAAAAATTACTGTTGCATAATATAATATATTATATAATATAAATATAATAATAATAATATATTAAGAAAATCAGACAATTGTCATAATCACAATGATTTGCTTGACAAATAATCGTCAGCAAATTTCATAATCGTGACAGCCCTATAAACAACTGGGGAACAAGATCTATCCTTCAGTGTTAATGCCACAACATGGAGATGGAGATTTAAAAATAAAGCTGTGCGATCTCATGGGTCCCTATTATAAAATGTAGTAATTAGAAGACTTTCTTTACAATG
Source organism: Xyrauchen texanus (assembly GCF_025860055.1). Lineage (NCBI taxonomy): Eukaryota > Metazoa > Chordata > Actinopteri > Cypriniformes > Catostomidae > Xyrauchen > Xyrauchen texanus. The sequence continues at coordinate 8,288,835 of NC_068305.1, forward strand.
GAGACAAAGGTACATCCTGAAAACAGACCCAAGGTTGCATGTTTGTAGCTCAGGAGACTTACAGTAAAGGTGCAGTATGTAAAATTCAGAAACCCTTGTTATTAATGACACCTGTGGCCATTAAGTGAACTGCAGCCAGCTACCTGTTGCTCATGTTCGCGCTCGAGCACACACTCCATCGGCCAAAACAATGAGGTAACGTGCAGAGACTGAACTTGATCAACCGACATCATGCTGATAGATGAGGTAGCATAATTAAAATTGCACAGTTATGATTGTTTTATTACAAAATGTGAGACTAATCTAAAACTACTTATCAGCTAACATAGCATACTGATACACACATACAGCTACATACTACTGAAATAAACCAGACAGTTTACTGTTGCACTGCACTGTTATTTTGCACTATTGTATGTTTTGTATGTCATATGTTGTACTACAATAAAGAAACCAGCGTATTTGTTTAAATTTATCCTGTATACCTGACTTTTAGTATAAAGAGAAGATCGTTGAAATTATTTGAAAGTTACGAAGCAAGGTAGCTTGCAATTCGTTAGCGTTAGCAGGCAAGATCAAGTTAGCTAAAATTACACAGATCGATCATTATGACACTATATTTCACATGCTTTGCAGTTATGTAAGCTTACCTGTCCAATAAGAAGAATGCCAATTCAGAGTCGGTTTTGATCCCCAAAACCGAAGGTCCCTCCAGGAATCAAATGCCCTGCCGATGTTCACTCATGTTTTCGCTCGACCACGATCACATTTCCGTTTAGCCAGATGGGATTCCTTCATCACAACCTTTGGATTTTCCCGGCAAAATCGACCCGCTCCCTTCGCATGAAAATCAATCTACAGGCTTTAATAGGCATCCTAGGAAGTCAGAGAAGGGCACATTTGTTAAGTTGCGTTACAAGCCGTTCACACATTGGCAAAAAAAGGTGAATATTATATGAAAATAGTTACATACTGCACCTTTTATGGAGATCTCAGTTATGTTTCATGTATCAACTTTTTCCTCAGACATGTCCTTATGAGAAAGTAAAATGGATATGTAAATACCCATATGCACAGCTTTACTGTATCTATCAGTGTACACAATTCAACGGTTATTTGCGTGCACTGGTTTAACACTAAAGGAATTATGTAGATCAGGCAATGGTGCAAACGCACCCACAATCTCATGGCTGATTCTTTGCTATTCTGATTTTGCGGGCTGGATCTGAACAGCGGAGCTTGCAGCAGCCCACCATGACACACTCACCGGGACAGAGTCACTGTGATCCAGACACCTGGATCTTCTCTTTAACATGCCGAGGTGCGCTTGACTACACCGCACATCTGTACGTCTCCATTATTTGATGCATTTTTGCTGATGTGATCAAAAGAAAAGTTAAGGGGAGCTTGTTATTAAAACAGGTGCGACATGGGGGCCTGGGTAACTCAGCGAGTAAAGACGCTGACTACCACCTCTGGAGTCGCGAGTTCGAATATAGGGCATGCTGAGTGAGCCAAGTCTACTAAGCAACCAAACTGACCCGGTTGCTAGGGAGGGTAGGGTCACATGGGGTAACCTCCTAGTGGTCACTATAATGTGGTTCTCACTCTCGGTGGGGTGCGTGGTGAGTTGTGCATGGATGCCGCGGAGAATAGTGTGAAGCCTCCACACGTGCTATGTCTCCGCGGTAACGCGCTCAACAAGACACTTGATAAGATGAGTAGATTGACGGTCTCAGATGCGGAAGCAACTGAGATTTCTCCTCCGCCTCCCGGATTGAGGTGAGGCGGACCACCACAAGGACTTAGAGCACATTGGGAATTGGGTATTCCAAATTAGAGAGAAAAAGGAGAGAAAATTGGACCAAAAAAACAGGAGCACCATCTGGTTCACAAAAGCTGACACAGATTACAAAAATGTGATCTGCACACTGTCGCACAATGATAATCACTTAAGGTAATACAAACAATCTATTTTAACACCTTAAAATAAAAAGCACGCTAAAAGAATATTCTGAAAGCCAAAATATGCGATGTATTAATTCTGTTTTTTTTTTTTTTTTTTTCAAGAAGTGCTTATAAATATATTTGACATTTATTTTCTGCAAGATATGTTATTTTCGTTGTGTATTTATAATTTTTTTTACTAAAATGATGTAATATTTTCTTTGTTACTTTGCTTTGAATAGATCTTGAGTTTCTTGAGGAAAGTTTATAATAATATCGGCCAACACCATAGACTGAAACGTGGCATAATGTGAAATTGGTACGGATGATTTAAGTGTTTATTCTATTTCTAACTTTGTAAAGTTCTAAATAAAGTGAAAATTATATAAGAGGAAGTAGTTTTCATTTAAAAAGTATTTATTTCACTAACTAGATTTTCCAAAAATAGGCATTATAATGCCTAAAAATATGGTTATTTATTATGTTAACAGATTTGTATTGGTTTTCCAGAAGAAAAGTACTATATCACTATATATATCATTATTGTGATATAAAATAACTCATATTGTGATATAAGATTTTGGTCATATTGCCCATCCTTACCAGACAGTTGTGTAATGAAATACCTATTGTTTCAGGACATGCATTGTGCTGAATTTGTGGTCCACTGAGGATGGACACTTCTCATTGTGGAAGTGGGTCGATCCATGAGGAATTGGCAACAGAACACACTGGCACACTGTTTGTATGCATTGAGCATCTGTTGACGGCCCCCTGCTGCAAATCTGTGGTGCTGAAAGATGACACAGTGACACCATGCCAGAGTTTGTCTTGACTAAAGAAGCGCCATCTGAGGGGATTGATTCAGAGATTGTTCTAGTGGGAAACCTACTCATGTGCTGACGGATGGCTGGAAACAGACGCTGTTGGCTTGTTTGACATCTCATTTAAATTAGAGCTCTTGTGCTGCTCTGAGCTCATATAGAAGAGGAAATATGGCAGTCCAGGGTTGAGCTACTCAGTGCTCGACAAAATACAAAATGTAATAATTGGATCTCTTTGGCCCCATTTACACCTTGAATTAACATGCATATCCGGATACATATCCTTTAGCTGGATTGCATTTACACCTTGCAAGCAAAGGCATCTCCACTGTGATCGTATAGAGAACCTTTACCCGCGCAAAATGGAAAACACTACTTACGTTACATACATATTACCAGTGGCTGTGGTAACTGAAAACACGTTGTATTTTAGCGTATTTTTCCTTCATTGAAAACTTTTGGCAGCAGCCAAATGTACTTTTTGTTTCAGCAAAGAAAATTGAATATTTATGTCGCATTCTGCGGTTTTTAAGCGCAAAATATGCTTCTCGTCTGAAACGTGCAAGCGATGCCTGGTTTCACATGAGTGTTGCATGACAAATAGTGCATATTGTGATTTGAAATGATTAGGGATATTGTTCAGATTTCAAGATTTTTGCTGATTTAAATGTAAAATATCATGGTATAACAGTAATGAGAATCACCATTTGAAAAAATAATAAAAGTAAAACCGATGCATTACGGTATAGAGAAATTTGGGAAATAACACCTTCATGCAAAATAAATTCATGGTCCTAAAATATCAATACTTTTTTAAGCTTTATTTATTTTTTTAAAAAGTAATTATATTTGCATAAAGAATTAAGTCTGTTTTAGGATCAATAGTGTCATAAAAATTAAGCACATTTCACTTGTAAATTCTTATTACTGTAATACAAAATGCTTTCTCATTTACTATAATGCAGCAAAAATATAAATATATTTTGTAATTTGTGAAGTATTTATACATCCTGTAATATTTGTTTTACTGGCTTTAGTTTATGATGATTTAAATAATAAAATTATGGTATTGGAGTAATGAGAACCACCATTGAGAATAATGGGAATTACAAAACAAAAAAAGGAAATAAATAAAAACAAACTAGAAAGTTAAACATCTGGATGCTTTAGTGTAAGGCAAATAAAAAAGAAAAAAAAAAGAATGCTATATATGTGTGTGTGTGTGTGTGCGTGCGTGCGTGCTTGTGGTTTGCGAGGACATTTTTTTAGGTTACAAACAAGGGCATTATACTATAAATGTAGTTTTTCAAATCGCTTAAAAACATACTAAACAATTTTTTTATGAAAATATATAAATGCAGAAAGTGTTTTGTGAGGGTTAGGTTTAGGGGTAGGGTTAAGGGATAGTATCTATATTCCGTACAGTCTAAAAATCATTATGCCTATGGAGGGTCCTCATAAGGATAGCTGCAGCAATATAGGGGAAAGAGATAGTTGAAAATTCTCTCATCATTTACTCACCCTCGTGCCATCTCAGGTGTGTATGACTTTCTTTCTTCAGCAGAACATATTTGAAGAAAAATAAAAAAGATATCTCAGCTTAGTAGGTCCTTAAAATGCAAGTGGATGGTGATCCGACATTTGAAGCTCCAAAAAGAAAAGACAGTCAGCATAAACGTCATCCATAGGACTCCAGTGGTTAAATGAATGTCTTCTAAATCAAAATGATCAATTTTGGTGCAATAAAGTTCAATATTTAAGTACTTTTTAACCATCACTTCCTGTCGGCAGCAGTATACACATGTACGGGAGCGCTGAGTTCACGTGGTCTCTCGTGTGACGTATTTGCGTTGGCATGTTTCGGACGTAATCTCACGTTCTTCTCTCGGTTGAGACATCCAGGATGAGCACACAAAAGCACCATTGTGAGTAAAGAAACAGATAAATACAGATCTAAACCAAAACCAGTGAAGCTTCTGTACAGCGTTCCTACACACTTGTAAACAGCGCTGCTTTTCCACGTGTCTCACATGCCAACATGATTACATCACGTGCATGCAGCTGCTGACCGGAAGTGATACTTTATAGTTAAAAAATACTTAAATATTGATCTTTTTCACACCAGAAGACATTCATTTTACCACTGGAGTTGTATGGATGGATGATGTTTGTGTTGACTGTCTGGGATTTTTGGAGCTTCAAAAATTTGATCATCATCCACTTGCGTTTTAAGGACTTACTGAGCTAAAATATTTTTCTTCAAATGTGTTCAGCAGAAGAAAGAAACTCATACACACCTGGGATAACATGAGGGTGAGTAAATGATGAGAGAATTGTATAAAGACCATCATAATAAGTTTTCACATTAACATGAGTGAGAGAGCATATGCTGGCAGAGCGTCTGATCTCTGAAAGGAGTGGCCAATCCCTCAAGCTCTCCTGGATCTCTTTCCGATCAGGAAAGTCACTCCAGCCCCAGGCTTGCATGCGCTGCCAGTCTCGATCAAAGGCATCGCCAGTCCTGCGAGCTACTTATTAGCCACCCCCGCCCCGCAGTCATCGCTTACCTGCACACTTTAAAGCTCCTTTTTTCTGCCTATTTAAAAGGGAAAGCAGAAGAAAAGCAGGGCCTTGAATCGCCACTGGCCACGTCCATTTCACATCCCTGTCACTGTGGAAGCTTTGTGTTTCTGAATGGCACTTCCACTCTGTCCACTTTCTGAAGTTCTGAGAAAGTACTCGGTGACTCAGTGGGTGGAGGCTTATTTAGCTTAGCGAGAAGTGTTGAGGAACTTTGCTCTTTTGAAGTGCTTTTTACATTTCTCACTCTCAAGCTCTATGGTATGTTGGTTTTTTTCTCTCTTTTGTTTGTGCTTTGATGACTGCTTTGGTGTGTGAGAAAATGTACATTCTCTGACATTTAAAGGAATAATTCACTAAAAATTACAATTCTGTCATCATTTACTAACCCTAATGTTGTTCCATGTTGTATGATTTTCTTTCTTCTGTGGAACACAAAAGGAGACATTTTGAAGAATGCTCACACAGCTCTTTTCCATACAATAAATGTGAATGGGGACAAATGATGTCGAGCTTCAAAACTGGCACCTCAATATGCACAGGGATTTGGTATCAATGATGTCAAACATAATTGGTTAGTACATCTCCTGACCAATCACGATGCAGCATATTTAAAAAAAAAAAATTAATTAAAGGAATTATTCACCCAAAAATGAAAATTCTCTCATCATTTACACACACTCATGCCATCCCAGATGTGTATGACTTTTTCTCTTCTGCTGAACACAAACGAAGACTTTTAAAGAATATTCAAGCTCTGTGTTCCATACAATGCAAGTCAACAGGGTCCAAACCTTTGAAGCACAAAAAGCATGTAAAGGCAGTATAAAGGTAATCCAAAAGATTCCAGTGGTTTAATCCATGTCTTTAGAAGAGATATGATAGGTTTGAGGATAGCTTTTTTACTATCAGTCACCACTATCAAACAGACCTCCTCTCTTCTAAGAGTTCTTCTGCTTTTGTTTTTGGAGAATTACATTCTTTGTCCATATCACCACCTACTTGGAGGGAGGAGAATTAATCTATAATATCTCTTCTGAAGACATTGATTTAAACACTGGAGTCTTATGGGTTACTTTTATGCTGCATTTATGTGCTTTTTTTAAACTTCAGTGTTTTGGACCATATTGACTTGGACTGTGGACCTGCTGAGATAGTCTTATAAAAATATTTGTTTGTGCAAAAGACAGAAAGTCATACACATCTGGGATGGCATGAGGATAAGGAAATGATGAGAGTGTTTACATTTTGACATTTGATTTAATTCTGTGTCCACATAAGTTACCGTATGACTTCAAAAGACTTGAAATGTAGTGCATGAGTTGTGTGGATGGCTTAAGGGTGTATTTTTGTATTTATTTATTTGCACATCTTGATAGTCCTGGTCAGTATATGCTTTCATTGTATGAAAAAGAGCAGTGAGAACATCCTACAATTTCTCCTTTTGTTTTCCACGAAACAAAGAAAGCCATGCGAGTTTGGAATAACATGAGCATGAGTACATTTTGACAGAATTTTGAACTATTTTTTAGTAGATTTTTTGACAGTTACATAAAATAAAATTATATAATATTTTTTTTTTTTTTTTTAAGTTTTATGGTAGTTCATGAGCTTTGAAGCAATCTATAGGCTATAAGCTTTAGCCAGTGTAAAGGATTTGCATTTAAAATGTACAGCCTCTCCTTTCCATGTATACGGACCGAAAATATTGATGACTCACACTGCACTTACCCATTTTGTCAAATGCCCTCTAGAATGAGTAGATTGTATTCATGATTTTAGCCAGGGGGAGGGGAACTCAGTTTTCTCCATTAACCAACATCTTATGGAGTTTAGTGTTCCTTGCCACAGTCACCTTTGGCTTGCTCACAGGGGTTCTAAATACAATTATTATTTAATTATTTAATTTAGATACATAATTTAAAATCACATTTAATCAAACTACACAATGATGACTCTAAGACTTTATAGATATTATAGCGTAATTTTCTGTTAAAGCACGATTTTCTGTAAAGCTGCTTTGAAACGATGTGTGTTGTGAAAAACGCTATACAAATAAATATGACTTGATTTTAAGATATCAAAAGTTATGATATATGGTCTCATATATTTTGAAGAAATTTGAACATGGGTTTGGCAGAATTCTGCACGCAACTCGCTAATGGGCAGGGTCAAGTACAATTTAATTCTGAGGTTCTTCTCCAGGTATTGCTCCATTTGCATCCTAGTGTATAGTCCATTCTCTGTCAAGCACCAGTGATATAAACAAAGACAGCATATTCATAAGAATTGTGTAGTGTAAATAGACTGTAGGCAATGATTTAGAAGAATTGAAATAGTACTATGACAGTAATACGCAACTTTTATATGCATAGAAAATGTTATTCTCGTCAGGATTTGGATGTACGTTCCATTAAATTATAGAGAAATGTAAGTATTATTAATAATTTTATAAAAACAATCTCAGGAAAATAACTAATTGCGCTTTGTGCCACTACATTTACATAGAACACACCCACAGTTTGTGTGCATACACCCACAGATAGCGCAAACACTCCCACCCATGTCCATTTGAGAGATAAGATGTGGCGCAAGGTCACTGCTCATAGCGCTGCGCTTTGCACACTCATGAAAATAGAGCCCACAAACTGAAAGATCTTTTATTTTGAAAATAAAACAAGCTATTTTATGACCAACAAGGTGCTTGAAGGGTGAAAAGATCCGAAAACGATTTGATGAACTAGTTGCAACATAAGTTTTAAGCAGCTGGACACGACATAATCACACCCAAGATGGCAGATGTTACATTGCCTTGAACAACCCTTCCACCCTACTCTAGTCGGAGAAAGAGATGTAACAAAGTCCAAATAATGGCGTAATATTCCAGCAGCCAAGTGCTTCTGTGGAACAAGGCCTTCCAGGGGCCCCGCAGCAGCAGGGCAGCACACCAGGCTGGTAATGATCTCATCTGTATGCAGTGTCTTCCTCAGATCTGTGTCATCAGAAGCCTTATTTCCCAGCAGGTTTAGAGCTTCTACACATGATCTCTTTATTTATTTATCTCTCTCATTTACTCCTTTTCTCTCTTTTCCTTACAAAAAGTTAATGAAATGTTCCTTGGCCCCTTGAAATGCATATGATATCCAGTGGGAAGAAAAATTACACCCTATTTTAAAGATTGAGTAGGAGATCGCCCCACTACAGAGACTGTGTAGGACTTCTGTGTGAAATGAATTGTTAGCATGAGTCTCGCTTTTACGGTTGTCTGTATATTGCCATGACGTCTGATATGTGTTATGATAATTATATGTGATAAACTGTTTATTGAGTTGTTTACTGTTTGATATAAATGCTTTAGAATCATACTCATCTTTAGAATGACACCTAAACAAGACCTAAATCATCTTAAACACGACTAAACCTTCTTAAACAGTGTATAAATGTGAAGTGTGAAATTATGTCTTTCAAATTTTAAAGGCAACAGCGACATTGAACGTTATCAAATGGCTAATAAGAAAATCCCGTTCAAATATACCCGGCCGGTCGAAGATTGGCTACATGAGAAAGGTAACCATCACAAGACCCTCAATGTTTTTGAGTTATTTTGTTTTTTGTTTATTTTAGTTTGCGTTCATATAATCCTTGTCATGCCGTTTCGTTATATTTTTTGTCCAGCCAGGTATGATCAGTCTTTACCTTAGCCCTTTGCCACTAATTAACCAAAAATGTTTCATAAATTACTTCCCCTCCCATGATGTAACATTTTCGTTGAGTATAATTTTTTATGTGGATTGTGATCCTCTTTTGTTATGTCCATCAAATCATTGACCAGTTAAAGGGACTGGTAACAAGCACATACTCGAAACTAACTTAGATTTTAAAACTAAACTCAACGCCAGGCTGTTTGATTAGACACGTAGAAATGGAATGTTCTTCCATTGCGTTACTCTTAATGGTCCAAACCCCCAAAGACAACGAATTGGTGCTGAAGAATTTGAAACTCCACTTTGCTGACTGCCACTTTTGAACCATGTGATGAAATCGTCTGACACCTCTTCATAGTTTCGATGAAAGGGCGGGGTGTACCAATTATCAAATTTAACATTAAAGTCCTTTGAATGATAACGATAGGATTATTAAATGCGTTTAAAGGTCATTGCCTAAATTGCATAAGATGATTATAAAGTCCCTTTAACACTGTCTAAATCCACTTTGAAATCCCATTAGTGGTTCTACATGCATGAATCAACATGAAATTCATTTGATATGTATGAGATGAGCTTTCTACTATGCCCGCTGTAATATACAATTGTAAATGTGTAACAGCTTTAATACGGCCTGCAGTGATGTCAATTCTCACCATTTCTATTTCTAAATGTTTGACACATATGAAAAGCCATTTGGAATTTTCCCCAAAACATTTGCATGAGAAAGCATCTCACGATGAAGACGGTACAAACAAACATGGAGTAAAGTAACGCTACTCTTCGTTTTTAATGCTTGGATTTAAAGGTGAAGTGTGTAATGTTTTCGAAGGTAAAATACTTCCACCTGTCCCAGCTTAATATGCAGATATTCCCCTGAAACCACTTGACCCAGCAACACTGACTCCAATAGCGAGCAATAGCTGATGGGAGTGTCTGGGAAGCCTGTTTGAAAACAGTCATTATGTTGTGCAGAAATGATATACTTCAGCTTTAAAAAGCTCAAGCATTAAATCTACTGGTCATTAGTTAGCTAAATAAAAACTACAATAAGAGAATTGACAATCAGATAAAACGAGCGTGCATATAAACCATTCTGATTGCGTCCTCCTTCACTGGTCTTCTCCTCAGGTCGTCAGCTGACCATTTTTAACACCCAAGCCACCATCTCAATAGGCGGTAACAACCGCAAGCGCCCGTATCAAGGCCAGCTCTCAGGCCTCTATTACAATGGCCTGAAGGTTCTCAACATGGCAGCTGAAGGTCATGCCAACATCAAGATAAATGGCAGCGTGAGACTGGTAGGTGATGTGCCCACCAGCAGAAGCCCTTCCCGCACCACCACCTCCATGCCTCCGGAGATGTCCACCACCTTTATCGAGACTACCACCACCCTGTCAACCACCACCACTCGCAAGCAGCGCTCCCCACCCACCATTAAGGTAGGCTGCTTGGGTTTCCTCCATTTAATCTCTACAGTGGGGTTCAAACTGGAAATAAGTTTTCGTATTTAAAGACAAAGACAAATTCTGATGTAAAATGAAGAAGAAATATAATACATACAATGCATGTGAATGATGACCAGAACTTTGAAACTCTAAAAATGACATAAAGGCAGCATAAAAGTAATCCAGTGGTTTAATCCTTTTATTCTGAAGCGAAGTGATAGGTGTGGGTGAGATACAGATCAATATTTAAGTCCTTATAAATTCTCCCAGCCCAGTAGGTGTTGATGTGCACAAAGAATGTGAGTCACCAAAACAAAAGAAGAATGTGAAAGTGAAAGTGGAGATAGATAGTAAAAAAAAAGAACTTAAATATCGATTTGTTTATAAACCACACCTATCATAATGCTTCTGAAGGTATGGATTTAAACACTGGAGTCGTATGGATAACATTTATACTGTCTTTATGTGCTTTTTGGATCTTCAAAGTTCTGGTCACCATTTACTAGCATTGAATAGACCTACAGAGCTGATATATTTGTCTAAAAAATTGTATTCAGCAGAAGAAACAAAGTTATACACATATTTTTAAGCACAGCTTTTAAGCTACATCCACCAAACTCTGCACAGCCCTTCAGACTGTACTGACATAGTGTGCTATATTGGAATTACGGCTTTCGTATATCGGACACCAAAAGTCCTCTAGATTTAAATTTACGGAATGTTAAAATGAGCCAAGAGTCTGAAACTGAATGTCTGTGATTTTAAACTCCAACTGTCAAAATGTTCAAATGTAAACACACACCTGTGAGCTTTGTAAATGTAAACACACACATTTGAAGACCTTTTAAGCATCAATCTGTTTTTTATACTTTCAGAAAAGGCTTTGTCAAGCCAACATCAAATTTAACGTCTAGGTTACTGTCGTAACCTCTGTTCCCTGATGGAGGGAACGAGACGTTGTGTCGAATGAAGCAACACTAGGGGCTACATTCGACACAACGTCGAGTGAACGACAGATGGGGAACTACTGTGCTCTTAATATTAAACCTACATTATCAAAATGTCCTTAGACTTGGTGGAAATGCATTCAAACCTTTGCTCATATTACATGTACAATGTACACTTCTACATAAATGTGTGTCTATCTGTATGTGCTATTGAGATTCGTCATGCCCTCTGTCGATGAACTGAATGCTTTCTTTAACACATTCTGACATGAAGCCAATGAATGTCTTTAGTTCTCAGAGAAAGTAATCACGCTGACCATTTCATTGATGCTAGAGGAGAAATTGAAGCAGCAGTCTTCATATTAAAACCATAACTCTCCCTGTGGCATCGCTCAGCGACAGGCCAAGACTTATCCTCTCCTCACTTTTAAACAGATCAACCAGAGCAAAATAATAACCTCTCATGTCAGCTCTAACTGCAGCCTGACTTCTTCAGTATGGCAGCACCGCGGTCATCGCTAAAAGCCTTCAAACTCACAGGCAGACCATTTCAGTGGATGAAGACTTTTTTTTTTTTTTACTTTTTTACTTTTTGGCCATTTTGCCATCTATAGTAAGTTGGTTCACTGAGAGGCCATATTTTCAGTCAAGCATGTGCAACTATCAGTCTAGTTCCTGTGAATTGAGTTGCTTTTATAGTTAATGGATTCATAGCTCTTTTCTGTCAATTTGGGTCAAAAAGGACCGGTAGTATTCAGTAGATTTACAGCACACCTTTTCATTATAAAGATGAACACACTGAACACAAACACTTATAGTAGCATTTCATCTGGAAAGAGTGCCACCTATTTGTCAGAGGTGGAAATTAAAAAATAATCTGATTATACAGATTCATGGTTTATGTCCTAAAAGATTTTCTTTTCAGAATATAAATGTCTGCATTTTTACCAAATAGCTTACACGATCAAGATGATCTTTTTACTGTTTTGCCTCTTACATAGGTTAAAGAATACTTGAACATAATAGGAGGGATGCGCTGACTTAAAGGGATAGTTCACCCAAAAATTACAATTCTCTCATCATTGACATACCCTCATGCCATCCCAGATGTGTGACTTTATTTATTCTGCAGAACACAAATTATGATTTTTAGAAGAATGTCTCAGCTCTGTAGGTCCATACAATGCAAATGAACCAAGTGCCAAAATGTTATGCTCCAAAAAGTACATAAAGACATAATAAAAGTAATCCAATCACTCCTGTGTTTTAATCCAAATTTTCAGAAATTGTATGATTGGTGTGGATGGGAAATTGAGGTCATTTTTGCTAGGAATTATTCTCCCTGCCTAGTAGGGGGCGTATGCATAAAGAATGTGAATCACCAAAAACACAAGAAGAAGAATGTGGAAGTTAAATTGGAGACTGACTGAGCAGGGAGAATTTACAGTAAAAAAAAAAAAAAAAAAGGACTTAAATATCAGTCTGTTTCTTATCATATTGCTTCTGAAGGCATTGATTTAACCACTTGAGTCTTATGGATTACTTTTATGCTGACTTATGTGATTTTTGGAGCTTCACAATTTTGGCACCCATTCAGTTATGGATCAAAAGAGCTGATACATTCTTATAATAATCTTCGTTTGAATTCAGCAGATGAAAGAAAGTCAGACACATCTTGGATGGGATGAGTGTGAGTAAATTATGAGAGAGTTTTAATTTTTGGGTGAACTATACCTTTAAGGATAGCAAAGTTGTTGTGTGTTTGTTTGTTTGTTTGTTTGTTTGTTTGTTTGTTTGTTTGTTTGTTTCTTTTAAGTTTAAAACAAAGATTCAGACCATTATGTCCCCTTCTAAATGTTGTATGCTGGTCATATGATAAGTGTTCATTGCCTTAATTTTGCCAAGTAGGACATGTTCCTGGGGACTGAACATCCTAACATTTTGCTTCCTCTAAAAATTGCAATGGTTGAAAGAGCAATAACCATCGCAGCACTTTGGTATCTTACAGCTGCACATAAAGAACATGGATGCCACAGTAGTGTCCTGGATCAACACTCTTGTTTGTTTTAGAGCAACATTCCTATCAACCAATCAGACTTAGTGATAGGGAACACTGGGGCCCAGAATAAGGGATATAACAGCATTCTGATCAACCAATCATTGCCCTCTGGTTTTAATGGTGGTTTAAGACCTCATGAATTCAGATTTTGTATTTATATATATATATATAAAGTATACCATATCTTTTAACTTTTATGTGATCTATATGCTTGTAAACTTCTTAAATGGATAGTTCACCCAAAAAAGATTTTTAGAAGAATATCTCAGCTCTGTAGGTCCTCACAATGCTAGTAAATGGATACCAACATTTTAAAGCTCCAAAATGCACAAACTTCTTGTTTCAATAAGAGCTAATAAAAATGTGATAAACCACTCTTGAAAGCTGAATAATCTGTTATGCATTATAATAGTATTACAGTATCAAAAAACAACATTTTATAATATTAACACATTTGGTTCAATTAATTCTCCCACATTAAAAGAGACAACATCTAGAATATACTGTATGTAATCAAAAAGGCTTATTTATGAGAGCATTCTCTCTTCAATAAGATCTCCATTTTGCTTTTGTTGTAAGTGTATTTTTTTGTAAGACAACATATCCCAGATCAATTTCTAGGGCCTCAGTCAGTTTAATTCATACTGTGCCCACAAATTCATTTTCCATAGGTGTCACTTTTACTGCTCCCTCTTGGCTTGTCAATATGGACAAAAAGAACAGTACCTGTGCAAGCTGGCAGGTTTCCCATCCTGTGAGGTGCCTGGACTGTGAGCGATGTTGGGTTGTTTTGAGCAGTTTAGGGCTCAGCACCTGCTCTTGTATTGGTGCCATTTTGGCACAGTCCTCTGACTCACCCAATGTGATCACAGGGGAAATCGACATATTGCTTCCGAAGGTTCATGTACCCTGAAATCAACCCCATTCAGACTAATTACTGTCAAGTGTCTTCACCTATCAGACATTTTTGCATCAATTCAAATGTGAATACTAGGCTTGGGATCCTTTTTCACGCATCGATAATCAGAACATTTCCAGATGATTATCGATCCATGTCAGTATTTTTTTTTCAGTTACAAATAGGGCACAAATTTGCAATAAAATGTGTTGCTTCATACATATTTCTCAACACAACTTTGGTAAAGTGTGAGTGGCAGGATAACTTAAAAGGGGTCTCGCACAGGACGAATCCCAGCTGCCTCCACGTCTGAGACCATCAACCCACGCAGCTTATCACATTGTTTGCTGAGCGCGTTGCCACGGAGACATAGCACATGTGAAGGCTTCACGCCATCCACCGCGGCATCCAAGCTCAACTCACCATGTGCCCCACCAAGAGCGAACCATATTATAGCGATCACGAGGAGGTTACCCCATGTGACTCTACCCTCCCTAGCAACCGGGACAATTTGGTTGCTTAGGAGACCTGGCTGGAGTCACTCAGCATCCCCTGGATTCAAACTAGCGAACTACAGGTGTGATAGCCAGCATCTTTACCACAGAGCTACCCAGGCCATCTTGTTTCTAATTTCGGTACCATATTACAGTATACTGTCATTAGCAGAATTATATGAGATGTGACAATAAACCTCTGGGTATGACCAAATTTGATCTTTAAACAGCAGAAGCATGTAATTTAATTAAATAATATACAGTCAGATGCGTTGCACGCTACAGAATGAACAAGAGGTGCCGCTCTGCTCTGTCATATGATTCCCACACACACACACACACACACACACACACACACACACACACACACACACATGTGTGCACACACTCACACAAACACAACACACACTGCTGGTGCTTCATTTTCATGCAGTGTGTTTAGAGCAGCGTTTCTCAACGGGGGCGTTTGGACAGTGTTGGGGGGCGGTGTGAACGAGGCAGCAGAGAGGGGGGCGCTCAGGCACAAATGGGGGGCGTTACTCAGAGGTACTCAACAGGCGGCCTGCGCAAAAATCTTTTCAGCTCTTCTCCTTAGCCTATGTCTTCGTCTTGCTCGGATTACTGCTGCCACTTCACCAGGAGGATATGCCAGGAGAGCCGCTTCCTAAGTTACACATGCTTTTAAGAGGCGGAGAATTTTCAGCGCAAAATAGAGGCGCGCTTTCACTGGCTTTTTCTGTACATAACGCGGAATGCATAATTAGGCGCATAATTAGTGCTCAGGGCTCACACTAATGACCATAATTAATTAAAAAAAAGTTTATGACGTCGTTTTTGACGTCGTTTTTTCTTCGGTTCAGTTCAGGTGGCCGAGCTGTTGTCGTCTTTGTTCGTCATTTGAAATCAAATGACCGTTTGTAGGCTATTCAAATTTGAAGCCTAGTATATATTGCCTAATTGAGTCGCTGAACGACCGCTGCTTTTTCATTGGCCATTTAGGTTAGTTACGTTATTGTTCACGTGATTGGTTCATCTTAAAAAAATTTGTGTGTGAGCCTGAATTTGTTTGAATTTCTAAATACATTTGCAATACCTTTCAAACAATCCATGTGTTTTTGCATTTTTTCCAAACACAATATTACTCAACTTGAGGCTTTTACATGTAGTTTAAATACAATAAGAAACTTCTGTTTCAGTTTTTTTTTTTTACCAAAAATTCAGGCTTCAGGTATCAGTGTTGCAATTGTTTGGCTGTAATAGTATTTCTGAAGTGTTTTTTTGTTTTTTTTTGTTTTTTTTGGGGGGGCGTTAAGAGGATCATGAAGAGGTCAGTGGGGCGTTTGTTCAAAAAAGGTTGAGAACCACTGGTTTAGAGTATAAATGGCTGTTAACACTTAAAAGAACTCCTCAGTTGCAGCTCGGACATTTCAGCTCGAGAGTCGCAATGGGATTATCCCAGCATTAATGGAAGCTTGATATAGCTAACCCGTAAAAACAGGAAGAACTTAAAGGTCTGTCAAAATAAAAGTCCTGCTAACATGAAAGCTTTATTCAAATGTTTGCTTGAAATTGAAGACAAAAACATATAACTACTGTAGAAAAATGTAATATTCAAAAAGTTGCAGTAATACTCATAATAACAATTATGTAATTTGAAATGATTGTATTATTATTATTATAATTAATATTAATATTATTATTATCTGTAAGCAATATCACAAATGCAAGCAGCCTTGTGCCACATCCATCCATCCATCGTCAACCGCTTATCCTGTGTACAGGGTCGCGGGGGGCTGGAGCCTATCCCAGCTAACATTGGGCGAAAGGCGGGGGACACCCTGGACAGGTCGCCAGTCCATCGCAGGGCCACACATAGACAGACATACACTCACACTCACCTCCACATCCCTTGTGCCACAGTTAATCATAAATAAATGTTTCATTAATGTTTTCATTAATACTGTGAATCTCTGTTTTGCAGCATTTTATTTTACCAAAAATGACATTTCAATTTTTGAAAAAAAAAAAAAAAAAATTATTATTATATTTTTATTTGATTAAAACTGAATGTATCAATTTGATTAAACACCATTTGATCATAACATGCAATTAATACATTTAACATGGAATCCATAAACATTTTCATGGAAAACACATAATTTGAATCTGTACGACTTTATGCAGTTCTTTTAATAGAGTCATTTTCTGTGTAATTTCATAAAAAATCAAGGCTTTTTATTAGTTGATTATAGTATCGATTTAGTATCGATACCAAGGTACCAGGGCTGGTATCGTACCGAAGCCAACATTTTGGAATCGAGCAAACCTATGGGTTAGGTTAAAGTTTTAGTTTAAGGTATGGTTGTTTTGTTCACCCCTTTTCATTTTAGATCACTATTGGTTAGATTTAGGTTTAAGTTTTAGGTTAGGCCGGTATGTTTTACTCATTAAACCCATATAATATTCACCTTAAATACTTTTCTGATCACAACATCATGTCACTGGCTTTTGGTGCCCCCTGCTGGACATTTCACTGGGTAACGGCAGCCAAACGTGAAATGAAGCACGTTATTTAGTATTTGCAGAAATGTTGCCATGGTCACGTATTGTTTATGAGACCAGGCAGTACATACTCATCAACTTCACTTTGTTCATTCTTGAAGAAGTACCAAAAAAATTTAAACTTTTGTGTATGGTGATGAATAGATTCACAACTTTAAACTGCCCCCTGCACCGCATCGACGCATCATTTGTACTATACCTGCATTTTCCTACCCACAGCGTGCCGCTTCTCATCCGGTGTGACCACCTTCAGTTTTACGTACAGTAAATGTTATATCACCCCCTTGTGGTCTCTCAAATCTATTACGCCAGCCTACATTAAACAGAAGCCAACTGACAGTGAATTAGAAAGCACACAAATTAGGCTTCTAATTTAAATGTCATGTAATGTTAATATATCGATACCTAAAAAGCGTATCACAGTGCGTAAACAAAGTGTGTCCTGATCAATAATTGATGTATTGATATTTTATGACATTCTTATTGAATTAATTTCCATCTGGCGCTACTGACCCAAGACACAGGTTCTAGTCCCATGGAAACCAATAAATAATCATGTTTACATAATCGTGTTCACATTTTCACTCTAAGATTGCATTTTTACTCCACTGACGGTTAGGTTTAGGGTTGGGATTTGCTTTAAGGAGTATGTTTATAAAATATGCATTCCCTAAAAATACAACTCACCTTTGTTGACATTTCACCCAGAAACTGTAGCTAACACAACAACACTTCCAGCTTCGACCACTGGGGGCAGTGATTAAAATTTTGGTAAGCACTGACCAATTTCAGCACCAAACCTTTGCCCAATCGAATACCCAGTGTGATCAGTCTTGCCACCCTTGGATGCCACCATGCCAGAGCAGGCGGTGATATAGTTTTGAATCATTCATATAGTTTTTATTTTTTTTACTTTATTATTTAGCTTAATTTTTGTTAGTTTTCACTCTATGATTGTTAGTTTTAATTTAGTTTGTTTTTAATTTTATTCTAGTTTGTTTCTTTTTATTTATGTTTTTGTGTATTTAGTTTCTGTTTTAGTTTGAGTATTTTAGGGATTTTAAAGTGAAATTAACTGATGCTATTTAAATAGATTTAAATTTGTTTTATGGTGTTCATTTTTTGTTTCTGTTTTTCAAAATTTGTTTGGGTGTTTTACTTCCATTTCAGCCAATGGAAATGTTTTTCATTTAGTTTACATTATCACAAATAACACTGCCTTCAAGTAAGGGGCATCCAATGACATTTCATCCATAGTTGGAGGGAGTTGATCCAGGCAGGGGGTGTGGAGCGATCTCACACTTAATTAATGATGGGACTCCTGATAGAGGTCTTTCTTCACACTTGATCTCTGATAGAGGGGGATTCTAGTAATGGCAGGGCTGGGGCGGGTCCACAAGTGTGGCCATTTATCTCCGCTGAGTCCTGTTCACTGTGCCCCAGGCCGCTGTCTGCTCAATGATGCTTCTACACACTAGGGAACAACATAAGCAAGATGCATCGTTGCAATGCTGACAAGACCGAAAACCACACTGTGTGCGTGAACAGATACAAAGACAACCACACGTGTTCTGCTGGTAGTAACTGTGTTTTTGGAGAGTGTGTAATCAATGCCCTTGACAGAGCAATAATAGGAGCATCAATACTAATAGCTGCAAGCAATTGAAAGGCATACTCTGTTTGTGTGTGTGTGTGTGTGTGTGTGTGTGTGTGTGTGTGTGTGTGTGTGTGTGTGTGTGTGTGTGTGTGTGTGTGTGTGTGTGTGTGTGTGTGTGTGTGTAATGTTGCAAGCATTTTTCTCAACATGGGTGTCAGGGACATATTTGTGTGAAATTGGAGGGCCCAAACCCTGAGTTTACTCTCCTTCATGCTGGTTCTTTTCCATTTGTTGTAAAATTATATCGCAGTAGCTCTTTTTTGACTTGTCCTCCACAGAAGTTGCATCAAGCTTGTGTTCACATCTAGAATTCAAAAAATGGTATGTTGCATTTGGTTACTACAAAGGTGATAACTAATGCCATTCAATGCTACTTTTGTGGTGCTTTTATGGTGTCAGATTAATCACAATCATCTTTTGTGTGATCCCAATATCTATGCTTCCAACTCCAATATATTCTTTTACTTTGAAATTTACTTCAGCTTTGGTTGTGATAATAAATATATCTGTAAAATAAATAGCAATTGCACTGCATAGTTTGGGCCCTGTTGCTAATATTTTAAATCAATATTTTCATAATGTACCAAGTTAGAAGTTTCCCTGCATAATTTAGAGCACGAGCTGAGAAAATGTATTTCATATGTAAGCAAATTGATACCCTATGAAAAAATAACTACCCAAATGAATCAGAACAAAAAAATTTTGTATTGAAACTAGAACTGAATCAAGAGCTTTTGAATCAGAATCATATCAAAATGGGAAATCCGTAATGATATCCAGCCCTAATATATTGCTAGATGGCATCTATGGCCATATACACAGTATACATTACAAATATATGGCAAAAACCTAAAGGAATAGTTCACCCAAAAATGAAAATTCTCTCATGATTTACTCGCCCTCCTTGCATCCCAGATGTGCATGAATTCCTTTCTTCTGCAAAACACAGATTTGTAGAGAAATATCTCAGCTCTGTTGGTCCTCACAATGCAATTGAATGGGTGCCAAAATTTTGAAGCTCTACAATCCACATAAAGGGGGTATAAAAGTAATCCAGATGATTCCAGTGGTTAATTCCATGTGTTCAGATGCTATATTATAGGTGTTGGTGAGAATATGCACAAAGAATGTGAATCATGTGAAAGTTAAAGTGAAGGAAAAAGGACTTAAATATTGATCTGTTTCTCACCTACACCTATAATATCACTTCAGAAGATTTGGCTTTAACCACTTGAGTTGTCTGGAGTACTTTTATGTTGCCCTCATGTGGATTTTGGAGATCCAAAATATTGGTACCCATTCACTTGCATTGTATTGGCCTACAGAGCTGAGAAATTATTCTTAACTTCTTAGTTTGTGTTCAGCAGATGAAAGAAAGTCATACACATCTGGGATAGCATGAGTGTGAGTAAATGATGAGGGAATTGTAATTTTTGGGTGAACTATTCCTTTAAGTGTTAGATAATTGACTGATAATTGCAAACTGCGAGATTCACGTGATGGTGAGGAAACAGCACTTTTAATGCAAAAGTAACATTTCCAGACATGTTACTTTTAAAAGAATCATGTCCCAACTCTGAAATAAAATATAGAATAAAAAAATAGAACCAGATTGTTCATGATTGTAGTTTTTAAGATCTTCTTAACTTGTAGTCTATGTTTTATCAGATCCAGGTCATCCTAAATAGACTATGACTTGAAAATTATAGAGGTGTAAATTATAGTTTTATTATAATTTTTTTTAATATTGGATATATCAAGACAATATCAAATCTACATAGAGAAATTGGATGATATGTGTCAATATAATGATTTAAGAAATTAAAACAAATTATGACAAATAAAAAAAAAATTGTACAACTTCGTCAGAGTGAAACATCTTATGGTTATTTCAGTCATGACAGCTCTTGGCATAAATGTATAAGCTGTTCTAAATATTTATATATGATGTTAGGAATATGACTAGTTGATATGTTGTATCTTGGTGGAATATATCTGCTCACGCTGCTGCTGCAAAGCAAATGCAAAGCATGTGTGACCATATGAAACTTTGACCAAATCGAGGCTTAAAGGTTCTTGACTACGCACCTGGTGCCTCTCACACCAAGATATACTTTCCTGCTAAATACCTTATCTAAGGCAAGCAGGTTCATAGAAGTACACCCAAGATAGACTAGACAGAGACGTGCTTCCAAAAAATAACAATACTTTATTAATCAAATATATAATTAAAAGAGCCACACAGTCATGATAGCGGCACGGTAGGTGCAAACAAAAAGGCTTGGCCTAAAGGAAGAGACCAAGACTGGTATTGGCTGCTACCAGAGACAATGTAATTGACCATACACAACAAGGCAATACTGACTCACTGTCAAGGTAGGCTACCGGTGCTCTGAACTCTGGTGCCTACAAATCAAATACATATACAGGTGAAACTCGAAAAATTAGAATATCGTGCAAAAGTTCATTAATTTCAGTAATTCAACTTAAAAGGTGAAACTAATATATTATATAGACTCATTACAAGCAAAGTAAGATATTTCAAGCCTTTATTTGATATAATTTTGATGATTATGGCTTACAGCTTATGAAAACCCCAAATTCAGAATCTCAGAAAATTAGAATATTACATGAAATCAATAAAAAAAAGGATTTTAAATACAGAAATGTCGGCCCTCTGAAAAGTATAATCATGCATATGTACTCAGTACTTGGTTTGGGCCCCTTTTGCATTAATTACTGCCTCAATGCGGTGTGGCATGGATGCTACCAGCCTGTGGCACTGCTGAGGTGTTATGGAAGACCAAGATGCTTCAATAGCGGCCTTCAGCTCTTCTGCATTGTTTGGTCTCATGTCTCTCATCTTTCTCTTGGCAATGCCCCATAGATTCTCTATGGGGTTCAGGTCAAGCGAGTTTGCTGGCCAATCAAGCACAGTAATACCATGGTCATTGAACCAGGTTTTGGTACTTTTGGCAGTGTGGGCAGGTGCCAAGTCCTGCTGGAAAATGAAGTCAGCATCTCCATAAAGCTTGTCTGCTGAAGGAAGCATGAAGTGCTCTAAAATGTCCCGGTAGGCGGCTGCGTTGACTCTGGACTTAATAAAGCCCAGTGGACCAACACCAGCCGATGACATGGCTCCCCAAACCAACACAGACTGTGGAAACTTCACACTGGACTTCAAGCATCTTGGATTGTGTGCCTCTCCATTCTTCCTCCAGACTCTGGGACCTTGGTTTCCAAATGAGATGCAAAATTTGCTCTCATCAGAAAAGAGGACTTTGGACCACTGAGCAACAGACCAGTTCTTTTTGTCTTTAGCCCAGGTAAGGCGTTTGACATTTGAAGCCCATGTCCAGGACCCGTCTGTGTGTGGTGGCTCTTGATGCAGTAACTCCAGCCTCAGTCCACTCCTTGTGAAGCTCCCCCACACATTTGAATGGCCTTTTCCTGACAATCCTCTCCAGGCTACGGTCATCCCTGCTGCTTGTGCACCTTTTTCTTCCACACTTTTCCCTTCCACTTAACTTTCTATTAATGTGCTTTGATACAGCACTTTGAGAACATCCAACTTCTTTTGCAATTACCTTTTGAGGCTTTCCCTCCTTGTGGAGGGTGTCAATGATGGTTTTCTGCACAACTGTCAGGTCAGCAGTCTTCCCCATGATTGTGAATTCAACTGAACCAGACTGAGAGACCATTTAAAGGCTCAGGAACCCTTTGCAGGTGTTTAGCTGATTAGAGTGTGACACTTTGAGCCTACAATACTGAACCTTTTCACAATATTAAAATTTTCTGAGATACTGAATTTGGGGTTTTCATAAGCTGTAAGCCATAATCATCAAAATTATATCAAATAAAGGCTTGAAATATCTTACTTTGCTTGAAATGAGTCTATATAATATATTAGTTTCACCTTTTAAGTTGAATTACTGAAATTAATGAACTTTTGCACGATATTCTAATTTTTCGAGTTTCACCTGTACACACCCAGCGCACACACACACACACACACACACACACACACACACACACATAGGCACCGCCACTACAAGCAAGTGATTCAATCAATACTGTGAGGTGCGGTTTACCACTACAATACTCGGTGCAGTGCGCGAAGACGGACCCAGGAACCTCTCCTGTGAGCAACTACCCTAGTACTCTAGAGGAGAGAGACAGGGACGAAAAGGTTGTTATCTCTAGCAAGGTGGATAGAAGATACAGCTGGGCAAAATCTTAACAGGACTATGTAAAATACTGGAACAGCCAATACCACTTCAGTCAGGCGAGGCACTAGGCAAAGGCCACGGCAACATAACCAAACAAAAGAAAATATAAAAGAAAGGCAAAACTATCGATATTGATAGTTAAGTGTATTTACACTTAACAATAGGCAAGGCAAAGCAGCAGGAGCAATCTGCCCACAGACACAAAATCATTAAAATGAGTGCTTGATATACACATGCACAGATAAGTCACATAGGATAACAAACATTTCATAACAAACATTCTATTTCTTTACCTCAATGTGACATAAAATGACACAGTGGAGAAACAGCCCTTGCACCGGTCTTCACAATCCTACATAACAGTTGTTACACACAGCATATTCATTAAATAAATTTCTATTAAGAGTTAACGATTAACACAGTCATACACTACGTCAGGACACACAATCAGACTCATTTTACATGTGTTCAAGGCTATTGGTCCGAACACACTGGTTCTACCCGTAACACAATAAACATTTACCTTTTAGATGTTGCGTCGTAATCGCGATACAGCTACCTGGCGGGTGCCTTGCCCAAGACCTATGTGCAAATGTGCTCATTAAAATGCATATCATGTTCCATCAATGACACCCACATCATGACTCAAAATAAAATGCACAAAAATACCTTCGGTAGTACACAGCACGACTACCCGGAAGTGTCTGGCAATCGATCGGACACCTATTTTCCAATAGCCTAGTATTAGATAAACAATACTAAATGCTCAGCTTGCTACATCATATAAACATTTACACATACCTTGGTTGCACAAGGGAACCACGTATCGAAACAGTACAAGATTGTAGACTTTATCTGGACACCAGGGAATCTCTCTTAGCCTGTTGTAAAAACGGTTTTATAGAAACTGGCCTAGCTGCAAATGAATTGTTAGCCACTCAGCGGCTAGCTGAGCACAGTGACGTCAAGGGGCTACCGTAGCTGCAGCGGGACAAACTTCACCCAGACAGTGTCTACTGTGCCGGTTACACTCGCATTCTGTCCCCTTGAGGCAGATCTAGGCATGTGGTGCTGGGGAGGAGGAGGGTTTCAAAGAGAAAGCTCTCATTGTGAGCTGCTCATTGTCAGTACAGAATACATGTTCAAATGACCTATCAGCTTGCGCCATGTAGTATCATGACTGAACTTTGAATCCTTTGTAATGCAAACTCTGCTCTACGATTCTGCAATGGCTTTCTTCAGATGAGAAAAGAGTGTCCACATACACACACTTTACAGTCATGTAAAGGTCAGCAAAAGCAAGGTGCTCGCTTGCGATTTGTGTTAATTTGACTTCACGCTCTCTTTTGTGCACATCTTGCAGCACACTGAGAGATGAATGCTGGGTGCCATGGGACACTATGTGGTCCCAATTACATGGTGGTGACAGATGGATGGGGGGCTTCTGGGGCGAAGGGCTCATTAAAAACTAGCATGCAGGGGAGCAGTGTGAACATGACACCCAGTAAAGCTACACTTCCCAGCACTCCATGAGCGAACATTGATCCCTTCAATCTTTCTCAGCTCCCCTGACACTGAGAAGCTAATGAAAGGCATTGCCACAACAAATAGTGCCGCTAATGTAAGTGTGTAACAACAGTCCTCAGTACAACAGCATGTGTCCACTGTTTATCAGTTAAATTGTGTTTCTCTTTGGGTGTGTGTAAAATTCATTGTGGAAAAAAATACATTGTGAATGTTCAAACATTCACTCAGATGTTACTTACACATCATGAGCAAATTTGAGCAAATTGTACATTTGAAATTATTAATTCATTTAAAAAATACTCTGTTATTTACGACTACCACATGTGCCACATTACGACCATCACCTGCCATGCTGTCAGGTGTTTTACAGTAGTGCGTTCACAATAGAAGCATAGCAGGCAAGCGACCTGCACTCTCTGCAATTATCACAAGGTTGTGGAAGTATAACATGCTGCACCAAATAGAATTGCAAAAATAATGACAATTATTTTCCATTGGACTGCAAACAGATATTCCTGCCCCAAACTCACACCATTGGTTGAGACAATGTTGCTGTGTTGGGCTAGTTGAGATTCTCAATCAAACAGCGTAATGTTTTGATAGCTCTTCTAACTTTTCAGGCATATCACTGCAAATAAGGCTGGAATATGAGAAAGGCAATTCTACCCATAAGAATTACATTAGTAATTCCTTAACGCTCTGGAAACTCACCACTGAATATTATTAAATTATCTGGTGAGTGTTGTTAAATTCACAGATGATTGTTGTTAAATTCACATGCACGCTGTTAAACTCACCACTTAATGTTATTAAACTCACTGTTGAGTGTTGTTAAATTCACTGCTGAATGTTATGTACATGTTGTGAAATTCACTGCAGAACACAGTTAAACTCACCGCTATTTGTTGTTAAATTCACTGGTGAGTGTTATTAAATTCACCAAAAAGTGTTGTTAAATTCACCGCTGAATGGTGCGTACGTGTTGTGAAATTCACTGCACAATGCTGTTAAACTCACCCCTGTATGTTGTTAAATTCACTGGTGAGAGTTGTTAAATCCACCACTGCATGTTGTGAAATTCACCATGGTGCGCTGTTAAACTCACCACTTAATTTTTTTTAACTCAAGGCTGGGTGTTCTCCACTGATTTTTTTTTGTTTGTTTTTTTGCAAAAAGCACTCTGATGTAACAAACAATGCAACAATTTCATCAAAAACAATTGAAGGGATGTCTGATGCCAGTTGAAGAGCCCAAATATTTAGGGTTGCCAACCGTCCAACACAATACGGAATTGTCCCGTATTTGTATTGGCGCCATCTAGCAGTCTGATCTTTCTCTGCAACAACCGCACTTCCACGTATTAGAACACTCATCCACGTATATGCAAGCCATCATTGCTGCTTCTCAGATCACTGTGCGATCGCTACAAGTAAGCTAATAAAATTATTTCAACTCAAATCAATGATGCATGTGCATTTATTTATTAAAATGGCAAGTAGTCTTGTCA
The DNA here is from genome assembly GCF_025860055.1 of Xyrauchen texanus. Taxonomy (NCBI): domain Eukaryota; kingdom Metazoa; phylum Chordata; class Actinopteri; order Cypriniformes; family Catostomidae; genus Xyrauchen; species Xyrauchen texanus. Next base: position 8,315,218 of record NC_068305.1, read on the forward strand.
TAAGATACACAATGAGCAGTCAGAGATTCATTAATTACAAAATAAAACACAACAGAACTCCGACGCAAACCAGAGGTGGATTTTAGCTGTTCATCATTGTATTTCTTATTTATGTGCTTTATTTGTTTATTTGGCAGGTAGTCTTCCAATAGGCTGGATAATGAGCAGTCAGACATTTATTTTCACAAACTAAACACCAACAGAACTCGCAAACAGGAGGTGGCGATCTCTTTCTTGTCACATAATTGCAAATTTTCAACGCAAATCAATATTTTTTGTTCATGCATTTATTTATTTAAATACTAGTCATTTAATAATTGGGATTATGTACAGTCAACTGATTTTCATTGCAAAATAAACCCCGACAGGTAGATCAGGTCCCCAAAATTATGTGGACTGAACATTATCACTTACTTAAGCTTGATATAAATTTTGTTCTGCTCAGTCGTTGTATTAAAGTGGTTTTCATTTTATGCATATTTGGGCCGTTCACACCAGATAAGTTTTTGCGTCGATCCACGCTGTTTTTCAATTGTTTTCCTATGTAAACAAGCTCTAAGTGGACCTCTTTAACCATTGCATAGTGTCTCAGGCAGGAGCCCCACTGAAAAAAAAAGGTCCCTTATTTAGAGCTGGAATGTTCTGTATTTGGCTGATATAAAGTTGGCAATCCCTAGCCTACTCATGTACACTGTAGAGAAACCTGACCACCAGTTTCTTTGATAAGACCGAGTTGATGAATTGTCATTTAATTGTAGGATCCATAGTTTGGTCATACACTCAACGTGGTTTAATGAGGTTGATAATGAATGGAATATGCGACTGATCATCATTCGTTTCAGCACAAGCTCTTTTGTGGCTCTGTAATTGGCAGCTGTGGAGAGCTGAATCACACAGTGTGTTCACTGAAAGCCCCTTTGTGCGCTCGGACTCCCTGCTAGTTCAGCATTCAAATCAGCAGTGCTCAGTTTTAGCCACTCTAGCCAGCCAGTGGATGACTGTGAGTAAATAAACACTGGTTAAACACTCCGCCATCTCTTTCAGATATCGTAATGAAACATCTCATGAGTGATTTATCATGCTGTCTGGACGATGGCTTGGCCCTCAGACTGTAGCTTGCAGATGTCATCTTCAATCAGCTAATGAAAGAGCCGCTTCCATCTGAACTCAAACAGTGTGTACGCTTATGTCCGCATTGACAGGTTACTTTTTGATTGTTTGTCTAGATTTAAATTGAAAAATTGGCCCTTTTTGTAAGGATAATTCATTTTCAAAAAACTATATTTGGTAGCACTGCCATGAGCAGCGCTGTTTTCCCTCTGAATCTCTCAACCTATATTGCAGTAGCAATTGAGTCCACTGGGGGGCGCTGTGGATGTGTGTCGTAGAGGTGTTGGATGAGAGAGGATGTGTTATGGCATCTTTGCTTCTAAAGCAAAGCCAAGTTACTGGATATTACAAGGACATACTTGTAATATATTTTGGTTCTTATTGAATTATTTTATTAAATTCTTTTTGGAGTCATGCAAACCAATATTCTGATCTGATTTTGTGGTGGAAAAAATGCGGTGCACTCGGAAGCTGATCAGACCGTTATGTGTGCATGCATGCGTGAAATCTCTTAACACAGGCCAAGCGCATTTTCTAAAAAGCAATTTTCATCTTGTTTTTCTGAATAATATGTAAAATTATAAAAATGTGATAGCCTTTTTGTAGGTGCATTGCCCTCAGTACTAATGTCTCTGTAAGCTCCGGGTGATTGCATATGTTTTTTACATATATTTTTATGTATTTTATGTTAACTTTTTAATGCATATTGTTATTTTTTCCGAAAAGAAAAGCTAAGTTTGCAATTTATTGCCCTGGCCAGATCTGCAGTCCTCATGCCTCCATGTAGCATGCCTAAGGCACATTCACGCAGATGAGCAGGGACCCTGGGCATCTTATTTTGGTGTTATTCAGAGTCAGTAGAAAGGTCTCTTTAGTGTCCTAAGTTTTTATAACAGTGACATTAATTGCCTACCGTCTGTAAGCTGTTCCACAGGTGCATGTTCATTAATTGTTTATGGTTCATTGAACAAGCATGCAAAACATTGTTTAAACCCTTTACAATAAAGATCTGTAAAGTTATTTGGATTTTTACAAAATGATCTTTAATATACAGTGTCCTGAAAAAGAAACCTTTCTTTTTATATATATATATATATATATATATATATATATATATATATATATTATATAAAACTCGATCACTGATGCAATGGTAAATTGCCAGCAGGAGGTGAAGCCACCGGAAGTGTTTGAGCGGCCATCTTGGTATGCACAAACTGCCATAGAGTATCAATGACTGACAGGCGAAAACACTCCATTTCACCATTTCCGACCTGTAGATACAACAGTTGCATTTCGTCCTCTATTGACAATCATGTTTAATTTTTTATTTGCTCGTTATGGATAATATTTTTTACGAGGGAGAAGATATATGTGGATCTCGATGTAAAAGCATCATCAGCCCCAGTGTTCAGTCTATCAGTACAGCTCAACGATCACTAAAGGAAGCGGTAAAACTATCTACAAGTTGTAATGCAAGTAGGAAAATCTGTAAATCTGCTTGTTTAGGGTGACAATAAATCCTTACTCCTGAAAGGTACTTGAAAAAAGTCAAAATTTCTAAATCACCTTATGCCTCCTACACATTACACGACTTTCAAAGATGTCAGATTGTGGTTCCATTCATATTACACAACTGTCTGTCTTGTCATGGAAGTCGTAGCGTTTTGAAATTACACAATGAATCCGCGACAGGGGTGAACACCTTACAAAACATTTCACTTTTGACGAATCCCCGACGACTCTGTCTGGACTCCAAATTACGTTTCACAACAGAATACACACGAGAAGTGATACGAGATACGAAATCAAATGATGATCATACGTTATGCATTTCTGAATATGATGTGTATGTTTTTAATCGCCTCAAGGCATCATATATTTTATTGGTTACAATATGAAAAAGTACCTCCTACAGAAAAGCTACCTATTTGTTTACCTGACTGTCCAAGATAATTGGCAATTTTTCTCCAACTCTTCTTTTTCTCCACCCGGTTGTGTTACAGTTTAGATGAAACATCAAATACGCACTGGTGCTCCTGCCAATGTTCCACTAATTCTTCCTCCATTTCTTCAGTCCAATGAGACTTTCTTGATATCGCAGCCATGCTAGTTGATGTTCTGTTGCAGGTACATCAGGACTCCTCCCATTGAAACTTCCTGTGCCCGTTTCTTGCTCTCTCATTGGCTGTAGGTCAACGCTGCAGTTGTATTCAGTGAAAACATATTTCACATTGCACGATTTGGAATCGCAGACAGGTCCAGATATTTAACATTCTAGATATCTCACTGACATCTGTGATGCGTCGGCGCTTCTATCAGATTGCGTCTTTGATAGTTCATACATTGCGATTGTCGCTCACAGGATTTCAGCCTAAAATCGTGTAGTGTAAACTTGGCATTAAATGATTTATTTGTTTTCATATTGAACTGCTCTCTGTAGTCATACATGGATATATTTAATAAATATGTGTTTGTTTGCCATTTAAGCCTAGTGCAGGGGTTGGCAAACCTTTTTGACATGGAGTGCCATTTTAATTTTCCTTGTCAAAGGCTGTGCCTTAGTTACATATGATATTATCAGCATAAAAATTTGTGACATTTTTTTTTTTTACTATTATATTGAAAACTGTATTATGATATAATCATGATCCTGCATGTGAATTTTCACAGAGCATCTTGTAAAAGTGCTTTAATGAAAGAAAAACGTATCGGTTACCTAACGTAACCTCGGTTCTCTCTAGATGAGGGAACGAGTATTGCGTAAGCTAGCTTACGCCACGGAAAGATTCATCTTTTCTGAGATATTGAAGCCAAAAAATTATCCTTAATTTTTGTATCCATTGTCAACGCAGTGCGGCAGCTGCAGACCTTGAGCGGGCTAGCTAGCGAGCTCATAGGTTGCTCTGGCGCAACTGCTGCAGCCTATAGACGAGCTTGGGCTTAACTCAGCATCCAATGAGAGGCGCCCGCGCCACTGCAACAAAGCCCGCCAAAATGGGCGTGACTAGAGTGCATATAAGCTGTAGTTCGTAGGCTGGAACCCTGGTTTTCATTGACTGAAGCTGAAAAGTCGCCGTGGCGCGAAAGCACGGCCGGCTACGCAATACTCGCTCCTCATCTAGAGAGAACCGAGGTTACGTTAGGTAACCGACACGTTCTCTTACGAGAGGTTCTCTCAGATATGCGTAAGCTAGCTTACGCTACGGGAACCCATTGTCAACGCCGCGGCGCCAAGCATCCACTGTATGAGCCCCAGGGAATTAAGGGGGACCCGGGGAGCCCTTATGAGTGGGGAAATAATATTTGGCCGGCAAGAATGCGGGTCATTGATTGTGTAATACATAAGCACATAGTGGGAAGGGAACGACAGAGCGGCGGTGCCGGTCTGTGTGGAATGTGTCCCATCAGTGCAGCTCACCAGGGGAGCTGTAGCGTATTAAACCGCTAGTAGTTTTGCCTGCAGAGCGGCACTTCCATATTGTAAAATCTGACAAAGGTGGAGGGGAAGTCCATCCCGCTGCCACACATATGTCGTGAATGGAAATCCCGCTGGACCATGCCCACGAGGATGCCATGCCTCTAGTGGAGTGAGCCCTAATGCCCAACGGGCATGGCAGGTCTTTTGACGCCGTATGCAGCAGCAATAGCGCCCACTATCCATCTAGATAGTGTCTGTTTCGAGGCGGCGAGACCTTTGGTGCGCCCCGAACTAAACGAAAAGCTGCTCAGAGCGCCTGAAAGCGGCGGAGCGCGCAGTATACAATCTCAGTGCTCTGACCGGGCAAAGGAGATTGGCGCCGCTTCGCTAACGGAAAGCTGGCAGCCGATAGGGAAATGACCTGTGCTCTGGAAAGGAGTACCGATCACCTTGGGAACATAGCCGTGTCTAGGCTTTAAAATGACCTTGGAGTCACTTGGTCCAAACTCAAGACACGCAGCTGACAGACAGCGCGCGAAGGTCTCCCACACGCTTGACTGATGACAGGGCAGTCAGAAAAACGGTTTTGAGTGAAAGGTATTTCAAATCCACGGATTGAAGTGGTTCGAAGGGGGGCTTTCATAGTTTCGAGAACTATAGAAAGATCCCAGATAGGAACCGATGGGGGCGCTGGGGTTCATCCTTCTAGCTCCCCTGAGGAAGCCGGATGACCAGCTCGCTTTTACCCCATGACTGGCCGTGCAGGGTTCAGCTAACGCCGCAACGGCCGCCACATACACTTTGAGCGTGGATGGGGATCTGCCCTTATCCAGCAGCTCTTGTAGAAATACGAAGCAGCTTACTTACACCCCACATGTCCGCGGGTCCAGGTCTCGGTCGGTGCACCATTTTGAGAACACAGACCATTTTGACGATAGAGTCTTCTCGTGGAAGGGGCTCTAGCGTGTATGATGGTGTTTATTACTCCTTCTGGCAGAGCGACGGTAGTCGCTGATCACCCACGCATGCAGCTCCAGCTCTGGGTGGGGATGCCAGATTGTGCCGCGAGCTTGAGAGAGGAAATCTGCTCTCACTGGATGGGCCACGGCGCTGTCAGTGACAGCTGCGTAAGCTCCGGAACCATGTCTGATTCTCCCAACGCGGGCTATGAGGAGCACCGAGTGACGCGCTTCCTGATCCTCTGCATTACCTGTGGCAATAGCGCAGACGGAGGGAAGGCGTAAAGCGGGCGCCTGGGCCAGTCCTGGGCCAGCTGCCCTCGCTGAGAAAAATATTGGGCAGTGAGAGTTCTCTTTGGACGCAAAGAGGTCTATCTCCGCTCTGCCGAATAGGTGCCATAACGCCTGGACTGTTTGAGCTGCAGGACCATTCCCCTGGGGGAATATTGTCTCTGGACAGTCTGTCCGGCCGCCGCTCAGGTGGCCTGGCACGCGCGTCGCCCTCAGCGAGCGCAGGTGGCACTGGGACCAACTCAGTATGCGCTTCGCCAGATGGAAGAGGTTCCTGGATCTGACACCGCCCTGACGGTTTAGGTAGGATACCACAGATCTGTTGTCCGAACGACCAGGACGCGGTGACCCTGAATGACCGGGAGAAAGCGACGAGCGCGCATCGACCGCTATCATTTCCAGACAATTTATGTGAAGGAGCTTTTCCTGAACTGACCATAGGCCTAAAACCGAGAGCTCTCGCGAGACCGCTACCAACCCGTGTTGGACGCTGCCTGTCGAGATGACTTTTCGGCGAGATACAGCTCCCATTGTCACTCCCCGCTGATACCATTCGCCACTGTCCAGGGCTGCAGAGCTGAAATACAGGTCTGAGTCACCTTGATGGGCTGGCGCCTGTGGCCCAAGCCCGGCGCAGACGCCGGGTGTTTAGCCAATGCTGAAGCGGGCGATGTGCAGTAAACCCAGCTGAAGTACTGCTGCGTTGAGGCCATGTAGCCTAGCACTCTCTGAAATTTCTTCAGAGGTGTGAGGCTGTTCATCTGAAATGACGCTGCTAGTCGCTGCACACGGCGCCAGCTGTGTAGATAAGCGAGCCGCCATTGCCACTGAGTCTAGTTCTATTCCAAGGAAGGAAATTGCCTGACTGGGCTGTAGTGAGCTCTTGGTCCAATTGACTGCAAGGCCCAAACTGTTCAGATGACTGAGGAGAACTGTCCTGTGAGACAGAAGCTCCGTATGTGATTGTGCCAAAATCAGCCAATCGCCCAAATAGTTCAGAATTCGCAAACCCTGACTCAAGAGGGGTGCGAAGCGCCAGGCCCATGCACTTCGTGAAAGTACGGGTGCTAAGGACAGGCCGAACGGAAGGACGGTGTATTGATAAACCTGGCCGCCAGGCTGAATCTCAAGAATGGCCTGTGACGGGATTTATCTGAATCTGAAAGTATGCATTTTTCAGATCGAGAGAAATAAACCAGTCCCCTGGCGACATACGCGCAGGAGTTTGCTGGTTGTAAGCATTTTGAACGGTCTTTTGCAAGCGCTTTGTTCAAAACCCTGAGATCTAATATTGGTCTGAGGCCGCCGTCTTTCTTGGGGACAAGAAAATAACGGCTGTAAAACCCTCGACTCGCTCAGGGAGGCGGCACTCTCTATGGCCCTTTTGCACAGAAGGTTTGTTATTTCTGAACTAAGCATGCACGCTGCTTCCGTGTTCAAAGTAGTTTCGAGCCGCGCCTGAAGCAAGGAGGACGGCGATCGAACTGTAGCAAATAGCCCTGTTTTATTGTGCTTAACACCCATTCGGATATCCCTGAATATCTTCCCACGCTTTGAAGCGTAATGTTAGAGGGTGAATGGCCAAATCGCTTGATTGCCGCGACACAGCGCTGAACAGAATGTGTGAGCCGCTTACTGTGCTTATGCTGGACTGCTCGCAGACAGCATGGACAGGCTGTTCTGTGAGTGACTTCCCGATTGAGGTGAATGGGGAAAGAGTCACGCCTGTTAAGTGATGCGCAAGCATAGCCACGGGCACGGGACTTACATACAGAGAAGTGTTTGCTGGCCGCGGTGACAGAGCGGGCAGAGAATGGGCGCCGCGACGTATTCGTGGAGCGCATTTATTGACTCTAACACTCGAAAGTGGTTCGTGAACCGCTTTTGAGTGTGCTCTGATGGGGACACGGAACGTGTAATGCTTGTGTGTAGAGGTGAACACTAGATTGTGGGCACATTTTCTACACATAAGGCTGGTCGTGTGACAGAGCTGCCAGAGAATGGGCGCCGCGACGGATTCGTGGGTGCGCTGATTAACCCTAACACTCGAGCCGGTCGTGAACCGCTTTATGTGAGTGTGTTCTGATAGGGACACGGACGCGTAATGCTTGTGTGTAGGGGTGAACACTGAATCGTGGGCACATTTTCTACACATAAGGCTTTATTTTGGGTCGCCGTGGAAACGGGCGCTTGAGTGCAGGCAAGCCGGTAATATCACCGCTTGTTGGCTGCTGAATCCACCACTGCAGTAGCCTGAGAGAAGGGGACTGACAGGGGCGCACGGGACTTACATACAGCTGGCCGTGGTGACAGAGCCGGCAGAGGAGGGACGCGCGACGGGCTCGTGGGCGCGTTATTAACTCTAACACTCGAGCCGGTCGTGAACCGCTTATGTGAGTGTGCTCTGATAGGGACACGGATGTGTAATGCTTGTGTGTAGGGGTGAGCACTGGATTGTGGGCACATTTTCTACACATAAGGCATGTTTACTCTTTACAAGATTTCTTGGGTCGCCGTGAAAACGGCGCTTGAGTGCAGGCAAACGGGTAGTATCACCGCTTGTTGGCTGCTGAATCCACCACTGCAGTAGCCTGAGAGAAGGGGACTGACAGGGGCTAAGCTTTGACGGTGGTCCGCCGCGGGCGGACTGAGCCGCCGCTTTTCAACAACGCTTAGGAGGACTTCGGTTGCTCAGGTTTCAGTACAATCTTAGGCCGAGGCCCGCAGGGGGCGGCGGCGGCGTGTCTGAGCGCTGACGAGGGCGGCCGCCCTGTCGACGCTGAGAAGTCTGGCTTGTTGAGCTGGGCGCTGTGAAGAGGCTCGTGCAGGAGGCTGGTCACGTGGCGGCCTGCAGAGGAGCTTAGCGCGACGAGGCAGAAAGAGATTCATGGCTTGGGCTTCGAGAAACGGTCAACAATGCCACTCACCGCTGAACCGAAGAGACCGGACAGAGAGAGCGGCGCCGTAGTGCGCTCAGCTTCTCCCAAGTCGGCTAGTCAGATCTGAAACAGCCTCTGTCTGTAAGACGGCCATGGAATGCAGAGCAGATGCGCTTGGCCGGGCGGCGGTATAGGCGCCGCCAACACAGGCGGAAGTAGTTCTGCAGGCCTTAGACGGAGCACCAGCTTAGACCGCCATCTCGCGGAGGGCGGGCAAAGGTGCGGCGTGGAGTCTGTTGGGAGCCTGTTCAGGGGCGGTGACCACTGAGCCCGAGGCGGTCGACGGCCTGTGTGAGGAGGCGCGCTAGTTCCCCTCGACCCGGCGCTGGTCCTGCTGGATTCCTGGGCCGAGGAGGAGGCGCGTGAGCCTGACCACCTCGCTGTCCGGGCCATGATGGAACAGCCCTTATCCTCCGCTTCTTCGTCCGAGATGGCAGCAGAGCAGCCGCCGGGCGGCAACTGCGCGCCCCGAGTGGGCGGGAGGGTGAAGGCGATGCTCGAGGGAGGGGCTCCGGCGCAGGCAATCGCTTCTACCACTGGTTCCGCAGCCTTTGAGAGCGGGCGCTTTTACTGCGCTGCTGAATGGAAGGCGCGCGGGCGGCTTCGGTCCTGAGCGCTCGAAGTCGAGCCCGCAGGGTCGACATCGGAAGCTCCTCGCAGAGATCGTGATCCGCCTTCAGCGTAGGGCGAAGCTCTGCATGCCCCAGTCCCAGGCAGAGAGCGCAGATGACGGGCGGTCTCCGGTGCTGAGAGGGGCGCGCATGAGGCGCAAGTGGAGCGAGGCATCTTTAAAAAGACGCCAGTACTTTTTGTGAAGTTCATAAGAACTAGCTTGCTTTAAAAGGATACGCCGCCGATGGCGTAGTTCGCAGGACGGCTGAAGGTGGCTAAGACGGCCGGCTTCTTCGAGCGCTGTCCACGCTTGCTTGATGCCCCTCGAACGGCGACGCTGCTTCCAGTTCAGAGATGCGAAGAGCTTCGCTGAAGAGATGAAAATCAGGGTTCCAGCCTACTAACCACGCTTATATGCACTCTAGTCACGCCCATTTTGGCGGGCTTTGTTGCAGTGAGCGCCGGACGCTTCTCATTGGATGCGAAGTTCGCCCAAGCTCGTCTATAGGTTGCAGCAGTTGCCGCAGAGCAACCTATGAGCTCGCTAGCTAGCCCGCCAAGGTCTGCAGCCGCCGCGACTGCGCTGATAATGGATACAAAAATTAAGGATAATTTTTGGCTTCAATATCTCAGAAAAGATGAATCTTTCCCGTAGCGTAAGCTAGCTTACGCAATACGAGAGAACCTCTCGTAAGAGAACTGTCCATTTGTACAAAATGAGTTAACACAGTTACTGTCACAATTTAGCGTATTTGATTACTGATCACGAAATTGTGCGGAATCTTAAATATTTATAATATTATGTCATTAAAATCGTGTAATCACTAGCACGCAAGGGGCATGCTATTTTATTTATATGATGTTTTTAACACCTGCATTCCAACCCACATCTTGATGTAATCATTCCTCATGAAGTTTTCATCAGATGAATGTGAGGCTAAACACATGGACTGGCCATCAGGAGAACCGAGCGTGCCGGTTGGTCGGACATGAAACTAGCCGAATGGGCCGTGATAAGCACAAATGAGCCACCGCGTTATGCAGAACGGACCACAAAACTGCGCAGCGATATGCAGAAAAGGACAGCGAACACCCCCACCCATGCTCAACAACTTACGGATCAATATCACACCAATCACCCCCCCACCCCAGCTTTTGGCCAGTTGCCATGTAAAATTCCCGGGCCAATTTCTCTACCCAGTACAGCCCTGCTAAACACTAAACGAGACGAGACTCACGCTGCGTGTGTAAGCCAGTCGCGCATCACAAGCCGATCAACTATTATGTCATTTTCAGTGAATCGCACCTGCAATATCCAAAAACTTTATGTCCAGGTTTAATTTATAGTTTGAATAGACTCCAATTTTTATGTTTTGTCTTTTAATCGTTTAATGTCATTTTAAATGTGACTATGGTTTAAGGAGGGTGTAGCTGTATGTTGGGTTGGAAATCTCAAGGATTAATAATGGTGTATTTTTTATTGCATCACGTAAGCAAAAAGAAACAAATGAAACACTGAATGTAGGCTGTCATCCGCACAGCCTGACTGAAGCAAAGTGGGTGCGTTTACTTGCACGATTAACCGAAAGTGAAGCACCGCCGGCTCGTGATGCATGAATGGCTTGCTCGCGCTGCACGAGTTTGTTGGGTATACTTCAGTCTCGTCACATTTAAACTTGTAGTTTAGCCTCCCATTCAGCTCATGAAAACACATTGCTGTATGGTCATGAGGAAGGATTACATAAGATGTTAATTGGAATCCAGATGTGGCATTTCATATACAGTTATCATACTCATATAGTCTACTCCTCTCTCGCCGTTGCTGGCGTGCCAGTGATTTTTACCCGGAGGGGTAATCACTGGCACGCCAGAAACCATATGTTGCCGACCCCTGACCTAGTGTATCAGTTTAATTTGAACCAACTTTGCATGTCTCCCTCTCTGTGTGCCCGCTGCACGTGTGATAGAGGGAGAGAGACCGTGAGCTCTTATTCAAGTGACAGTGTGAAAAAGACACTTTTGATGAAAACATAAAACAAGATACTCTGAACAAACACTCTGGCTTTCAAGAAACATGAAAAATTACCGACTTTAGTGTTTACTGCATGATGAAGTGTGCAATAAAGAAAGCATGAGAAAGTTGGCGCACCGTTTCTGCCAATGCTCCCTATACTTGCAATTAATGTAAATGCAAACATTATGATAATTCTCAGTTATTTTAGTAAAATAGGCCTTCCTATTAAAGGTGCGTACACACTGCCAGCGACTTTGTCGCTGCAGGTCGCCCATGGCTGGCGATGAAGTCGCTAGTGGGCGTTCCCACTACTGGTTGCCAAGTAACGTTTATAAATGACATTCACGGATGTCATTCCATTGCTGTTGACAGCAAATCTCTTTTCTTGCCACTAAAAACAAACATTTTGGAGGGAAAAGACTAAATATAAATGGAATCAGTACATCAAATTTAAGCTTTATATCAAAGATGAATGAGAAACAATGCGTGCTGTTTGCCATAGCGGCTGTTTATCTGCGGCGAAAATGCAAACGCCGGTCTGTCTGGGCGCATAAAATCCCCACGATCTCAGATACACCTTTCCACGCAGTATTTTTCTTAAAAATGTCCTTGTACGTGGGAAGAGACATATCATAGAGCACTGGAAAATTTCTAACAGCAAGAATTAGCCTTTCATCCATCTTTCCATTACTGCAGGAGCTGAGAGAGAGAGAGAGAGAAGGATCACGTGAGCTCTCCCGTCTTCTCTCCTATTGGCTGTCGCTTCCGTTAGTCGCTCATCATTTGAATAAAGTTGAACTTGTCTCAACTTTGCCGCGTCGCTGGACACGCCCACATCTAGTCGCCAACGGTCGCAACAGCTCGTGTCGCCAGAAGTCGCTGTGCTCTCATTGAAAATGAATGGTATGGAGTCGCTGGCAGTGTGTACGCACCTTAACTGGGCTGCTTCAGTTGGGTTTCTTCTCGTCATTTTACATATTGCCATGTGATGAACTAAGCAAAAATGTGGTTAAAGAAATATACAGTCTAACGTCCGCATTCCAAGCAAACAGATGTAATTCATGGGCTGCATTCGTTGTAATGGATTATAATACATTTAATATTAGACAATACGTTTTTTACATAACAGTGGAGAGGACTATGATTTGAGGAGCCAAGCTTAGATCATTCCGACCATCCCCTATTTTTTAATGAGAATATGGGTAGCCTATTATACTGGTGCGTAGAATTGTGAAAAGAGGAAAGAGGTATCGTGTACCTTATTATGGGACAAATCTGAAGGCTATGTGTAAATTCTCTGGTCGAGCTTTTGAGAGACAAGCATTCATTAACTTCATATGATGACAAGCGCCCTGTGAGTGCTCGCTCGCTCTCACAAAAGAAAACCTATCTCTTTGCAGTGTAGGTCTATGCCTCTATAGTCTTGTGGATTTATTGTTATTTTAGTTGTTTTGGTAATATTAACTGAGACAAATTCATCTGTACAATTTACCAGCAGTGAACTCTTATTTTGTCTCATGGCCTTGAGGAAGAATGACGTTGCCGGTTGACAAATAGGAAAAAAGGGGTGTTTCAGAGCCACCCACAATGTGTGAAATCATTTTTCCACTTCTTATAGTTTATTTTTGATGGAAGATCAAACAGTGTACTTTTGCGTCCATTTTTTTACTTTTTAAACCCAAAAATTTTAAATGGTTTCTTCTTTATTGGTTATAACACTGATTAATGGAATAAGCAGATACAAACTCATTTATTGTTGACTATTTCATTTTCTATTTAACAATTAATAAAGAGAAAGGGGAAAATGGCTTAATATTCGTTTTTTTTTTCAGTGCGTATCAAATATTCAAGGTGAAAAATATTTTTTTAAACACTGAAGGAAAACAAAATTTGAGCCATTCCCCCCAATCTCATATATTCCTTTTTAAATAGAAAATAAAATGGTCAACAGGAAATGAGTTTGTATATGCTTAATTTATTTATCAGTGTTAAAACCAATAAAGGAAAAAAAAAATAAATAAATTGAATTTTTGGGTTACATGGGTTTCATACGCGTATGAAATCATAAAGGTTTTTTTTTTTTTACGTGCATTGTAATTTATGAATAATCGGGTACTCGTTTTTTGTGGGTTAGTGTACTCGACTACAAAATTACTTGAAAATGCCCATCTCTAATGAAGAATAAAGTCTGCAATACCCCTGAATTATTTATTTTTTGAAAATGATCTTTTCACTTTAAATGCTTAAATGCTGGAAATTATTTTTGTAGACGAATATAAATTGTTCCTACATCTGATTTTTTATTATTTATTTTTTTTTACTTTCAAAACCATCGAAAATTGAAATACAAACTGAAATGAAATAAAATAAAAATGCAAATGGTGGAGCTATTGTATGTCTTCAGATGATTTGGAATAAAGTACACATGTCACATGGATTATTTTTAATCCCTCCTCCCAGGACAACAGACATCTCTTAAATCTTTGTGGATCCCGATCCTTTTGCGCCCTCGGCCCTTCCTCTGTCCAGCTGATTTCCATTCAGACATTCCTCTGCATCTCTGTTACACAAAGTAACTGGACGCCTCCTGATCCAGGGCTGTAATTGAAACATCCTGTTGGGCCGTGTAGCTCTCTAATTTTAGCCGGCAAGTCTTGGCGTGAAGAGGGCAGTTCTGTAGGACTGTTTGTCACCACTTCCCTGATGACCTTGCACACTGCGGCAGGGGAGTGATTAAAGATCACGGTCAAAGACCATTTCCTTTGCACTGGAAGATAAATGACCCTGTTTGAAAGTGGCTGCTATGGCCCGGGACAATTAGAGTGTGCTGAGGAGACTCACATGCATGCACCGTGTACCAAAGCAGGTGCAGAAATACATGTAACACCCCTAAAATCTTTTTTTGTTTCTTGGATTTTTTTTTTCCTACTACCTAAACGTAGAATGACATAAATAATTGGAACGTGTGTAATTTAAAAAGGACATGAGTGCTTGTGCATTCATGCTGTCATTGCCATCGCATGAGTAGCCACATGGCAATACACAGAGGTATTATTATGTTCATGATACTGCCATTTTTTGTCTACTAACAATGTCCAACCGTACATGTACAGTTTACAGTTTGATTTGAAATGACGACCAATACAGATATTCTTCTCAAAAGAGGTATCAACCTTCAAACATCATATCTTTACTTCATTAACAAGTACACTAACTTTAAAAAGTACTAGAGCAAAATTGTTTGGTGTGGTGGAAATGATGCTACAAATGTGTGACAATCATAATCATAATCATAATATGTTGAGTCTTGGTCAGGGATAAGGGTAAAAGTACATTTAAACATAAAAAACAAATCTATACATAAAAAGCATTTGAAAAGTACCCAAAATACATCACGAATGTGTGGGGAAAAAGTTTCCAAGTCAGTGTTAATGTGACTTTTGTATAGAGGTCTGCGCGGGACTGTTTTTTCATTCAGCTCATGCGAGTTTCTATCCCGCACGCTCCTGCCAAATTTTTCACCCGCTTTTTGCCCGCAATGATTTTGTTCCCAACCAATTCTGTTCCTGCAATCCCACATTTGTTTTTCACATACGGCAAAAGCCATAGAAATAGACAACAAGTATACACAAAGAATGTTTATTTTTCCATTATTGCTATTACCAAATGACATGTGAAATGATGCCCATCTGACTTGGCAAAGTTGGGTTTCTTAATACTTTAGATTTACCATTTTCCAGTCCGAGTTTCACATCCTTTGTTGTTACAGTGTGTCCACGCTTTGCTCTGCCATTCTTGTAAAGTTGATTTTATTTCGTTGTTTTTTCTGTTTGTTGTTATCAAAAATAAATGAGTTAATTCATTAATAAAATCAGTTAAAGAAAGATTTGCACATTAGATTTGTCATGCTGTTCTCTGACCGCCAGCTCCCATCCACTCTCATGGAAGTACCATCAACTCCGGCCTTCAACTCGGAAATTGAATCCCACCTTGCTATGTGCATACTATGTTCTCTGCCTGAATATGTACACTGCCGGCCAAAAATGTGGAATAATGTACAGATTTTGCTCTTATGGAAAGAAATTGGTACTTTTATTCACCAAAGTGGCACTCAACTGATCACAATGTGGAGTCAGGACATTAATAACATGACAAAAATATTATTTCAATTTTAAAGAAATGTTCAGAACTTCTTAAACTACAAGTGCAGCGATGACAACTTGGCATTCTAGCTGTCAGTTTGTCCAGATACTCAGGTGGTATTTCACCCCACACTTCCTGTACTGTAAAATGTAATAAGTTGACTTTACTTTAAAGTGAGTAAACCGATTGCTTTAAAATTTCCAAATAGTGTAATCATTTTTAGTTGGCAAAAATTTATTAAATTTGTATAGAAAACTTGTTCATCGAGTATAATTAAGTACTGATGACTCAAAATCATTACTTACGCTAACTTCTTATTAGTGTTCACATTACTAGGAAAGCATTAGGAAACCGATTGCCTTCAATTTTCCAGTAAGCTGAACTAAAAAAAGTAAGTTAAGACAAAAAGCAACAACTAAACTCAGACAAAACATTATTTATTTATCTTCAATAAACTATCTTTAGACACTACAATGTACCAAACAATGCCATTCAGGCATTCCTAAATGCCAAACATCGTTCTTTCAATGTAACATCAACAATTTCTGAAGCACAAAAAAGCACATTGTTATTCTTGTTAATCCTAAAGCAACTCAAATGTACAGTGCAACTAAAAACAATCTTTGTTTTACAATATAATAGTGCATTGTGACTAATTATGACTGTTTCAAACATAACTCCCAAGATTCCTCACTTTTATTTGACCACGATCTTTGATCTGAAACTAGGTGAATAGTTAACCGTGATTACCATAATGTAACACTTCACCATTTAAAAACTTTTAATATGTTTCTCACAATATAACAGTGTTGACAGGTGACCAATTAAAACGTAGCACCCAAAAATCTTGACTTTTTGTGCAACCACAAGCGTAACACAATCTTTCACAGACTTACATCAGCAGAAGGTTTTTAAGTGACTGTAGTTTTGGTTTCAGGGATTTGTGTCCAAGGGAAAGAAAGACTCTTTGAATAAAATCAAAGGTGTTCTTTAGCTGCAGAGGGTAATCCAAATTTACAGAATATATCAGCCCAAAAAGTAGACACGTGGCATGTGGAAGGTTTTCAAGATCATCCATCGCTATGGCTCCTTCTAGAATAATCGCTGTGTGTGAAGCCTCCAAATGCAATGCTTGTGGAGAATCCTGGCTGTCTTCAGATTTCACGGTCAGAATCCCGATGGAAGTCTGGGTTGTGTCACAATCACAGTCTTAATAAAAACAGATACATTCAAAATCCAAACCTCACAAATGTGTGTGTCATTTAAAGATCCATCACCTTTATGTCCAACTAACAGAGATAAAGGTTGTGAATCAAAATATTGTGTGCAATTTATATTCAAATCAATGAACTGTACAATGAAGGTAGAACTGGCATACAACAAAATGTAGAAGGGCCTGAGTTAAAAAAAGTAATGAAAACAACTTCGCAAAAGCAGAGTTTGTGGGTCTGGTCCAAGCTAAGAGAGTTAAGTGTAGGCTACATAGTTGAATGAGGCATGCCTATATGTGATATGTGTGTGGGCTTTATAGTTTAGAATGAAATATACAGGGAAGGATACTTGCCTAACGTGTTTGAAAAAAGTCTGTCGTTTCTTCTCCAAGAATGAGAGGAAGGCCTCGGAGAACTGTTGTGCGCTTAGCAGTGATGTCAGTGCTCTGAAAATGTTTTTATAACATAGAATGGAATATCAAATTAGTCAGAAAAGATCAATTAGAAGTTGAGTTCAAATAGTAACAGAATTTAGTTTTCAAGAAAGAAGCATTGACAAGCTCACCATAGATTTCATTTGCTCAAGAAACTCAGAAAGTCTCTTTCCAACTGCCCCTTTCTTTGATTCAAAAATGTCCATAAAACGAGCTGTATGTTGATCAAGTGTTGAGAAGAATTCTTGCTTGAGGCTTTTGCTTGTGATGCGATTAAACTCTGCAATGATCTATGAAAGGAAAATAAAAGTTTAAGATCTACTGGGTTTTTAGTGATTGTGTTGAAGGAATACTCCACCCAAAAATGAAAAATCTCTCATCATTTGCTCAACCTCATGCCATCGCAGATGGATACGACTCTCTTTCTTCAGATGAACACAAACAACATTTTTTGAAAACTAATCCATCTCTGTGAGTCCATATAATGCAAGTGAATGGGTGCCAGAAAGTTGAACCTCCAAAAAAAACACAAGTTTGAGAAGTGACTATCTTCTACACTTCTACGTCACTTTTCATGCGATCTTCACAACGCGCTTACGTCACTCTTCACAATGCGCTTACGTCACGCTTCACAATGCACTTACGTCACTCTTCACAATGCGCTTACGTCACGCTTCACAATGCGCTTGCGTTTACGTCGACCCTCTCCCCTCTCGTGATCCTGCATATGACAGTTGGCTAGAAACTATGGTTTATAGTTAAAGTTTAAAATTGTACTACTTTTCTTAAACACACCTAACGTTTCACACCAGAAGACAATGATTCATCCACTAGGGTCGTATGGATTACAGTCATGGTGCCTGTGTGTGTTTTTTGGAGCTTAAACATTCTGGCACCCATTCACTTGCATTATATGGACTCACAGAGATGGATTATTTTCCTAAAAATCTTTGTTTGTGTTCATCTGAAGAAAGAAAGTCATATACATCAGGGATGGCATGAGGGGGAGTAAATAATGAGAGAAGTCTTTAATTTAATTGTTAATTACCTCTTCCTGTGAAGAGTGATGGCCGTCTTTGCAGAATCTCATTCACTGGAGGCACCTTGTCAACAAACTCTTTTCTTCTCAAGGAAAAAGTGTCCATGTACTGTGATATCAGGGTAGAACTTGGATGACATTTCTTCATCTCCTCCACAAGTTGTAATCATTTCGATTCCATGCTTCAGTCATCCTCACCAGCAGGAATATTGGGTAGAAAATGTATTTCAAATCAAGATTTTGGCTTTGCCTTTCCCCTACATTTATAAGAACATCTGTGCATCCAGCTCAGCTCAGTTCGTTTCTACTGTATAATTACCCATTTTAAACTTGATGCTGTTCTTCCAGCCATTCCATCCAGTGGAGGAGCCAGGTTCAGTAAGGCATGGATGTTTTTTGACCAGTTTTGAAATCGTCATCACGGGATATGCTTTGAAGATGTACATAGACTCAACAAGTTTTTCAAGAATTTTGTGCTTCATGTCCCTGGACACTTGCATATATTTCTTGTCTTTCATATATAGAAGGTTTCCTTGGCACAGTCTGTACTCAATATCTACCGGACAATTGGGAATTTCAAATGTCTCTGGCCACTGAGCCTGGTGTACATGAGATGACCCTACTTCAGAGGACAAAGATCTAATGTCTGTGTCAGCTGTGCTTGGTGTAGGAGATGTCACAAGAGAGATTGCCTTTATGGTGGGCCTCTTGGGTAAATCTGCAATGTCAGTGAGGTTGATTAAAATCAGCGTCTTCATACTGGAGAGAAAACTTGTTTTGAAGACCTAGCTTCTCCTCAAGGTTTGTGGTTTCCTATGATGCATGATTTTCCAGATGTCATTTTCATTCACTATCACTCTAAGTATAGTTCTTGTCTCCAGTGTGTCCTGTGGACCTAACAATGAGAAAATCAATTCATTTTACACTCGTGTTTTCAATATTAATGTTCAATTTAGCACAAGATAAAATGTTTCATTGTAACAAATGTCCTGCCCTGAATTTTGTAGGTTGCCAGTGAAAAAGGGTCATTCAAATCAGACAGCCTAGTGACATTCCTGGTTCATGGCAGTACAGTTCATAGGAACTTAGATGATTTATGTACTACGCTGTCTGTCGCTTGCATTCAAACAAAATATCAGTATTGCCTAAAATCAGGCAAACATGAACTTGCACCAGCTGATACAACCATATCTGGACTGTATTTGATGCCATCAGTGCATACTGAAGATGTAACAAGGCCAGTGCTTTGCGTAGCAAAATTCTGCTGAAGTAAGTTCTGTACACTCTCAGGAAAAGATGAAATCAATGTAGATATCACTTTGTCTATCTGGACAGAAGGTTTAAAGAGTCCACGTGGTATGCTATCATTGTTTGATGTCGGACTGCCAGAGTTTGAGAGACGTTTTTGAAATTTTAAGAACTTATGCTTGCCTTCAAACGCATTGTCCAGACATCTCTAAGTGGCCCAAACATCCTTCTTAGTTGTGGATAATGTTCAATGTAGTGGTGCTTGGGACGCAATACAAAATGAGGAAATACTTTTAAAAGCAAACCGCTGTGCTCTGAAAATTTAGCCCCAAGGAAATCAATAGTATCGTCAGTGAATCTGCAGGATGTCACCAGTTCTAGAATGTCTTTCAAAAGCATTAAAATCTCCCATTTTGCATAATTTTCTGGGATATCAAACCCGATCATTAGTGTGAGAAGTCTTAAAAGTGGCCAGTTTTCATGGCTGTATCCACCAATCGTGCCTCTAGAGGCAAATGCAGCTGGAATGATATAAGGCTGATCGGTCTTGTCTATGAATTTGTACTAAAACTGTTTGATTGTTCTGTTCACATTCAAGGGTGATGCACTTTTTAACAAATCATTGAGGCACATTGCCATTTCAATGGGTATGGCACCCTCCAAGAGATCATGCTTGATGTCAGGCGGAAAACCACTGACAGTTTGAAAAATGGTCTAGCTCATTTAAAACACAACTGCCTTTTACACCATACTGTTTCGCCAAATTTGTATCTTTTTTTCTGCTTTGTCCTGGGTTCAAATCCTCCTGACAGTACTTCTTTCTGCTGAATTTCACTCCTTTTCACCTTGCAAAAGCAGCAAGGGTGTTCCACAATGAAATTCTCCTGAAATCCTGCCAAGGAATGAGCACCAATGTTATCAGTAGTCATTGAGAACAATTTCCCTTACACATTCCCCTTACTGCGCCATCAAGACCCCATGATTCTCCAGAGATATAAGATCTTGTACAAGAGGGTGAAGGACTTTCTCATACCCATAGTATTTTACTGCACTAGCTTTGCATTTGTCTGCTGAATTGCCTGAAGAGAAGACCGATGTTTAGATGGAAGATTAGCAAGAACCCAATACACTCTGAACATCTTGTGTTTCTTTTTTGAAGTGCCAAGAGGATTGACAATCTCAAATTCATCAGTGTATAGGGTATGTAAAATCCTGAAGTTCCCCGCCATCAAAAAAAAACCATTCTCACAGTAGTTCTATCTATGAGTTGATTCCATTTGCATTGTCAACAGACAAGAACTTTCTCAAGGACATCTGATCTGTTTAAAAGCACCTGTAACCTATTCAGAATTGGCACATATTCAAATGATTGTAAGTATTTCTCAAGTTTATATTCTATTGGCATAACTATTGGAAATTCTTTCTGAAAATATGATGCATTTTTACTGACTGTAGAGGGAGTCTCACCAGAATTGGTAATTTTCAAGAACAAATTATACTGTATATACTGTATATATACAGCTTTCACGATGTCTCTCAAAACCGAATCACTATCACTGACTCCATGTTGATCTAGGATATGCTGTATGGCTTTACACAAAAGGCGCTTTGTGAGAAGAACGATCTGATTAATTAGTTTAATTATTTCTTGTACTGCTGCATCAGAGATATGCAGAATGGTTTGCATCTTAAGAAAGAGCAAACCTAACTTACCCTCAGGTTGATTCTGTAAAATGATCCAGATTTTGAGTCTGGTCCTCTTCTTCAGAATCCATTGATTCATGGTAAGAAGACATATTTTGTGTAACATTTTGTGGTAAATCTGCAGCTAAATTTGTAACTGCAATGTAGGGATTTAACTTCCTTTGACTGCTGAATTGGTGTTCTTTACATTTGTGAGCATTAAACGTTGAATAAATTCTGCTCTCAAAATTGCATTCTTTGTTTGGGCACTGAACCTTTTCATTCTTTTTTAGATGTTGACGCAAGTGGGAGAAAACAGGGATTCTGTACAAGGTTCCTTAAATTCAAAGAGTGGACAATGAAATATTAAAGGGGTTTCTTTTGATCAACTTGTTTGTTCTGTATCAACATGTTGGGAACGATTTCTTGTTAAATGCACCTTCTATGCATTAAATTACTTAAATGAACACAAACAGTCTGTGTGGAGGCATGGAATTGGGGGTAGTTTTGATGTAGCTTCCATGTTTTATTTGATAATGCTTCAATAGGAGAGCTCTTTTTTCACAGGCAAAAACACAATGCTTATATTTCCACTGCATGTCTCTATCCACAAAACAAGCTGTGCAAATGACGAAAATAAAACGAACCTTCATAAATCTTACAATATAGATCAATAATTTTCAAATCATTGTCTAGTGTTCAAACATTTTAATCTAACGTAATCTAAAAAAAAAATGAAATCACATAAACTATAGGTTTCCCTGTACAACACACCTTATCTAACATTCAAATGTAAATCAGTAATTTAAGTGGCTTTAATGTTTTTTCCACAGTCTACATTGTACACACAATAAAAATAAATAAAACATAAAAACGTTCCTTGATTGAAAACACATTTATCCAAAGATACGTGACTGGCAAATGTTAGACTGCTAATATATATTTACACAATACAACAAGTAGATTATAATACCACAACATCCAATGACACTGTCTAACTCATCTAATCTGATTGTTACATGGTTGATTAATGTAAATTGACTAATTAAGCTATTAAGAAAGTGCCTTTCCCCTAAGCAAGCATGCAAATCAACTCCACCTACAAGTATAACTGCACATGACCACTCACAAAATTATAAAATACTAATTATTTTAAGTAGTGGTTAATTGAATCTGTTGAGTTTAATAACTTTTTGTGCCAAAAAGTTGCCATTGCTTAATTAAACTCAGTAAGGTCAACAAACTTATTCAAAATAAGTTGTAGTCACTTAAATTTATTAGTAAGATCATCAGTTGAATTTCGTCACTTCTCACGCACCTTACAGTCAAGCTGATCCCACAAAACCTCAATGAGTAACACTCTTTTCCAATTATCTGTTGTCCAATGTCTGTGTTTCTTTACCCACTCTAACCTTTACTTTTTGTTTTTCTGTTTCAAAAGTGACTTTTTCTTTACTGTTGTACATGAAACTGTGTTGAGCAGGTAGAATTCAATGAAGCTGTCAGCTGAGGACATGTGAGGCGTCTTTTTCTCAAACTAGAGACTCTGATTTACTTATCCTCTTGTTTAGTTGAACAACATCTCTTTCTGTCCTTGTTAGAGACAGTTTCTCTTTGTCTTTGAAGACTATAGTGTACACCTTTGTATAAAATCTTCAGTTTTTTGACAATTTCAAGCATTGTATAGCTTTCTTTCCTCAAAACAATGCTTGACATATGAGTTTCTAGAGAAAGCCTTTTTTTTTTTTTTTTTTTACCTAAAATTGACCTTAAGACGTGCCAGTGTAATGCATACTGTGGCGAATCAAATACAAACACAAAGAACTTCAATTTTCAACAAACCAAATAGCTTTCAGCAGTGTGTGATACAATGGCAAGTGATTTCTAGTACCAAATTAGCAACTTAGCATGATTACTCAAGGATAAAGTGTTGGAGTGATGGGTGCTGGAAATAAGGTCTGTCTAGATTTTTATAAAAAATGCCTTCTTTTTTTCTTCAAATAATGATGGTGCTGGTTTTTACATCAGTAATATCCCTATTATATTTGTGATCAGTTGAATGCCACTTTGGTGAATAAAAGTACCAATTTCCTTCCAAAACAGCTAAATCTGTACATTATTACAAACTTTTGGCTACCAGTGTATATATGAACACTATGGTTCTAATAAAGTGCCCAATGTGGTCTTCTAATGTTGTAGCACAGCTATTCCTAATAAAGTGCATGGTGAAAGTTTGTGTGTGTGTACTGTATATAATATATACTATATACTATATACTATATATATATATATATATATATATATATATATATATATATATATATATATATATATACACTTTATTAGGAACACCATACTAATACTGTGTTTGACCCCCTTTCGCCTTCAGATCTGCCTTAATTCTACGTGGCATTAATTCAACAAGGTGCTGAAAGCATTCTTTAGAAATGTTGGCCCATATTGATAGGATAGCATCTTGCAATTGATGGAGATTTCAGGGCACGAAGCTCCCGTTCCACCACATCCCAAAGATGCTCTATTGGGTTGAGATCTGGTGACTGTGGGGGCCATTTTAGTACAGTGAACTCATTGTCATGTTCAAGAAACCAATTTGAAATGATTCGAGCTTTGTGACATGGTGCATTATACTGCTGGAAGTAGCCATCAGAGTATGGGTACATGGTGGCCATAAAGGGATGGACATGGTCAGAAACAATGCTCAGGTAGGCCGTGGCATTTAAACGATGCCCAATTGGCACTAAGGGGCCTAAAGTGTGCCAAGAAAACATCCCCCACACCATTACACCACCACCACCAGCCTGCACAGTGGTAACAAGGTAACAAGACTCTACCATCTGAATGTCTCAACAGAAATCGAGACTCATCAGACCAGGCAACATTTTTCCAGTCTTCAACTGTCCAATTTTGGTGAGCTCTTGCAAATTGTAGCCTCTTTTTCCTATTTGTAGTGAAGATGAGTGGTACCCGGTGGGGTTTCTGCTGTTGTAGCCCATCCGCCTCAAGGTTGTGTGTGTTGTGGCTTCACAAATGCTTTGCTGCATACCTCGGTTGTAACGAGTGGTTATTTCAGGCAAAGTTGCTCTTCTATCAGCTTGAATCAGTCGGCCAATTCTCCTCTGACCTCTAGCATCAGCAAGGCATTTTCGCCCACAGGACTGCCGCATACTGGATGTTTTTCCCTTTTCACACCATTCTTTGTAAACCCTAGAAATGGTTGTGCATGAAAATCCCAGTAACTGAGCAGATTGTGAAATACTCAGACCGGCCCGTCTGGCACCAACAACCATGCCACGCTCAAAATTGCTTAAATCGCCTTTCTTTCCCATTCTGACATTCAGTTTGGATTTCAGGAGATTGTCTTGACCAGGACCACACCCCTAAATGCATTGAAGCAACTGCCATGTGATTGGTTGATTTAGATAATTGCATTAATGAGAAATTGAACAGGTGTTCCTAATAATCCTTTAGGTGAGTGTATATATATATATATATATATATAACTAAACCAAACCCAGATACAATTTGCTAAATCAAGATTTGTCTAGAAAAAATAAATAAATATATATAAAATAATGTTAGTACATGATACCTATATATATATATATATATATATATATATATATATATATATATATATATATATGTATATATATATATATTTTTATTTATTTATTTTTTAATAGAAAAATCTTGATGTAGCAGATTGTATCTGTGTTTGTTTTAGTTCAGGCATTCCATTAACCAGAATGGCAGTGAGGAAATTGCAGGTATTTTTATATGTCTCCTCTATCTGGAAAACAGAAAATAATGTTGACTTTATGAAGACCTTCGAATGAATCATGACCACACACCACGAATATCAATATTAGATCTTATCACAGCAAAATCATGTTTAAGTTTGAGGAATGAATTCTGCCGTGCCCCTGATTTGTCTTCATTTATTTACTATAATCAAGTACACACTGTTTCATTGGAAACAGAACATTGCTTTGCTCCTCAAGGAGACCTGCGATACAATGCTCTATCACATCTAACAAACAGTGTTACGTATTCAAACTCCTGCTGGACTCAATGAAGGTGACATCATCCAGGCGACAATGCATATCATTCCAATCTTGCTTTTTTCTTTTTCCCGTCCCAGAAGACAGGTTTGAGCAGAAAGTCTTGTGGCAGGCCGTTGACAGGGATACGGTCTGACGCCATCGATTCTCTCTGTAATACAAGCTTTTCCAGTGTCCCTTTGTCAAAGCCAAGATCTAACATGATAATGCAGATCGCAAGTGAACCAATCGAAACAGAAGCTTCCGGCACTGAGATGACTATCTTGTGAAGAATGACAGAGTGGGAGAGAAAGTGAGAGTAGAATTTTTTTTTCTGAAAGCTTTCAGATCAGAAGTGTAATGCCCATGCAAACTGAGACCACTGTTATTGTAGGTTGAAAAAGTGTTTGTCTAAAACGTTTTAACAATGTCCAATGTGCATTTATTAATTTAGCAGACAATTCTGATGTTGTACAGAGCAAATCTGTACTATCGGCAGTCCTTGCGATGTGGTCAATGAAGTTTAACTGGTAGTCAAACACAACCCCAAGATTTCTGGCTGTCTTGGATAGTTTGATCATTGACAAGTCTAGCTCAATGGTGAAATTGTAATAAGCTACTGGGCTTGCTGGAATCACAAGAATCTCGGTTTTAGCAAGGTTGAGTTGGAGGTGATGTTCTTTCATCCAACACGAGATGTCTACCAGGCAGGCTGAGATCCGTGCAGCTACCATAGGATTGTCATGCTGGAATTAGAGGTAGAGTTGTGTGTGTCATCAATGGTAGCAATGGTAGGAAAAACCATCTGCCTGAATGTCAGGTCACAGAGATGACATGTATATGGATAAGAGGAGGGGCCCGAGGACTGAACCCTGGGGTACCCCAGTACCTAGTTGGTGAGACTTAAACACCACTTCCCTCTAAGACACCCTGAAGGACTTACCTGTAAGATAATACTCAAACCAGCAAAGCACAGTTCCTGTGATGCCCTTTGCCATGAGTGTTGACAGGAGAATCTGGTGGTTTACAGTGTCAAAGGCAGCAGACAGATCCAGCAGTATGAGACAGATGATTTGGATGGAGCTCTTGCCAGTCTCAGAGCTTCAGCAACATGGCAGATTCCATAGAGTGTCTGCTTTTGAAGCCAGACTGTTTGCTGTCTATGCAGGTTGTTATGGGAGAGAAAAGATGAGACTTGGTTGAACATAACTCGTTCAAGTGTTTTCGCCATGAATGGGAGGAGAGAGACAGGTCTGTAGTTTTCGAAAAGTGCAGGATTTAGTGTGGGTTTCTTAAGCAGTGGTGTTGCCTGTTACCTGTTAATAATGTGTCATAATATAACCCCATGTCAAAACCTAACCATAAAGAGTCTGTAGGATAATTTGAAACATAAAGAGTATGTTTTTTATAATGGAAGAATGTAATTTTTGCATTTGAGGAGACGAGGGAGAGTCACCTGATTGGCTGTAGCAAAAGTCGTACGAATTCGTATGAACTAATTAATTGATTTCATATGATTTAATCAACTTAAAGGGATAGTTCAGCCAAAATAGACATTTCTCTGATAATTTTTTCACCCTCATGCCATCCCAGATGCGTATAACTTTCATTCTTCTGCAGAACACAAATGAAGATTTTTAGAAGAGTATCTCAGCTCTGTAGGTCCATAGAATGAAAGTGAATGGGTGCCAGAACTTTGAATTTGCAAAAATCAGAAGAAGAAAGAATGTCATATACACATCTGGATTGGCATGAAGATGAAAAAGGATGAGAGAATACAATTTTTTAGGTAACTATTCTTTTAAGCCAACTTGAAAGTATCTGTATGATTTGTCAGCGAGTGTGTGTTGCACATTTCATACCAATGGTATAATAAGTCTGTGTTTTTACATAGGCATGAAAAAGAGATGAAAATAAAGATGGATAAATATCAATTTTAAAATAATTTAAGAATATAAAAATGAAAAACATCAAGAAATAAATGAATTAAGACTTAAAATTAAGTATGTAATAAATGTACCAAAAGATTAATTAATAAATATCTTCAAAGGAAAGAAAAAATGATGGACAATAATGCAGTGAATCAGTGAAGTGCTGCTCAGACATTGGAGTTAAGTGTTTGAAAAATATCTGAAGATTTCTGACGGACTGCGTTGAACTGCCAAGGTCACTTTAATTATCAAGGTGCCTCTATTACAGACCATTAGAGCTATTATAGATGGGTGATCTCCTTGCCATAGCGTTGTACGACTTCACTTTAGTCGACTGGAGAGAAGATTGTAGAACAGCTCGCGTGTAGTCCCTTGGTTCTTCATCAGGCCTGTGACAGGATGGGAAAATTAATGGGAAATTATTTCAAATAGGGAATATTTTGCACCCAAAATAAATTTTTGTATGGCATGGAGATTGTGAGATGGAATTGGATTTAGCCAGCTGTGAAATCATTTTTCGCAAAGCACACCAGCCAGGGATTTGATGTCGCTGTGAAAACACACCCATCATTGTCAAGCATGCTGTATATACTGTTATTCCTCAATACCTTCTCGTTTAATTTCTATTTACACAAGTTAACATATAATTTACAGTCTTATTTTAGTATATTCTTAGTACATTCAGTAGGGTTCAAAAGTCCAGAGACCAATTTGTTGTGAATTCTTTTGGCTTCAGTACAGTGGCAATAAAAGCCAAATATTTAATTTAGCAAACAAGAATTCTTTATAATATCATGTTTACTACTTTTCTCACACAGGGGGTCCTTCACATGTGGTTTATCAAATTTGGGGGGGGGGGTCCTTGGCATCTAAAAGTTTGAAAACACCTCCCCAATCCAACTGTTAAATTTTGTATTTTTATTTATTTATTTATTTTTTCATAACAAATGCTTCTTAAAAGATTAACTGCATTTTTTAGGTGCATGCGCTAAAACGTCTTTGTTCACATAAGAGCACGCTGTGAGCACACCTGACAGCACAGGACGCACGTGCTGCAGTGCCAGGCGAAAGTATAAGCATAGCCTGTCATAATATTTGGTCTAGAGCAACTAGTCCTGGGTTTCCAATTATTGAATATTTTGCCTTTCACTCCAGTGGCTTCATTAGCTGATGTCATGTCACTAATTTTATGCTCTCTAGCGCTATCAATGTGCTAAGAGATGCCGGTTAATGGCCTGTTATGCATTCATTATTCTTCATATGGATTTCTCCCTGGAAAATTCCTGTTCAGGTCAACTGTGTGAGTCTTGCGCTTATCAGGTTCTTGTTAATGTACAACTGTGAAGGATGCTTTAGTTTCCTCCCCAGCGGAGTATCATTCTTTTATAAATGCTGGTTTCATATTGCTCTCATGGTTCAGCTGTAGACACAGACAGTAGATGGGACATTATTGTTGTCTCTCTGGTGGCCTGTGTGGGCAGAAATTCATTTCAGAGCTGTTACCATCTGGACTGGTGTGGCCTCTGACACCAGCCCTGTGGCTGGTCAGACACGGGCACATCTGTGAGATTTCTGCTTTGATTTCGCTCCCCAGAAAACTGTAGTGAACAGCAGTAAGGCACTAAGGGAGGTGAGGACCCTCGGGTCTCCTGGAGGTTCATCAACTGCACATCTGCTGGTAATGTGACAAGGTCACATCTGTGTTAACTGTCACTCTGCTGGATCAGTCTGCTTCGATCCTGCTGTTTATGACCAATAGCATCATGGCAGTTTGATTGGAGATGTACTTACAGAACATTCAGGTCCAGGCTAGTTTATGCTAGTTTGATGCTGCTGGTCTAGCGAGATCCTGGATCAACTCGTATTGATGGTCCTGAAACATTCTTGTCAAAGCAACATTGTCCTTATCTGATTGGTTGATAGGAATATTGTTTTATGAACAAATAGGATGTTGATCCAGGAACAAGTCCTACTTAGGAAATTCACAGTCAGACAATCAATGGCCAACCCTATCACTATCCTTAAAGGGATAGTTAATACTCACCATCATGCCATCCTAGATGTTTATGACTTTCTGTCTTTTGCATGAAGATTTCTAGAAGAATATCTCAGCTTTGTTTGTCCTCACAATGCAAGTGAAATAGTGACCAGAACTCAGAAGTTCCAAAAAGGACATAAAGGCAGCATAAAAGTAATCCATCCAAGTCTCTAGTGGATAAATCCATGACTTCTGAAGCAATATGAAAGGTGTGCATGAGAAACAGATCAATATTTAAGACTTTTTTACCATCAATGTCCACCTTTGACCATCCCCAACCAGTAGGTGGCTGAATGTGAATGTAAAAGTTGTGGAAGTGAATGTGTAGATTTTCAGTAATAAAAAAAAAAGCACTTAAATATTGATCTGTTTCTCACCTATCATATCGCTTCAGAAGACATGGATTTAACCACTGGAGTCATATTGATTTATTTTATGCTGCCTTTATGTCTCTTGGACCTTCAAAGTTCTGGTCACCATTCACTTGCATTGTGAGGAGCAACAGAGCTGAAATATTGTTCTAAAAAAAGTCATACACATCTTGGATGACATGAGGGTGAATAAATGATGAGAGAATTCAAATTTTGGGTGAACTATCCCTTTAAAGGTCTTGTCTAACAGATCAGAATTACATTTTTCCCATAGTAGATGATCAAATATTCCCCAAATCCAACAGGTTTACACTGACAGAATGTTTAATTAGTCTAAGATTATTCAAACTCCAGCTATCATAAAAATCAAATGTAAACAAACCCACACAAGGCTTTTAAATGTGCACTCAGTGATTTTTTTTTCCCTCATTAAACAGTTTGGCTCTTAAAGAAATAAATTGCGTTTTTGAAACCTATGTATAAAAGCATTACCACTCAAGTGAGATGAAGACCCCAGTCACATCAGTAACCTTCTAAAAGCTGTTTTATTCTACACAGAGAGTGTCCCCTCATGGGGGCAGCCATGTTAGTATCACATGACCAGCCAAATACTACTTGCTTAAAGGGATTGTTCACCCAAAAATGAAAATTCCATCCCAGATGTGTATGAGATGTGTATGTTCCATGCCATCCCAGATGTGTATGACTTACTTTCTTCTGCTGAACTCAAACATAGATTTTTAGAAGAATATCTCAGCTCTGTAGGTCCTCACAATGCAAGTGAATGGTGGCCAGAACTTTAAAGCTCCAAAAAGCACAAAGGGAGCATAATAGTAATCCAGATGACTCCAGTGGTTTAATCCATGTCTTCTGAAGCGATATGATAGGTGTGGGTGAGAAACAGCTCAATATTTAAGTCCCTTTTTACTATAAATTGTCCTCCCTGCCAAGTAGGTGTTGATATGCATACAGAATGCAAATCTACAAGCTTGTATGTGAAAGTGAAAGTGGAGATTTATAGTAAAATGGACTTAAATATTGATCTTTTTCTCAAACACACTTATTACATCACTTCTGAAGACATGGATATAACCACTGGAGTTGCATGGATTACTTTTATGCTACCCTTTCACTTGCATTGTGAGGACCAACAGAGCTGAAATATTTTTCTAAAAATCTTTATTTGTGTTCTACAGAGGAAAGTGTGGGCATGAGGGTGGGGAAAGGATGAGAGAATTTTCATTTTGGGGTAAACAATGCCATTACACTTTCTATACATTTCAAAAATTATATTTTTTTTTAAACTAGAATAAACTTTCAGACTTTGATAAGCCTACATCATAGTTTATTTTTACCTTGTCTTGATCTACAATAGTTTTGCAAGTTTTCTGAGTACATAATATCAATTATAATGAAAAAGAACTGTAATAAATTATACAAAGTGTAAATTAGCATCTTAGACATTTGGACCCCACAATATGCTGTTGGTCAGCTTTGTTGGTCTTTTCAGTGGGTTTGCTCAATGCTGTACTTTATATTTAAATAATAGTATTTATGGATTCTCCTCCTTCAAACGATGAGCAAATTAGTATAAATGGACTCCTCTAGCAGGCATCATCTCCTCCATCCGAGTACGTCGACACTCTTCCACGCTCCAGCTGAGCTCTGTTTCATTAGCCTGTCACACTCAATAATACTTAGAGTCCGGCCCTCTCACCAGGCACTGCAAACTCAATCATTGCTCTGATTTCATAACCCTTGCTTTGTGACGGTCCTTATTTTATCGAGGCACCGATCCAATCTGATTAATGCGGCGTGCACGCATGTGGGATGAAAAACAATGCCGCCGCCTTGTCTGGCCCGGTAGAGAGGGGGAAGGGGTGCTCGTAAATTAGAATTGTGGGATACTAGGAAGTGCCGATGAAGCGGCAGAAGGTGAGCGTCCAGAGACGGTGATGATCAGTGACGGCTCATGAGACGCTGGAGATGGGAGATGATGTATGAGGAGTCAGCCACCATAAATAAACCCAGATAGAACAACAAACCTGACATCTCCTTAGTAGCTGGTAGTGTAGCAATCTACAGTTTCAAAGGAGCTTCCCCATCAATCAGTACATTTACATGCGCAGTTATAATCCAAGTATGTATGACACAATGTGTGATTAAATATTTGAAGGAAAGACATCAGCTGAGGCAGTGCCGGTAATGAATGGCACACATCACCTGTCTTTCGGAGCATGTGCACAATGCTGAGGTGAAAGTAAAGTGTATGCATGACTGAACGAAGCAAAGCTACAAGTGCATTATGTAGATCTGCAATCGTCCGATAGGATTTCAGTCGGACTAAAGCATTTACATGACATTTTAAAAAAGATTCTCTCTGTGTTTCTGTGATTCTGCATCATTTAAACGTGTCTTCTTTCTGTTTTGTCTCTGCCCGCGTCTGGCTGATCCGACAGACAACGGATGACATCGTATCATCGGCGGAATGTTCCAGCGATGACGAGGACCTGGAAGAGTGTGACGGCGGACACACAGGTGGGATGGTTGTGTTACAGTTGTGCTTGCTTAAATCTGGTCTCTCTCTACTCTTTGAGTTGCAACCGAGGGTTGTCCCTCTCAAAGCATCACCCCCGTGAAAACAGTGTAACTGAAAGCAACTTTGAGAAGCAACTTTTGCAGCTTAAAAAGATAATAAATCAAATTCTTAGCATTTGTGTATAGTGATATACAGTGGCCCCAAAAAGTATTTCGACACTTAAGCCACACTTAAAATATATGGATTTCAGTGCATAAGGCAAAAAATCATCAAACCAAATGGCATCTGCACAACAAATGATGCTAGAACTTTTTAACCATTTTAACCGGCTGGTTAACAGGTGATTTTTAATGGATGCATGAAGTCAAGTTCCTATAGGTGTCCTAGCAGAGTAACCACAGGCGTAGGTAATCAATAATTCTAGACATGATCAATTAACTTTTGTTGCAGTGTCCAAATAATTTTCGAATTCTTTTCAAACATACAATCATGTTTTTGTGCAGTGATTTCTTTGAAAATATATACTTAATATAAAATAATTGCCAATTGGTTTGACATTTTGTAATATGATGCAATAACATTAGGTGTGATTTAAGTGTCCAAATACTTTTTCGGCCACTGTAGTTTTAAATGAGCCACATTGTGCTATTTCAAAGTTACACTTGATTATGGGCGGAACATCATTAAACATGGTTATATGTTTATACTAATTTTGTCCTCTCAGATCAAAAGAGAGCCAAACTTTACAAGCAAAAGTACAAAATTAGTATCAAACTCCATGTGGTTCACTCTGATGCTTCAAAATGTATCAGTCCTGTACATAATGGATTTCTTGCCGTGCGTGTGTGTGCGTGCGTCTTCGACAGGTGATACATTTTGAGATGTTTACAAATCAAATGAGAGGCTTTCAGCATAGAGATTTCTTATGTGTAGCAGAACTAACTGCAACAGAAACAACTCCTCCTTCCTGTTTGTTCCTTTGTTTCCTCACATTAAAGGCTTGCCTTTTGTTAAAACATTCCAATAGAGAACAGATATCTACGAATTTCTGTGCTCACACTTTTACACATATAGTTCTGTTTCCTCAAGGTTAAACGAACACATCACAAGACTATGAGACTTAAATGCATAAATTCCCTGCTGGAAATACAAAAAACTGCTTAAAACAGCCTAAAGTGGTTTGCTGGCCTTGGCTGGTTTAATTTATTTAGCTGGTCTCCCAGTCTGGCTAAGCTGGACTTCAGCTGGTCTAGCTGGTCTCCAAAGTGCAAAGTGGTCTAGTTGGTCAACCGGTTTGGCCAAACTGGTTTAAACTGGTCTAGCTGGTCATCTGGTCAGGCTAAGCTGGTTTAAGCTGATCTAGCTGGTTGCCCAGCATGGCAAAGCTGGTTTAAACAGGTCTAACCAGTCTACCAGCTTGGCCAAGCTGGTTTAAACTGGTCTTCTGGACTTCAGCAAATCTATCTGGTCTCCCAGCTTGGACGAGCTGGTTTAAACTGGTCTAGATTGTTTCCCAGCTTGGCCAATCTGGTTTAAACTGGTTTAACCAGTCTCCCAGCTTGGACAAGCTGGTTTAAACTGGTCTAGCTAGTCCTCCAGCCTGGTCAAGCTGGTTTAAACTGGTCAAGCCGCTCTTCCAGCCTGGCCAATCTCATTTAAACTGGTCTAGCTGTTCACCCAGTCTGGCCACACTGGTTTAAACTATTCTAGCTGGTTTAAACTCGTCTAACCAGTCTCCCAGCTTGGCCAAACTGGTTCAAACTTGTCTAGCTGGTCTCCCAGTCTGCCAAGCTGGTATAAACTGGTCTAGCAGGTTTCCCAGCTTGGCCAATCTGGTTTAAACTGGTCTAGCCAGTCTCCCAGCCTGGCCAGCTGGTTTAATTTGGTCTAGCTGGTCTCTCAGCTTGGTCAAGCTGGTTTAAACTTGTCTAGCTGGCCTCCAAGCCTAGTCAAGCTGGTCTTCTGCTGGTCTTCCAGCCTGGCCAAGCTGGTGTTTATACCAGCTAACCACCTAAGGCTGGTTTAAGCTGTTTTTGTTTTTTTCAGCAGGGTTGTTATGGTTGAGATAAAACATGTCAATGTTTTAGAGAACTTGGGATTGGCTGTCATTTTTAAACTCTTGCCATCAGTCATTACAGTGTATGAGACCCTGCTGTTGGTTTTATTGCATACGGGGCCATTACGGATGCAAGGCTTGTTTAGATTATGAACGTTCAGTGGTCTGCTTGCTGACCTGTGCAGGTACATATCAACAAAAGGGCCTTTAATTGCTTCAAAATGCCATCATAGCACTAATTATGGCCCTAAAATTTACAGTGAACTACACCCAGTTCTCTAAAAAGCATATGTCAACTGTTGACTAGCTTTGAACCCTTACCCCCCAATTAAAACCATGTTAGCTGGCATCACGTTTTGTTTTTGGTATTTTCGCTCCAGTTCAGTCTTTCAATTAATAACATCCAGCAAAACAAACGTTAATTGCATTGTCATTAGAGCTTGTCATGTATGTTTAGCTCTATATGGTCTGTCATTACCTGTGACTTGATGGCCCCAGTTTGTTAGTTTAACTACATTTATTTTTCTCAAACTACAAGGTCACTCTTCTCATTATACAAACAGTTACCCCATGCTTCCTAACCTGATGGCAGACAGGTTTGTTTCGATAAATTCGCCCTATCTGTGTTAAATCCAATACCAGCCCCAAGTCCTCTCAAATTCAGTGGCAACAGGAAGTCCACCACAGGACAGCTCCAGTGTTACCTTTCATCTCTCCTCATCCGACATTCGATATGAGTACACTTAGCCACAAACCACCATGCTCATACAATTTCATGTTGACACAGAAATTCACATTTTCAGTCTGACCTTCGCTTCAGATTCCCGTGGATAGTTTGCATGAGACTTTTATGTTCGGTTTCATTTTTGGTTGAACATTTTCATGTGGAAAAACATCTTCCTACTGTATCCTTTCTTTGACATCCTATTCATGTGATTTGGGTTTATTTGCCTTCTTTCCCAATATTTTCTGTTCTTTATCTCTTTTGGGGGCTTTTACTTTGATGTCCTCATCCCTCCATTTTTCAGGATTAAAGTCGTATCCTCTCGTTTCGTCTCATCTTGTGCCGCATGGAATTTTGGTGGTTGAAAAAAAAAAAAGGAATAACTCCTCCTCATTTTTATGTTTCGTGCCATAAGACTGAAATTAAACATCCCCATATTTTATACAACAGGAAATAAAAGGCAACAAAATCTTTTCTTGCCATCATGTATTTTTTTATTTACTTTTTTATTTGCCTTGTCGAGGCAATCCCATTCTGTATCAAGAAAGTTGTGTATGAAAGAATGACCGCCCCCTCCCCCCACCCCTCCATCCCCCAATCTCATCTTTATTTCTGTGCCTTTCTGCATAGACATGTCCGTTTGGATGCAGATGGCATAAAAAGCGTTTTATTGCCACAAAGTATATCTGTTTTTCTATTCTATTTGTTGCCATTGATCAGTCGCATTTGTGGCATGCATCGATTGCAAACTAACCAAACCCCAGCGGGAATTCGCCATCATCTCTTGCATGAACGTGATTGGCTCCATCTTGCGTGCTTCTCCACCCATGAGTGTGCTAACAGGCTGACCGTGTGTGCCGCTGTGCTGTTGTGCATAACATCTGTCTCTGTGTCTTGTCTTTGAGTGTTTTTCTATCTGTCTGATGTCTTGCTAATGTCATTTCTTGTGATTTTGCTCTGAAAGTTCGGTGAAAATGTTGAACATATTTGAACTAATGGGAATTCCACAAGATGGCTAATGATACATTCAATTCAATTCAAATGTGTACATTGTTCCAAAGCAGCTTAAAAAAACTAGAGTATTTTTAAATAGATGAGAAAGGAACCATGCAAGGCCAAGGAGGTAGGTTGCATCAGGGGTGGCATTAACAACAAAAGTGTAATTTTACCGATTTTTAGAACATTGATGGATGATTCACAACACTTTCCCTTAATGTTGATAACTTAAACAAAAAAAAGGTTGTTAATAATAAGGTCTGTTTAGTGTCCCTTCTCACAGTAAATGATGCTAAAAAAGGTATAGGATAGTTCTTTTTTTACAATGAATCAATTTGACGTTTTTGCTAATCTGATTGCATTCAAAGAAAGTTGGCTCGTTGATTTCTCCTATCACAGTTTAATATGCTGAGACAACTAAAAGTAATTTGTAGTTTAAGCCAAAAGGTATAAACACCGTATTGCCATCAAAACATGCTATGATTGTCTTAGCATCCCGACAAGCCTAACACAGCAACATTGATTCCAATTAATGGCTTGATGGGGTGACATATCTGTTTGGCAAGCCAATGGAAGATAACCAAAGTGTTTGGGAAACCTGCTTGAAAACATGATATTTCTGCTATTTTATTTGGTGTCACTATAGTGGCACAGAAACAACACAACTTAGCTTTCAGATAACCACTAAATAAATTACATTCATTATTCTGGATGGATCATAAGTAGTGAAATCTGCCTTAACACTAAAAATAAACTCAGTCAACCCATGCACAAAGTCAACTAACACAGTTTCGACCGAACATCCTTGATGATGGAATCAAAGAAAAAAGCTCCCACTAGTGTAATGAACAAGAAGGAAGGGTCTTTTAAAGAACAAAATGATGTTGTGTCAGTGAGATCCCAGAGGTTTTAGCCTGCTGCCATCTTCTCTGTTGATTAAGATGGAAAAATGTCCCCAAAGCAAGCCATCAGACAGAATAGAGTAGAGAGGTGGACAAAGAACATGGCATTAAAGGAAAAGATCGCTCAATGGGATATTTCACCCAAAAATGAAAATTCTCTCATCATTCACTCACCCTCATAACATCCCAGATGTGTTTGACTTACTTTCTTCTGCAGAACACAAATGAAGATTTTAGAAGAATATCTTAGATCTGTAGGTCCATAAAATGAAGTGAATGGTGTCCAAGGGTTCTGAAGTGATCCAAAATATAACCCCTTTTTCACAATACATCTTGCCATTGCAGTCTCTTGGCACAATCATGATTTAAGGCACGATTACACTTTCTAGTACTTGACACGTGCGTATAGTGTTTAATGGAGCTATAGGAAGTGTAATCAAGCTTGAAACCATGATCGCCAAGGAGAATGCTGTCATGATGTACAGTGAAAAAGGAGTTATATTTTGGTCTGTTCTCACCTAAAACCAATTGGTTTACTTCAGATGACATTGATTTAACCACTGGAGTTTGATGGATTATGGTTATGCTGACTTGATCTGCTTTTTGGAGCTTCAAAGGCCTTGTCACCATTCGCTTGCATTGTATAGACCTACAGAGCTGTGTTCAGTTTGTGTTCTGCAGAAGAAAGAATGTCAAACACATCTTAGATGGCATGAGGGTGAGTAAATGATGACAGAATTGTCATTTTTGGGTGAACTAACCCTTTTATGGATGGACTGATTTTTGAGTTAAGTCAGGCCCTGTTGGTTGTCTATCTGTTTGGAACAGCTCTTAAACATTTTAAAGTTATTTAGTTCAGTGGTTCTCAACAGTTTTTGCCTATGGACAGTGGTGACCAAGCACTGTACCAAAAAAGTAACTATATGCAAAATTCTTAACATAGGATAAATAGGAAAATGTAACATTTTATTTCAATGGATTCATCACAAAATGTATTCTTGTTTCAAATTAACCTGTATTTAATTTAGTCTGGGTCATATTTTGTTTTACCTTAAAGTTTGTTGATTGTTTTCGATGATGAAAACGTGTCATGTTGGTATCGGTCCAATTTTACTTTATACCAAGAGACAGATACATTTGGGCTGAAATACCGTAGAATTTCCAACCTGGTCTCATAAAGTCACATTACTATACCTACATTTTTGCAAAATGATTTTTACTTGACTCGTTGCAGGTATTGTTGCACTTTCCTTGTGAAATGAACCCTAGAGGTGCTACAAAGACTTTTACTCCCTTTCACACAAATCAAGCCAAACTTCAGATTATCAGTTCATAAACTCTTACTTTTAGCCCCATTTCTCACACAATGCTATCTTATGAAATCAAATATTTTAACGTT
Organism: Xyrauchen texanus; assembly: GCF_025860055.1. NCBI lineage: Eukaryota > Metazoa > Chordata > Actinopteri > Cypriniformes > Catostomidae > Xyrauchen > Xyrauchen texanus. The sequence goes on from NC_068305.1 coordinate 8,353,339, forward strand.
TGCATTACATAAGCAACTACAATTACAAGCTTGTTAATGTGCGATCAAATTACGCGGTGGCTCTACGCGAGTCTACATGTGAGCCTAAAGTGTCAAAGAAGCACTACAAATTTAGGTTTTCATCGCACATTTGCTTTTTATGTCACTATCAGTTAGGTTTAGGTGTAACATTTAGGGTAGGACAGTGTTCACCTTAAGAATCTCACGAAAGATGCTGACTACCACCCCTGGAGTCGCAAGTTCGTATCCAGGGCGTGCTGAGTGACTCCAGCCAGGACTCCTAAGCAGCCAAATTGGCCCGGTTGCTAGGAAGGGTAGAGTCACATGGGTAACCTCCTCGTGGTCGCTATAATGTGGTTCTCACTCTCGGTGGGGCATGTGGTAAGTTGAGCGTGGATGCCGCGGGGAATAGCCTGAAGCCTCCACACGCACTATGTCTCCGTGGTAACGCGCACAACCAGCCACATAATAGGATGCGTGGATTGACGGTCTCAGACGTGGAGGCAACTGAGATTTGTCCTCCGCCACCCGGATTGAGGTCATTATGCCACCCCGAGGATTTATTGCGCATTGGGAATTAGGCATTCCAAATTGGGGAGTAAAGAAATCTCATATTTTTTAGCGCCAATCAGTAGAGGTAGACGAATATATCAGTTTTACCGATAAATCAGTGTCGATAGTTGCTTTTTGGAACTGTCATTGTAATATATGGCAATAGTTGCCAATATTTGTTTTTTTCATCATTTTGTCATTTCAAAATAAGAGTCCCCTGTGTGTTTCGGGATCGTTTATACTCAAAAGTCCCGCGTTATGCAGCAAATCTTCTTTGTCTGTGCCCGTCACAGTAAAAAAAAGAATACGTAATTTTTTGTGACATTCTATAAATACAATTTTAAAACTATCAGCCAATTCATTGGTTATTTGCCTTTTCCACCACTTTAGTTATCGGAATCTGCAAAATCCAGTATCGGTCCATGTCTACCACTTAGTGGACTTTTCACATCAAAACTGCCGTGATACGTGTAAGGAACCATGTCATATCATTTTCAAAAATCACCCAAAGTCGCATAATTTCATGAGATCAGGCTAAGAATTAGTTTGAAGGTGAAGTTGATATATTTTGCTATCCTATATATGCATGATTTTATGGTTAGCTGCATTTTACTATTTACATTTAGCATTGTTTTTTCCCTGCTATCCGTGACCCCATCAGAACAAACCCGTGACCAATTCCACCAGCTGAGAACCATTGATTTAGTTGACACATTGAGCGTGCAAAAAGGTTAGTTTAATGGTCATATAACAAATCGAGCGGCAGACAGTAGTCGCATGTCTCTGGCTGAGGATACCAATTTAACACCTCGGGTTGCACCGAAATGTGATATGAAGGATTAGCAGCGATCTGAGGCATGCCCAGACGAGCGATGCCAGAGAGAGACATTTAAAAAGACAAACCAGAGGAAACGGCACCAATCATCACTGCAATGATCTGCAGCTGTTTACCTCAGCAGTTACACAGCCTTCTCATTTCCAAAGTTTCCCATTTTCCATGCCGCTGATGAGTTTGCAGAAGCTAAGGTGAGGAGAAATGCTGCGGTCACAGGCCGACACAAAAGGATTTGACTGCAGCGTGCTTTCAGAACTGCAGGGACTGGCTCACACAGCCTCTTTTCTTTAGGGGATCAGGCAGGTTTAGCCCAGCTCACCTGCGGCATTCATCACTGTTTGGGTAGACTCAGCGAAAGAAAGATGGTCACGGAGGTTTGGCATGGATTCGGTTTGGAAAGAGAGAGGGGACTACTGTGAATGTCAGCTGTTACGGTTCATTTATTTAGTTTCACATCTTCTACTCAAAATGGTGAAATTCTGCACCCAACACATTTTTTGAGAGCGTTCGGAGAAAAGAAAGAGTGTGGCGCTACAAATTTGTATACAAATCATTTTCTCAATCAGTATTTTTGTCTTGTTTCCAGTAAAACGAACATAATTGAGAAGCAAAATTAGGAAATAGATTTTTTCTTGTTTTAGATTTAAACTTCACCAAACTTTGTTAGATTTATGCTGAAAAAACAAAGGTAAAGATATTATTCTATGTACATTTCCTTCTCTATTGATCCTGTTTTAAGAATGTTACTTGAAAACAAAATAAAAATACAGATTAGAAAAGGATTTTTGCATTGCAGGAATTAGCTCGCAGAGCTGTAGGCTTAATACCGTGTGGAAGTGTTTGCTATGTAATGGAGCTTAGCCAAAAAGAACATTCCCCCTATCTCAGCTCTGCAAAACAAATACAGTCCCCTCAGACAAGCTCTCAGTGTTTGCACTGAATTAGCACAGTGTGAAAATGATCATTGCTTGTTGAAGTGCCAATGTGAGATTAAAGTATTTACTGTGACATTGGGTTCCTCCGCGCACTGTCTTTGTGTGTGTGGTTACTGTAGATACCTTCATCTTGATCAGGCAAAATATAATCCATTAGCTCAGGACTATCTGGGGAATGAGTGAGAATTACTGGTTGTGATAAGGCAACATTTTCAAGCCTTTAATAGTTTCTAATTTTGCGTTACTTAAATGTCTGGGTTCACTTTGGATCTGTGCATTCAAATTGAATGTCTCTTGAAGTAGTGATAAGACTCATATATCAGCCTCTGCAATTAACCGGGCTTTGATTTGCCAATTAATAAAAGTGTATCTTCCTTGTGTCAGTTAAAAAAATCTTCAGACAGTCTTGGCAATTTTTTACTAACACTTATTTAATACACTTTGGGTATTTCTTATTTATTTTTAGTAAATGTTTATAACCTTAAGGTTTAGGTTACTTGTAGGCTTTGTTGACTTAAAACTTAATAGAGCATTAAAGGGATAGCTCACCCAAAAATGAAAATTCTCTTTATTTACTCTCCTCCTGGTTTCCCAGATGTGTATAACTCTCTGTCTTCTGCTGAACTCAAAAAAAGATTTTTAGAAGAATCTCCAGCTCTGCAGGTCCATACAATGCAAGTGAATGGTGAGCAGAGCAAAATGCACATAAAGGCAGCATAAAAGTAATCTAGACTCCAGTGGTTAAATCCATGTCTTCAGAAGTGATATAATAGGTGTGGGTGTTTATATTACCCCTATTATATTGCTTCTGAAGATATAGATTTAACCACTGGAGACATGTGGATTACTTTTATGCTGCCTTTATGTCCTTTTTGGAGCTTCAAAGTTTTGGACACCAATCACTTGAATCGCATGGTCCTAGAGAGCTGAAATAAAAATCATCACTTGTGTTCAGCAGAAAAAAGAAAGTCAGACACATCTGGGATGGCATGAGGGTGAGTAAATGATGAGAGAATCCTTTTTTTAGGTGAACAATTCCTTTAACGTTAAAAAACGTTTTTCTGTTTGAGAAAATATTTAACTCGCCTTAAGCTCCACACATTGGACATTTTACCTCAGAATTGCCGCAATATGTTTAAGATGCCAAGAATGTCGCCACAGTCATATTATTTTCATCAGATCAGGCAGGTTTACAATTAGCATAATGACATATATTACTTGACAAAGAATGTGTTTATTCTTCTATTAATAATAAACTGAACTCTTCATTGAACACAGGTATTCCTATTGCGTCATGCCTAAAAACGTCTCTTTCCTGTGGTTAAATTACTGTAACGCGTGGCCTCTTGTATTGCTGTAATATACTGTATATATTAGCATTTAATCAGCTAAAAGTCACCAAGCTCTTCAGATATCGGCATCAGCCACTAGCTAATGAATCTCTCCACCCCAATACAAAACATTTCAAATAGCTTTATTACAAAAAAAAAATAAATAAATAAATGTCTGTTAGAGAAATCTTGCGAGTGGTTTGGTCTGGCTCACACAGATGGTGCTTTCCATCCTGAAGTCATGGCGTTTTGTGGAATTCCCTGTGTTTACTGTCATTAATGTAGAGCGAACGGCTGGAACGGCTTGGCCATTTCTAATCTAAATACACTTAAAGTAATGGGAAATCATCCTTTACTTACTTTCATATTGTTTCAGACCTGTATAACTTTCCTTCTTCTGTGGAATACAAGAGGAGATGTTTAACAGAATGCTCAAGCTGCTCTCTTCCATATAATGGAAGTGGATGGGGACCAGTGGTTATCAAGCTCCCAAAAAAAAAAAAAAGATGAGAGAAAACAAAAACAGCCCATAATGACTTGATTTGTTATAGCCCAAGTCTTCTAAAGCCATTTGAACGCTTTGTGTGAGGATTGAACTGAAAAATATTGTCTTAAAAATGTTACTTGACAACCATGGTCACCATTCACTTTCATTGTATGGAAAAAAGCAGATTAAACATAATGCTATAAATAAATCCTTTTGTTTTACGCGGAAGATAATAGGGATTTTGGACAACATGAGGGTGGATGGGTAGAGGATGACATGATTTCCATTTTTAGGTGAACTATTACTTTAATGCATTCAGGATTATCAGTATATTAAAAATATGTTTAAATGGTAATTAACAACCTCTTCATTGATATATGCTAATTTGGATGATTCACCTGTGTGATTGGATTGGTATCACCGCAGCCTTTGGCTCGTGTGTTTCTCTCGATCCTGTAACCCTGTTCTCAGCCCTCCTGATCCCAGCTTGCAGTGCTGTGATTCTACTTTCCCTAAATGCAACTTGTTAAAAAGTATGATTTCACCTTGCAGTGAAAATCAGAAAGAAATAAAAAAATAAAAAAATTTGATTTTCCTCCTTTTCCTGAAATTCACCCCTGCTTTGTGCTGCCAAGCTACTAACAAGAGATTTACAATAGAAAACTAATAATGGAGTAATTAGTTGTGAAGGTGGAGACGGTACACTGTCTCTCCTCTATTTGGCTTCAGTATGTGCTTTCTGTTTTATTCTTGATAGAGTATTTTTAGTCAATTGTTCTTTTTGTTTTGTTTTATCTTTTTGTTTGTACATGTATACATATATCCTTGAGTTGTGTGTGTATGTATATATATATATATATATATGTATATATATATATATATATATATATATATGTATATATATATATATATATATGTGTGTGTATATATATATATATATATATATATATATATATATATATATATATATATACACACACACTCACATAAAGGATTATTAGGAACACCATACTAATACTGTGTTTGACCCCCTTTCGCCTTCAGAACTGCCTTAATTCTACGTGGCATTAATTCAACAAGGTGCTGAAAGCATTCATTAGAAATGTTGGCCCATATTGATAGGATAGCATCTTGCAGTTGATGGAGATTTGTGGGATGCACATCCAGGGCACCAAGCTCCCGTTCCACCACATCCCAAAGATGCTCTATTGGGTTGAGATCTGGTGACTGTGGGGGCCATTAGTACAGTGAACTCATTGTCATGTTCAAGAAACCAATTTGAAATGATTCCAGCTTTGTGACATGGTGCATTATCCTGCTGGAAGTAGCCATCAGAGGATGGGTACATGGTGGCCATAAAGGGATGGACATGGTCAGAAACAATGCTCAGGTAGGCCGTGGCATTTAAACAATGCCCAATTGGCACTAAGGGGCCTAAAGTGTGCCAAGAAAACATCCCCCACACCATTACACCACCACCACCAGCCTGCACAGTGGTAAGAAGGCATGATGGATCCATGTTCTCATTCTGTTTACGCCAAATTCTGACTCTACCATCTGAATGTCTCAACAGAAATCGAGACTCATCAGACCAGGCAACATTTTTCCAGTCTTCAACTGTCCAATTTTTGTGAGCTCTTGCAAATTGTAGCCTCTTTTTCCTATTTGTAGTGAAGATGAGTGGTACCCGGTGGGGTCTTCTGCTGTTGTAGCCCATCCGCCTCAAGGTTGTGCGTGTTGTGGCTTCACAAATGCTTTGCTGCATACCTCGGTTGTAACAAGTGGTTATTTCAGGCAAAGTTGCTCTTCTATCAGCTTGAATCAGTCAGCCCATTCTCCTCTGACCTCTAGCATCAACAAGGCATTTTCGCCCACAGGACTGCCGCATACTGGATGTTTTTCCCTTTTCACACCATTCTTTGTAAACCCTAGAAATGGTTGTGCGTGAAAATCCCAGTAACTGAGCAGATTGTGAAATACTCAGACCGCCCGCCTGGCACCAACAACCATGCCACGCTCAAAATTGCTTAAATCACCTTTCTTTCCCATTCTGACATTCAGTTTGGAGTTCAGGAGATTGTCTTGACCAGGACCACACCCCTAAATGCATTGAAGCAACTGCCATGTGATTGGTTGATTAGATAATTGCATTAATGAGAAATTGAACAGGTGTTCCTAATAATCCTTTAGGTGAGTGTATACTGTATGTATATATATATATATATATGTTTTTGTATAAAATTATCCAAGAGACAATTCTAACCAAAATGCTGTTATTTGCTAAAAAAAAAACATCTGGATCATTTTGTGCTTATTAAAATAATAATAATAGTGATTTTTTTATTTGTATTTTTATTGTTATTATAAAAACCTCCTTCTTGTGGAATGTCACAATAACAATAAAATAGAAAGAAATGTGGATTGTAAAATATATATATGAATATACGTCAGGAAGTGATCCAGATGTTTGGCTTTCAGCATATCATTGGCAATGTAGATTGGTTTTTGTATGGAATTTTCCTTAAAGTTAACAATATATTGATATAAAAAAAATATATTATTATTTTTATTTTCATTCTTGTTTAGTATCTTTTCTTTCTTGATTGATTGAAATGTACAGTTAAATTTGTATTTAAAACAGTGTTAAAAGGAAAAAAGAACTAGACAATAATTCCTCACCACTATCTAAACATATTTCAGCCAGCTAAAATATTGGTTAAACTTATTTGACAATTAAAATCTGATTTCTAAATTGCTGAAGTGTGAATTCTAAATTGGAAATGGACAGAAGTTGCAGCTTAGGGTCTGTAAGAGTGTTAGTCTTGAGAGTGCTTTTTGATCTGATAGATGGGCATGTATATGCTCATTGTTTGTATATCCCCATCCCTTCCTTACAGCCCAAAGCTCTATTGCTGCCCGACCGCTTCGTACCACCCTTACATGGACGTGGCAACTGACGTATACGCTCACTTCCATCTATGTCATTTCCTACCTAGTCTGTTCATAAACCTCTCTCTCTCTCTCTCTCTCCCCTTTTCCTCTTAGCAATGGTAGATTATGTACAAGTCATTCAATCGTTCAAGAATTCATATTTAAAAAAGAAATGTCTCTGTAGATACTTCAAAGCTTTAAAAAAAATCAAATTAATGTACAGTTTTCTTTTGTAGAGAAAATGATTTATTTATCAAAAGAAGCAGAATGGTGAAATTTATTTTTCATGTCATGGTGTGTGAATGTATGTGTCGTTGCCTCCCTGTACCATCTTGTCTAAGAAAAAATAATGATATTTAAAAATCAGAGGATAAGTTGATTGCCTAATTCAATCTTTACAATTAACCATACTTATCCCCAAGCATTCTTACACAACTTTCTTTTGTAATTTTTTTTTCTTCCTGCCAAAATCATGCGGGCACATTGTTGATGTAAGTCACAGAACTGATGGTATGCTTGCACCTTTTGATGAAATGTTTTTTAGGCTTATCATTTTGTTGACAAATTTTCTTTTCTTTTTCTGTATTTACCGCTCCTGTACTTTCTCTCTGTGCCTTTGGTTTGCGAATGTTTCTAGTGTTTTGCTCTAACCATTCAACCAATTGTTTGCATTGCTTTTCATTTTTCTTTCCTTATGACTTCTTTTGGTCCATTTGTTTGAGACCTGCGTTGCCTTATAGTGCCCTATGTTTGTAAGTTTGATGTGTGATCTGCAAAGCCACCTTGGCGTAAGTTTGAGCAGCTTCAACCAACATCTAGAAGTTTCATGCATAGCAATAAGAAAGCAGAAAAATGACAGTAATCTCATTAACGATTACAAAAGATAGATCCTCATGCAAAAAACACAGGCAGAATGAACTTCTGTGCAAGTCGTTCAAAAAAGGATAGATTTATGAACGATTTACACAGAAATTCGTTCTGCTCGTGTTCCTCAAATCAGCCCAATATGTGGACAGTCTGCTTAAAATGTAACCCACGACTAGGGCGATACAAATCATGTGACATGATCATTCATGTTTGCACGAATCGAAGACGAAGCATCCAGGTGTGGTTGAACTGTCATGTGACTTTGTGGGCCTTTGTGGCAATTTCACAAGAACTGTCAAAAGGCCTGTGTTGCTTTCATCTCAAGTGTGAAAGACTTAAAAGACGAGATAAGCAATAAAGTGACTTTCTCTTGTCTTGATAATCCACACTGAAAATTTGAATTCTCACTACAATAATTGTATTTTTAGGCAGAGCTCCATAGAGTATACTGTTCATTGGTTTTATGTTCGTAGATACAGCAGGATGCTTAGAAATAAATTACCTAAGTGAATTCACAGACTCTTTTGAACAGTCGCTCAAAGTGTATCCTCTCAGTTTCATAATTCTTGACATGTGTCTACACATAGCTAAATTACAGACTGCAATATTGCCGTTCAAGGTTCACTTCTTCGTTCAGACAAAGTTGTAAGGGCACAATCTACATGGCCTAAAGTATGTTGGCACTAATTTCTAATGAACTTATTTGGCTTTTTTAGCTATACCTATTACTAAAGCAAGCATACAGCCATGCAATCTCCTCAAGGCTAGGGTATACTTTGTTTTTCCACGAGATGTCGTTCTAGCACATGGCTCTACATACTCGCGAGCCCATAAAGTCGTGTTCGACCCATGTGCACTATTGATTGTACTATAAGAGTATCAAAAAGCAGTAGTGGTGTGCATGTTTCGAACATCTCCGAATGGGCTCAAACTGTGCCAATAGTCTGCACATACACTTCTGATGATGAAATTTGTGTTGTGTACTGTGCGTGAGACGTAGTGGCACTGAAGTATACTTTGGCCTTTAGACAAACATTTGTAGTAGAATGGGGCTTTCCTTTTCTGTTCCAGCATGACAATACCCCAGTGAACAAAGTAAGTTCCATAAATAAATGGTTCACTGACTCAGATGTGAAATAACTTGACTGGTCTGCACAAAGCCTAGACCTGAACCCCGTTAAACACCTTGGGGATTCATTAAAATTCTGACTGTGAGCCAGGCCCAACATCAGTGCCTGACCTTACTGATCTTGTGTCTGAATGGGAGCAAATCCCTACAGATATGTTCAACATCTAGTGGAAAGTCTTCCTAGAAGAATGGAAGCTGTTTTAGCAGCAAAGGGAGGCCAATGCCCCTGTTCAGGCCTCCACATACTTTTGGCCAAGTGGTGCAATTATGAGTATTGTCTTCTAGATGTAGAGATCAGTCAAATATGCAGAAAGGAATGATCAAGAACTTGCATGTCCCTTCAAGCCTTTTGATACAATTTACCTCTCATTCTCTTTCAGTTCTTTTTTACATCTTGGTTTGTTTTGGCCATTGGTTTATATTAGTGATTTTTGTCATATTCCTTTCCAAATGTTCTTGCTTTGCTTTACTCGGTCATGTCCAGTTGCCTGTTTGCAAGCGAACAACCTTGAATGGACACTAATTTAGTTTTTTCTTCTTTTGCTTCTCAGGAGGGGAGTTAGTCATCCCCATTTTAGTCGAGGATCCCATAGACATCCCCCCTGTTTTCACTCGAGCCCCTTTCATCCCCCTCCCCCCAACACTTCACCCCGTCCTCACCATTATTGAGACCACTAAAGAGTCCTGGTCAATTGCTACCGATGCGGGGGTACCTTGCTTGTCGGACAGAGGCAGCGATGATTGTGATGATGATGATGGTGATGATGATGATGTTGATGGCTTGGTGATTTCGGGGTTTGGCTCTGGGGAGGCCTTCGACACTAGCCTCCCCCCAACTGACGATGAAGATTTTTACACCACCTTCTCCCTGGTAACAGATCAGATCTTGACCACATCGACATACGAAGGTGGCTACAAAGCTCTTGCACCCAAATGGGAAGTAAAGGACTTTAAGCCAAGCAAGGCCTCTGAGGCGGACAGGACTACGCCCATCCCGCCTCTGCCTGACCTCCGGAGCTCAGCGGCATCACCCGGAATGCCCGAGACCGCTCCCAAAATCCCAGCCGGGAAAATGAACAACCGCGAGATCAAACCCCAACCAGACATAGTGCTGCTACCACTTCCCACGTCTTACGACACAGATGGCACCAAACCGAGGGGACCGTACATCACCCAGCCCATGTTACGTGCCATCCCCAGTGCCCTGCCCACTATTCCAGGTATCAGGAGAGTGCCTCCTGGTGCCTCGGAGGTTATACGTGAGTCCAGCAGCACAACAGGCATGGTGGTCGGTATAATCTCTGCTGCTGCCTTGTGCATCCTCATACTCCTTTATGCCATGTACAAATACAGAAATAGGGATGAGGGCTCCTATCAGGTTGACGAAACGCGGAACTACATCAGCAATTCGGCACAGAACAACGGCACAGTAGTGAAAGACAAACAGCCCAGCAATAAGGGTGCCGGCAACAAGAGACCAAAAGACAAGGACAAGGAATACTATGTATAAAACAAAATTCCATTTAGAGACTGTAATTTTACATTGAAAATCCTTTAAGAACTCAAACACGTTGAGTCTATATGAACTGATTTCCAAGTGTTCTATGATTTGAAGCACACTTTAAACGGTAAGCATAGGGATAAGGCAAATAGGACTTTGGGGACCTTGATACCTTACTCTCTGTCTGGTTGTGGGACAATGCCAGTGTAAAATATCTCATTGTTACATTGTTATCCCTCAAGTGACTTCTCTGAAAAATCCTTGGTGTAAAAAAAGATGAAAGAAAAAAAAGCAACCCTTGTCCATTGTAACCCTGTACAAAATAAGAATGATCATGGGTCCTGGTTATGAAGTAGGGCATGCATGTGACGTGTGTGATGTAGTACTGATATCTTTGCAAAGAGGAGAAAAAGAGGATAAGTTGTTGTGATCTGGAGATGCAAAGTGGGAAAATTTGCCATAAAAACAGTACTTTTCTAAACCATGCTGGAGATGTTCAGTTATACAATCCATTAGACTTTTTTTCTTTTGTTACAATATGTTTCAGGGGTTTACTGTGGGACAGATTAACTTTTTTTCTATTTTTATTTACAAATTGACTTTGTTAACACTCATTTTCCTTTGCTTTTGCTTTTATTTCTTTGTCCTTTCCTCTTCTGGTGTCTGTTAAGGACTGACTCACTTTAACAAACATATTCTGAATTCAAAGCTCTGCCATTTGTAGCCAGATTGACTTGAAAGAGACGTTTGTCCTTTACAAGTAGAAAAATGAGATGTTCTTCATAAAATGCAGGATTTTCCTTTCAATCTTGACACGATTTAACTGCTTAAGTCATTCGCTACACACACCTCACAAGATATGGAGCAACTGTGAGCAAATCAATCTACAGTAATGTCTTATGGAGGGCTGAAATATGAATCAATTTGCAGAAGACGAATCCAACGTGGACAAGTGTATATTTCATGTTGTCACAGTCAACTGTGTTAAACAATAAATATGTTTACATATTTTATTACATCATAGCTGTTGTACTTTGTAGCTCATTATTGTACATAACAGTTGATTTTGAGATTTTCATATGCTCTCTATACAAACCAATCATCTAGTTAAGTTTATTGTAGCTCATTATGGACAACCTTAAAGTAAAAATTGCCTTTTGAAAGAAACTGAGGGAGAAAGTCTATATGCATAAAGTGTTATGAACTAGTATTGTTTGGTTAAGGGTGTTACTAAGTCAGATATGTGACAACTGTAAGACGTTGATTGATTGAAGTCGCCCTACACACTTGTATCAAGGCTCCACATTGCTGGTTATTTTATTACTGCTTCTTGTTTTTTTATTAAGGTTACGAGAGCTCACATAATAAAAGTGGATGATGGATTGAATTCATACTGCCTCCACATTACAGCAGTTCTGAATGATTCCTTTTTAGCCTGTGTTTCATTCTGTGTATTTATGATTTCTTTAAATCATGTTTTGCTGTTGTCTTGCAATCTTTAGGTTTGTCCATTTCTGACCATTCGTGCTGGCAATTTTGCATTTTTTGTACTCATGTTTACTTATTCTGTTTTGTTGTTGTCACAACACTCAGATTTGTGTGCAGTCATTTTTAGTTTGTGTTCCTTTTATCAGTTCATCAATTATTGTTTTCAGTCCTGATTTTCAGCTATGCCCAGCAATAAAATGTTCCCAATTGTTTTCAATGCTAGTGTGAAGTTTGCCGTTTCTTTTATTTACTGTTACTTGCATAACTCTTGATTTTGACGGGCCTAATTACAGTAGAGCACAAGTTAAAATCCAATTAATTTTCTCCATAGAGAAATTGATTTTTAGTGATTGTGTTTAACCTTTTCTTGACAGAACTCCCATGAGCTCTGAGGTTGGTAAGCGTTGGTATATGCTTCTGTAGAAGCCACAAATCAGTGTGATTTCAACTTCGTTTAAAGGAAAAATATTGATTTACCTACAGGAAAAGTACTACACTACCCATAATCCTAACGTGAGATTCACCAATCAGAAAAGACACCATTAACATGGAAACATAAACCACCACAGAAGAGCAAAGCAGCGGTCACCCACTCCCATAAAGCAAATGACATAATTGAACCAGTATTAAACTCGCAATCTATTTATATATTTGTGTTTAAATAATTTGTTATAAATCTCTAAATCAATGTGGCGGAGAGAAAATTATACACTGATCTTTAAGGATCTGCCACAGCGTCATCAGAACAACAGCATAAGGGAGTGGTGACGAGATGGGGTGGAGGAAATTTGATGGGAATGGTGCGCTAAAAAGTTTGTTCATGTGTATGCTTGTGCATTGAGTTTCTTTGGACTAAAACGTCTGCCAAAATGAGAGTTAAATGAACGACTGCAAGTGAGATGGCGGGAGTCCAAGCGGCAGTTTGCACCGATTGTGGTCTCGGTGTGGAGTGGCGTTGTTGGAGGTTTCACCACTGGTCAGATGCGGATGTGCTCTGCATTGAAGGAGACTGTACAGGATGGTGTTGCTGAGCGTGGCTCGTCAACTGACCCAGTGCACATCGGATTGATGCTAATGTGACATGCAGCTGACCCATAGCGCTCGCACACACAAGTACACAAAACCCTTTCCCAGCCCTGCTCATTCTTTTTCTTCAAGGCCTTATTTGGAAGTTCTCTCCAATTTATGCCTTCAAGAACACTGTTCCCCTCCACACACACACACTTAATTGGTTATGTGAGATTTGTATTTGTTGGTTTGGTTGTGTGGGTGTTGTTTTCTAACTTTGAACTGTGTGGGTAAACTTAAAGTTATATATACACCCCGTAGAATGTTTTGTTTTTTCTTCTCATTATTTTTTTTGGTGAAACTTTTAAATTTTGGTAAAAATAAAAAATTAGATTTATTTTTTTTAAGAAATGTGATTTACATACATATACTAATAGCATGTGCAGTCATGGCAGCCTTCCAGGCTCCTGAGTCAACCTTTGTGAATATTGATATCCCCGATGTTGACCCTGTCTGGCCCACTGGTCATCACCATCATCCTGTCCCTAAGGTTCAAACTTTTTTCCAGACCTAACACTTTGATACTTTTTCCAGTATCACCCTACACAGATTCAGTTTTCAATGCCTACTGTGGCCAAAATTGTTGTTCCAATCACAGTTCCAGTCCTTACTTGGGATCCACAGGACCAAATGCAGTTATGTACCCCTCCATCTGGAAATTCTGTCATAGTCCCTCCATCACCTGCTGATTCAGTTACTCAATATGACTTGCCAGGAACTCTACCCACGCCTGGCAGAGGACTAGGCCAGCTTAGTACTCAATTCCAAAGTATTTGGGATGAAATAAGTGAGTTCATGGAATACCAGGAGAAGGAGATGGGTAATCTTAACAATTAACTCAAAACCAAGTTATTCCACTGCAAAAAGTTAATTGACTCCCTTGCAGCAACCTCACAAGATAACTATTGCCACATTTATACTAGCCTGTCCTCCTACAAAGAGCAGAAGGATTCTGGGATGGACCAGGTTTTGAAGGCCGTCAAAGCCATTGTCTCTGATGAACATCAAAATGTAGAGGCCAGATTGATCTCGGATGTGTGGTTTTTGGTGGAACAACTATAAATAGAGGTCCAAAAGACATCAAAGATATCCGGGAAATGACACAAACAAGTGTGAATCAACTTGTAAAAGAATTCACTCATCAATTGACAAACTGACGACTGATTTTGGAAACCTGCAAACAGACATGAAGGAAAAGTTGTCTCCTCATGAAAAGGTAGAGAATTTTACAAAAACTTGTATCGCAAGAAACTCTTACACCTTCTACTTCAGTATCACCTTCAGTGATGCCCACTGCACCTACAGTTAAAAGTTACCGTATTAAACTTTTCCCATGTTTGGCAAAGCCTCAGATGATTCTGATCCCCTTCTTTACTTGGTTAAATGTCTTAGCACTTCATCCCCTGACTGATCCAGAAATGTTGACTTCATTCCATACTGTATATTGTGGCACCATGCATGATTGGCAGGAGGTAGCCAGAATCTCGGTTACAACCTGGACAGAATTTGAGTCTGCCTTTCTCTCAGGGATCCTGCCAGAAGATTATGATGATGAGGACGAGCAATAGACTTCATCTATTGTAGTGGACTGCAAATCAATGTGATTGACCAAGAATTCACCTTCAAATCATTTCCTGAGCAACACTACCTTTCCAACCAGGGCAGGCAAGTGTTCCAGAAAACAGACTTTGGAGTCATCAGAAAGGAAGGAAAAAGGAGCAAAATAAACTAAAATCTATAACTCTTGAGATCCATTCCTCCCCTTGCTTAGTTGTAACTCCTAGTTGTATGAATGATCAGGAATTTATTGGCATGGTGGTTCATGAAACTCAGATACATGCTAAATACAAGAAACAGTTACATCAAATTCTAGAAACTAATGCAGATGTTTCCATACAACAGCTTGGCAGAACTGGCATTCTTGAACATAGAATTTATACCTCACGTCAACTACTGATCAAGCATGTCCATGTAGTCTTTCCCCAGTTAAGTAGGTTAGGTAGGTAAAAGAGCACTTGATGATATGTTAAAGGCAGTGATTGAGGAACCCTCCCATTCTGGGTGGGCCTTATCTGTGGTCCTCGTCCCAAAAATGGATGGTAGTTTGAGGTTTTGTGTGGACTATCGGAAGGTCAACGGTGTCACAGAGAATGATGCATACCCCTTACCAAATATTACAGAAATCCTGGAGTCTCTTTCAGGTCCATAAATCTTCTCTACAGTTGACCTTAACAGTGAGTATTGGCAGGTCAAAATGGAGTCTGGAAGCAAAGACTACTTTCATCACCCATATGGGTTGTTCCATTTCAATGTGATGCCTTTTGGGCTAAAAAATGCCCCAGCCACTTTTCAAAGGCTCATGGAGTCAGTCTTGGGAAATTTGTGTCTGCAGAAATGTTTTGTCTACATAGATAACATTACCATTTACTCACTGTCCATCCCACAACATTTTCATGATCTTCAAATTGCCTTCAATAGGCTAAGGGATGAGTAAGTTTGGCTTACAAGAAATTCCTTTTCTCGGACAAATCATTAACATGCAAGGCCTCATATCAGATCCAGGCAAAGTCGAGGCAGTTCGTACCTACCCATACCAAAATATCTCAAGGATATTCAGTGTTTCCTGGGGTTAGCTGGGTGGTACCACCGCTTTGTTTCAAATTTCTCACGTAATGCTGAACCCATGAATGCCCTAAAGAAAAATGGAACTCAAGCAGCTCCAGGCATGCCTGTCATATCCACCCATTTTAGGCCATCCTGACCTTGAACTCCCTTTATTTGTGTACACGGATGCCAGTGATACAGGAGCAGTGTTGACACAAAGAAAAAATCATGGCAATGAGGAAGTGATTGCTTATGTTATCTGATAACATCTAGTCAGTAACTGAAAAAGAGTGTCTTACTGTCAAACTGGGCACTTGAAAAATAGCAACATTACTTGGAACAGCAACTTTTTAAAGTCGTTACTGATCATTCTGCCCTCCAGTGGGTAATGACCTCCACAAAGGCTTCCAGTCGGTTGATCCGTTGGGTTTTATGATTGCAAAGATGAAACTTTCTTGTTGAATACCGCAAAGGGATGTTGAACCTAGCCCCTGATGAATTCTCACATATCCCCAATGATGGATGCAGTCTGTGCAACATCCAAAAAGATGAAATTATTTCCCATCTATATGGATGTAATATGGGAAGAACAGCACAAAGATGGTGACATTGAGAAAATTTTTAAATCCCTTGCAGAAGGCAGTAATATAAATATGGACAGTTTTGAAATACTGAAAGATAAATTGTATCACAAGACAAAATTGGTAGATGATAAAACTCACAATGTAGACTGTGTCTACATTCCAAAAAGCCTCAAGACACAGATCATTGACCACTATCATGCAAGCCCACTGAGTGGTTATGCAGGTATTTTCAAAAACCTTTAAACAGTTGCACAATGTGGCGATCTGGCCGGGAATGTGGGCAGACGTGAAACAGGGTGTCAAAAATTTCGTGAAATGCCAAACACACAAAGGAGAAAATAAAAAACGGGCAGGTAAATTACAGCACACCACAGTAACGCACCCAAATGAAATGCTGGGAGTCGACATCATGGGCCCTTTACTACAGTTTCAACCAACATTAATATCTACTAGTATTTGTTGATTACTACATGCTAGGTGGAATTGTTTCCCATGAGAAATGCCAATGCCTACACTATTGTTTCTCTTCTATGAAAAGAAATGTTAACAAGATGGGGAGTACCTTACTTTATTTTGTCTGACAGAGGCACCCAATTTGTTTCATCAGTTTTCAAGGGGTTATGCAAGGAGTGGAATGTAACCACTAAACTCAACTCTGCCTACCACCCACAAACAAACTTAACGGAGAGGGTGAACTGGGTACTAAAAACCATAATATCATGTTACGTGGATGACAACAACCACTGAAAATGGGACCAGAATTGAGATTTGGTATCTTCTCTTCAATCCAGGAAACCATCAGCGTGGCTCTGGCTGAGTTGCTCCTGGGAAGGAAATTGCAAGGTCCCATGGATAAAATTCTACATGGCAGAAATCTCCTACCTGACGAGCAATCATACATGACCTTGTCTGACATTTAACCCAACTGCAGTCTAAAGGCATGGAGAACAGCAAGAAAGCTCTGAAAAGACTACAATAAACTACAATAAAAGCAAGCATGATGTCATGTTTAAAGAACAAGATCAGGTGTTGTTAAACTTTCCACAATCCAGCGCTAAAGTTCATTTTGCTGCCAAGTTATCTGTGAAATGGAAAGGACCTTACAGAGTCATAAGCCAGTTGGGACCCGTGAATTACAGAGTGGCCATGGAATCCACAGGTGAAGATGTCCGCACTGTCCACGTCTGTGACATGAAACCTTGCTTTCATACTGCTGAAGAATTGGATAGACACCAGAAACGTAAGATCCTGGAAATCTTCATTACCTCTACAGATGAAGAACGATTCTTAGGGTTTTAATCATGAACCAATCTTGTGAACCATGAGATTCCATCTTCCAGTGTGGCAGAGAGAAAATTATGAGCTGGTTCTTTAAGGATCCACCACTGGATCATCGCAACAACAGCGTAAATGAGTGGTGAAGAGATGGGGTAGAGGAAGTTTGATGGGAATGGTGTGCTGAAAAGTTTGTTTCTTTGGAATAAAACTTCTGCCAAAATGAGAGTTAAATGCACAACTGCAAGTGAGATGGTGGGAGTCCCAGCGGGAGAATAAATTGTCGAGCATAGGCAGTTTGCACCGATTGTAGTCTCGGTGTGGAGTGGCGTTGTTGGAGGTTTCACCACTGGTCAGATACGGATGTGCTCTGCATTGAAGGAGACTGTACAGCATGGGGTGGCTCATCGACGGACCCAGTGCACATCGGATTGATGCTAATGTGACATGCAGCTGACCCATAGCGCTCGCACACAAGTACACAAAACCTTTTCCCAGCCCTGCTCATTCTTTTTCTTCAAGGCCTTATTTGGAAGTTCTCTCCACTTTACACCTTCAAGAACACTGTTCCCCTCCACACACCACACAACCACACACACTTAATTGGTTATGTGAGATTTGTATTTGTTGGTTTGGTTGTGTGGGTAAACTTAAAGTTATATATACCCCGTAGAATGTTTTTTTTTTTTTTCCTCTTTACCATATATATATAGAAAAACAATATAAATTTGTAAATGAAGAATTTAAAGCTTGTATGTAGCAGTTATTTGTATAATATACTTGTGATTTACTCAATGGACATGTGAGTTTGTCTCTTTATACATAATATAATATAATATAATATAATATAATATAATATAATATAATATTTCTGTTTGGATTGGAAAATTATTTATAAAAAAAAAAAAAAAATTTAAATTAAAAGGAATAATAATTTGTGTACCGGTGTTTTTTTATTTTTTTAGAGCTATCCTGAGACTAAGACTATTTTGATGGTTTAAAACCTGTCTGGCTCCTGAATTTATTTTAAAAGACACTTGTAAATGTTTTTTGAGGCCACCAGTTACATTTTATACTTATAATAATTATTATAACTTTCAATAGTTTTATATTTTACCATCATTTCAGACTGTTTCTATTACATCAATTGCAATGCTTCCAAGGATGAGTAGCTCATTCCCTCATGAAAACACATTAAGTATTTTTTTAAATGCATTAAAAAAAAAAAACGAATGGTATAGATGTACATTATTTCCAGAACTAAAGACTCAAGTTGAGATAGCAACTATTGATGGGGAGTCGACTCCAAAAAAGTCAATACAATAATTCTGACTTACCCTATTATTGAAGTCGACTCTAGTGTAGAAATCAACTCTTTTGTTCGACTGTTTCATTACAAACAGGATGCTGTGAGCTCAAGTGGGTGAATTTGCACATTTTGAACCTTGCATATACCTGTAGGTGGGACACTCATCATCATATGTGTTTGAGTGAAAGCTAATGTGTGTACATAAAAAGGGTGCATGGCAGACTTCAAAAGAAACTATTTCGGAACGCTGTAGTACATCTATGCATGATGCAGCGGTTTGGAAGTAAATGGATGCTGGATATATTTTATAAGTGTGTAGGTGGATGCGTCAAATAATGAATTGTATTCAACCCAGCCCGTTTCTTGTTATTTCCAGCTCCTTGGTTATTTCCACCTTTAAAACTGGAAATAAGCAGCAACTAGGGAATGACATGGTAACCATTGCGCAACGTCTTTAAATTGGACCCATTTGAACAGTTACAAAAAGTACACTTTTATAACAGCAGGAGTCTTCTTGTCACACTTTAAATCTCTATAAAAAAAATAAAAATTACATTATTATTAGGGTGCGATAATGACTGCAATCTTGCAGAGCTTTCGTCAAAACGTGGAATGAGGAACACTTTATTATCTGAGATGCAATCTAGTGATATTTTACAAAACAATAATCACACCAAAGCATGTAAATGAAATCCAATGCAGTTAAATAAGTTGAGATCAAGTTAAAAAGCTTCCATTTGAAAATGTTCACCAAACAGTCTTTAAAACAGCGATTTTTCGCATGCCGTTCATACAGAACTATTTTCACATCCTTCTTAAAGCAACAGTGCAAATTATTATTATTTTTCTATTATTATTTGTTCGCACTCACATACTGGCCCACGCTTTAAGACAATTATTGTTGACATGCATGATTAGTTTTTTTTCATCGGCATGGAAGCTAACTTCCATAATAAATAATACTTTACCGAATGCAGCAATATCCACGCTAGCTCGCACCTTTGGTAACACAGTATGCGGTCCCCACCGGCAATATAAGCGCCAACTTGAAAAGTTTTAGGGAGTTGGAATAAATTCCAGTTGGGAGTGCCTTAACATGATCCAGGTGAACCATCTCAGTGTAGAAGGCCATACCAAATAATTTTTTTTATTACAAAAACTGCACTACTTATTTCAAATTAGTTCTATATAATAGGCCTATTGTATAATTATTTAAAAATATACATTACATATTTTCAGCAGATCTGAAAATTATGTGATTAAAATAAAGTCCGCTTTCCTGTACCACTATATAGTTGGGTTTGTATTTGGATGGGAGATTCCAAGGGTGTCACAATGTGGGGGGGTTGTTGATAAATACTTATTCTTGATGACCAGTCCAAGCGAGTGATGACCAATTCAAGCGAGCACTCCAATAAACATTTCGCATAACTAATTTGATATCTTCATCCATCCAACACTGCCAGTAATGGGATTTTGTTAGTCTATTGATAAATACATGGATCAGTAAACTATAGTCATAATAACTGATTGGTCGAAGTATAGGTCTCTGTGCAACAATAATGAACGTTTTCCAATCTCTGGGCATTTCAATTTGACGCCTCTATTACAAGGAGTTCCAGGCTAGGCGCTAGCCTGCCATTGGGAGCAACTTGGGGTTCAGTGTCTTGCCCAAGGACACTTCGGCATGTGGAGTCATGTGGGCCGGGAATCGAACCACCAACCCTGCGATTAGTGACCGACCCACTCTACCACCTGAGACACAGCCGCCCCAATAAGATCACATAATTTAAAGATCTATTCACTGTGTTACACTGTGGGCTTGTTTTAATCACGATCATTTGCAGTAAGACATGCTATTTTACATATTCTTTTTAAGTTTCATTAAGTAATATGTGAAAATGCCCCCATGTAACATACAGTACATGATATTTTATCCACATGATACATTATACATGCACTTTATGGCATAATAATAGTATTTAGATTTTCCTGGTTATTGGCAAATGATATAACGGCAGCTGATATATTGTGTATCCCTTGTAGTGGATGTGAATAATACATGCTGTTATTTAAGCTTAACTTTGTCATCCTTAAAACCTCTAAGCTTAGTAATAAATCCCTGTATTAATTTATAATGTGTGTGTCTTAGTTGATATGCAACCCATAGTCATGATAATGGTCACCAATATCTCCCACTCAAGAGGTGAATTAAGCCGAATACAAATGTGGTATGTATGCTTAACTCCTTTTCACCACATTTATTTTAGCCAAACTTCAAGTACTGACAGAGTTTACCATTCTAGACACAACATAATCTGTTCTTAAAACCCTTTGAATGGACCAACCAGTTCTATCCTAATGCCAATGCAGAGCATATATGCATATAAAGGTATTCTATAGTAATTGTATAATGCACATTTTTATGTGGTCACCAAGAGAACATAGAAAGTGGTGATGGGCTACAAATCTTTATTAACTGGTTAAGTAACTCTGACCACATTATTGATGGCACACAATAGGGCAGCCCAATAATCAATAAAGCAATGAGTGTCTTGAAAGAAACTGATTAATAGATTGCACATTGTCATTTAGTAGTGTAACACTTCCCAAGTGGAAACGTGGCAGTAAGCAATTATATTTTTCCCTCCTTCATTATGTGCTGATTTATTTGACAGTACTGCTGCATTATTAAATGATACATGGCCGGTGCATCATGTGAACTCGGTTATATCTGATCAGTGTTGTGGCTAATGTTGATTAATAAGCGGAGAGCATGCAATCATCTTTTCTCTTCACACTGCAGCTGGAGCCCAAATGGAGCATTTGATGAGCTCTCAGCATCGCCAATGAACGTCTGTTTCACAAGCGCTGGCCAGAATTGCGGGAAGCTACAATTATGAGCACAAGTCAATAACATCTCAGACTGATGAGTTTATCTAATCCTCATCATTTTGCCCAAATAATTCAAATAAGATTTTTGATGAATTGCAGAAGAGAAAAAAAATAGCATTCTCTCAGACTTTAACAAGACAAAGCATTGCCATTTTCAGCCAATAAAATGCTTGTTCAAGCAATTGTCTCTACATTGTTCTGAACTGTTTCTGTTTTTTAAATTGACTAAAATGATCGCTGTTAACTCCATGAGCATTTTTGCTTTTCTAGAACAAAAGTCTGCTATTCCAAATCCCATTTCAGACTCATTCACGCAGGCAACCATTATCGGGGAGTTAGCTAATCAAAGCTGACAGCTAAAATATGGAGCTAGATGACGTGGAGTCTTGAGAAAAGGTCAAAGACCCCTACGGACAGTGACATCAACCATCTCTTTTGACAGGCAAGGTACACAGATTTTAAAGGAATAGTTCACCCGAAACTGAAAATTCAGGCATTATTGACTCTCGTGTCATTCCAAAGCCATTTGAGAATTGGTCTGTGCTTCCCTGAAATGCAAAACGATGCCCCCAGTGGCCAAAGCGGTAACTGTTGTTTGGCGAATTGTCACATGTGAGCTCCAATTTCCGGGTAAAATGTCCACAAACGGGCGCCAAAAGCGAGTTGCGAAGCAAATTGTTTTCAGGGTACAGGCGTTATACAGTTAAGAGGAATGCATATATTATAGACTGTACCCCAACACAAACCCCAACCCTAAACCTAACCATCAGTGGAGTAAAAATGTATGTTAGAGGGAAAAATGCAACCTCCGAATCGTGCACCACACTGATTGTGCAAATGCAATACTTCCTGGTTTAATGCAGGATTTAAACCCACACTGTTGACCGAACGTCCTTCTCGTAGCGGCACAGGGAAAGGCAAACATGCTGGAGCCAATGCAAAAACGTCTAATAGGAGATACCTTGTTGACGCCGATGCTTGTCGGTGAGTCAGCATAATGCGGCCGATCCCAGGGTACCAGAACTCTCTGAATCAACATGACAACTTCCCGTGGGATTATGTTGGTATAGAAAGTAAAAAAGACAGTCCCCACTGTCTAAAACCTGGAAATATCGGGGAACTTTAAAACAGTGTTTTCCAGGCTTGGAAATGGATGAAATCTCAAAAGACCTGGAAAAGTCAAGGTTAAGGGACAACTTTTTTTTTAGCCCGATTTGTGAAACAGAAGAAATGTTTCACAAATCGGGCTAAATTATTCATTATCAAATTGTTCGGAATAAAAGGATTTCTAAAAATCGGTTTTCAGTAATCACAATTGCCTGGAGAAGTCTTGGAAATTTGTTGGTGAAAGTGGGAACCCTGATAACATCGGATTCATAAACAATTGTGAATCGCTCTTTTGAGTTCAATCAATCCATCGATTGAAATTTAGCTATAAATTACCAGTTGGCTACAAACCTTACATCAGGAGTGTCAGAAGTCTGGCCCGCAGGCCATCTGCGGCCCCGACTACTCTGATGCGGCCAATGAGAGACTTTAGAAGAAGAACAGAATTAGGCCCGCTATGGAGAAATTATATGAAATTCCATCCACTGGCAGACTTCAACAGGAGTTTGGAATACTCCTTAGCTCTGCAGAAAGAATGATGCATTAAAGGATTGACATTTTACTCACGTACTTGTTCTTGTAAAAATGTCCCGATACCT
Organism: Xyrauchen texanus; assembly: GCF_025860055.1. Classification (NCBI taxonomy): domain Eukaryota; kingdom Metazoa; phylum Chordata; class Actinopteri; order Cypriniformes; family Catostomidae; genus Xyrauchen; species Xyrauchen texanus. The sequence continues at coordinate 8,376,836 of NC_068305.1, forward strand.
CACATCATTGAACTGAGTAGAGCTGCTATTGTGCGAGCCGCAGAACAGAGTTCACTGAGCGTGCACAGAGATGTGCAAACCGAGCATACTCTTCCAGAACGTCCTATGTAGCACTGGGAAGTATACTGTAATTAACTGGTTCATTCTGATATTTCGTTGAAACAAGAAATTATTCACAGGCTTCCCAGCACAATTTGAGTGAGGACATACTGGAGAAGAGAGCGCTTAAAACACTTGCACATCTGTGCCTGATGTGCGCACTCAGCTTGCACATGCACATCAACAAAATAAAATGAAGTGCCATAATTTCGATCAAATTAAAATCCTTGTAACTTTGTAATGGGTATTCCATGCATCACATCATAATGTGATCAAATATAATCTGATTCTGATTATGGTGATGGGTCACACTCAACACTCAGCTGTCTAACAGATCTATATGTTCTTTGCAGTGCCGCTGAATGGATGTCAAGAAGATAAAAAATATGAATAAATGAGTATAAATACCCTATTCTTTATTTACATGTAGGGCTTACACAAGCATTTCATAGAGCACAAATTAAGATTAAAATTTGAAGATATGCATAGTGGCAATCTAGTAGCTTCTAGCCATTTTTTTGATGCGGCCCGTTGCACCCTATTTGATTGAAAATAAATAAATTGAGCAGAATTAATGCAAAACTCTGACAAAATCACAGACTGTCACAGATATATCAGATAAATGTACTTCTGGACACAGGGGCGGACTGGCCACAGGGTGAACCGGGACTTTTCCCAGCCATGGGCCAGCCGTGGGCCAGCCATGAAACTGGGCCGAACAGATGGCAGTAAAATGGAACGGGCCGTCGCATTATGCTAAACAGGCCAGAAAACTGCGCCCCGATATGCAGAAAAGGACAGGGACAACCCCCTCCCCCCTCAATAACTTTTGGGGCAATTTCTCTACCCAGGCCACCCCGTCTGGACATCATAAATTTTGCTCACATAAAATTCAAGAGAGCGAATAGAAAACTAGGGTGTGAAGATCTAGAAAGGCATGTGAAAATCCCAGCAGCTGCCATAGCACTTCACAGCACAGGCACGTAGGGATTGACAGTGATGAATTTTGTCCAGGAGGCTGCAGTTTTGCATTCTGTAGTGTGATTGGATTCAATGCGAATCCCAATGAAGCTGCGAGCATTGCAGCCGAACCCTCTGACTATGAAATCAGTCACTGTTGATTTCAGCTCAGGCGATGGAAATACTTTATCACAGCAGGAGAGCACTGCAATAACTTGTTCCCCCTGCCAGAATCAGCCTCCATACAGCTGCTTCCTCTAAATCACACTGCTCCGTATATAGCGACAAAATAAGAACAGTATAACAATCCAACTATTGTAAGTGAACAATACCGGAGATATTTCAGGATGCACTAGGTTTGAGTACAATCGTTACAGCAGTGACCAATGTGGCCAGTTTAGGTGCTTGAGTGAGTTTGTGTTTAAAATAAAATCAGACTGATATCTCTAGGATAGTCCCAGATGGATGAGCCAAAGCCGACAACTGGAACAACCCCAATACAGCGTGAAAATCTGAAGACTGAAGCCGTTTTTCATTTATGCTACAGTGATTTGAATATGACTGCACTCACTGTATGTCACTGAATTCTGTTTGAATGTACTTGACTTAACCATCAACTCTATGTATGAGGGATGTGAACAATAAGTGTATGGCTGACTTTACAACTTTTAAAATCATGTCTCGAGACCCCCGTGTGAATGGCCTCTTAAAGTGCACCCAATCTTGAGGCAAATAATCACCTCTTGATTACGTCAGATGAAAACATTTTCGTAATTGTACAGTGACCATGTTTTTAATTGGTTTCACATTCACATATCATATTGGTAAACCAAGCCAGATCACCAGCATAGACTATTTGTGTGCTTCAAGGCAAAATTCTGTCATCATTTACTCACCCTCATGCCATCATGAATGTGTTTTAATTTCTTTCTTCCGCAGAACACAAACAAAGATATTTCTAAAAATATCTCAGCTCTGTTGGTCCTCACAATGCAAGTGAATGGTGACCAGAACATTGAAGCATCACAAAGGCAGCATAAAAGTAATCCATACAACTCCAGTGGTTAAATCAATCTTCAGAAACAATATAATAGGTGTGGGTGAGAAACAAATCAATATTTAAGTCTTTTTTTCCCATAAATCTCCACTTTCACATTCTTATTTTGTTTCTGCCAATTTGGATTCTGACAGCATATCGCCACCTACTGGGCAAGGAGAATCTATAGTAAAAAAGGACTTAAATATTGTTCTGTTTCTCACCCACACCTATCATATGGCTTCTAAAGACATGGATTTATCCACTGGTGTCATTTGGATTACTTTTATGCTGCCTTTATGTGCTTTTGTGGAGCTTCAAAGTTCTGGCCACCATTCACTTGCATTGTGAGGACCAACAGAGCTGAGATATTCTTCTAAAAATCTTTGTTATTGTACAGCAGAAGAAATAAAATCATTCACATCTGGGATGGCATGAGTGTGAGAAAATGATGAGAGAATCTTCATTTTGGAGTGAACTATTCCTTATATGTTCACAAAGTAAGTTCAGACGTGTGATCTTAAAAATGGCATACGCTATATAAATAAAATGTATAAAATACAAATACAAAATAGGTTCTATAATTAAGCACATTCAGATTTCCTGAAATTCATGTAAAAAACCATAAAGAAATCATTATATCAAAAATGTCACTTTGTCTATACATTGTATGTACTATTTCTTGATATTAAGATACAATAAGCAATAACAGTGCAGTAAATATTTGGATTAATATCATGAATACATAGAAAACATGACTACAATATAATGTAGTTTCACAAGATATTAGAGTTAATACCACTTTTTAAGAAGCACCATATTCTATTGATCTGATGTACATATTTGGCATTACACAAAAGTTAAAACAAAGTAAGCACTTCTGTCCTCAGTCTAATGACCTGAAACTGGACTGTCATACAGACACTACACAGTAACTGTGCAATGACACAGTAGACATAAACAGAACTAAAAGCACTAGTGTGCAGTGTATTCACTACAAAAACATCTCTGTAAGGATTCGGTGGGCATCAGTGTATTTGAGGTAGTCATGGGTTTTCACACAAAGTCTCAGTAAGTGGACTCAGTAGTGGACTGTGATTGGTTGCGAATATTGCCAGAGGCAGCACTACATGCTTGTGTTGTATTCAGAATCTGCACCATTGACAGAGAAAGAGTGCTGTTGGTTGAGGCTGGAGTCCAAATCTGGGCTGGCAAGACGCTTGTGTGGTGCTTAAAACAGAAAAGAGAGAGAAGAAGAAAAAAATGAAGGGAGGTAGAAATATGGAGAGACAGACAGTAGCCATGTAATATATCTGAGTGCAATGTTCCCTCTAAAGATTTCCAAACTGTAGCTAAGGAAAAGTGGCTTTAGAAGTCAATAAAAGTTGTTTTATATCCATATCATTGACCATAAGCCTATCACTGACCTACAGTCCATAGCAATCCATTCCACATCGAGTTCGTCAGTCTGAGGTAGGCTTAAAGGGATAGTTCACCCCAAAATTTAAATGATCTTATAATTTCCTCACCCTCATGCCATCCCAGATGTGTATGACTTTCTTTCTTCTGCAGAACACAAATGATGATTTTTAGAAGAACATCTCAGCTCAGTAGATCAATACAATGCAAGTGAATGGTGACTAGAACTCTGAAGCTCCAAAAAGCACATAAAGGCAGCATAAAAGTAATGCATATGACTCCAGTTGTTTAATCCATGTCTTCTGAAGTGATCCAGTCTGTGAGAACAGACCTAAATATAACACCTTTTTCATCTTGCAATTGCAGTCTCTAGGCACAATCATGATTTCAGGCTCGATTCATAGTGCTTCACGCACGCGCAGAGCGCTAGATTGCGCTATAGGGTGTGTAATCGAGCTTGAAATTACGATCGCCAAGGAGACTGCTGATGTCAAGATTTATAGTGGAAAAAGGGAGTTATGTTTTGGTCTGTTCTCACCCAAAACCAATTGGATTGCTTCAGAAGACATGGATTAAACCACTGGAGTGGTATGGATTAATTTTATGCTGCCTTTGTGATATTTGGACCTTCAAAGTTTTGGTCACCATTCACTTGCATTGTGAGGACCTACAGAGCTGAAATATTCTTCTAAAAATCTATGTGTGTGTTCAGCAGAAGAAAGTAAGTCAGACACGTCTTGGATTGCACAAGGGTGAGTGAATGATGAGAGAATTTAAATTTTTGGGTGAAGTATTCCTTTAAGAAAACAAACATTCTTGTTTTTTGCCTAAAATACATATATTTAAATTGGTCTGACAACATGTGTCAAATGGATGTCTTTGGCCATTGCTTCACATCTTGTTCTGCAGCCTAGAATCCTTTTCTGCAACAGGATTCTACTGACATAAGTAATGCTCAGAAAGAACAAAAATAAGGCTGCATGAGTATTTTCCATCAGTACAAAGAGCACAGCCATACTCAGTTTTTAAGCGACTTTATTAACTATCCTATTACATTGTGCTTTCTAAAAGAAGAAACGTTTTAAGATTAGTATGGTGTGCAATTTCTTTCATCCAAATACTGTAGCTCTTTCTATCCATCACCTATATTTTAGGTCTTTTTGAAAGCCTATTCTTAAAACGGGCAGCAATGTAATGATCTATTGAATTATAGCCAGAGAGGCAATAAAAGAGAGATGTAGTGTAATGTCTTGGTGCTGTACTCACAGGTATGGTTAGATAGTGTGGTGCTGGTCAGGAAATTGCTCTGACTGCGCAGGGATGATGTGAGACCAGTGAGATGAAGACTCCGACAAGCGGCATCCAACTTCTCACCCTACAATCGACAGCACTAGATCAGCCTGAGTTCAGATCCGACCCCAGCACAAACTGTGAACCTGTATCCTCACCTCGACTAGGGGTTTGAATGTACTTGACTTAAAAAAAACTAGGCTTTTTTTTCTTGAGTGGAATTCTAAGATGCCTTAATTTTTTATTTTTTTATATGTATCCCAATATTACTAATATATAAAATAAATAATAATGGCCCAAGGACCGCTCCCTGTGGTATGCCTTTAATTGCATTCAACTAGTACTGGTACTAGTAGTGATACCACCAATATTTATACATTGAATCCTGCCTGACAGATAATTAACAAACCATCCATCAGTGTTCACTCATAAACCTACAATAAGAAGCCTCTGCTTCAATATTTCATGATCTACATTATTTAAAGCTTTGGATAAATCAAGAAAAAGAGCAACACAATGTTTCTTATTATATAATGAAACCATTAAATAATTTAATTATTTTAAAATCGCTGTGGTTGTACAATATTTTTGCCTAAAACCAGATAAAAAAAAAAAAATATTGAGGATAGAAACTCTTTTAATTGATCATTCACAAGCGATTCCAAAACCTTAGCTAAAATGGACAATTTCAAGATTACAGTTGGATCTCCCTTCTGGATCTCTTCGGAGGCCACGAAATTGTTGTTTAAACAATTATTTTAGCCTTATCCACTATTTTACATGAATCCTTAATAATACACAATAGAAATTCTGAGTTTCATTTAGTTCCAAGTATATTTTTCCAAAATTGTTTCAAATTATTGGAAGTTTCTGAAAGAAAATAATCAACAAATGCTTCATTGCAGCTATTTTCAGTCATACAACTGAAGCTCCTATCTGCTTGAATGTTGAAAGACAAAAAAGCAATTAAGACCTGTGTGTGTGTATATATATATATATATATATATATATATATATATATACATAATATTCAGGCTGATCCTACTAAAATATGTGTGTGTTCTTGAGTAAACAAACAGGCAACTGGTTCCTTTTACTGTAAGGCAAGAGTTTCAGTATTGCCAGGTCTCTATCAAAAAACAAATGCCTGTGTTAACTGTACAACGGAACTACAACTGACATAATTAGAATTACGATTTCTCCTATTCATATGTGTACGGGTGACCCATCTCTTTTTTTTTTTTTTTTTTTAAGTGTTTCTGATAATGCTTACGGCTACCAATAAAGGTGTAGAACATAAAGCTCTTAAAAACACATTTTGCCCTGTTCAAATCCATCCACACAGAATTCACCACACCATCAACAAAGTAAATGTGCATTATTATGAATTACATTTGCTAATCTTTAAATTAATATATTTCTAAATTAGTGAAGCAATTGCAATCATGCTCGTCGGATGTACCATTACTTAGTTGACGGTGATAATATTCACTCGAGGACAGAATCCCCCCATATATCAAAAAGATTCCAATAACTCATAAAGAATACTGTCTAATGTTTACAATCTTAAGATTATTTATTATCTAAATTTGTAAGCATGTAATTCTTGTTCTGTTTGCTGTATCTCCATGCAAAATGATTTATTTCATTCCACTAAATTACAGCAAGAACTAGGAAAAATATATAATTTTTCTCTATCACTTTCCATCACAATACACAGATCTGAAAAATAGGAGGTGCTCTAACACAGAAAAGCACTCAGACATCCAGTCTATATGGAATGGCATGCATGTTCCCCATTGTTTCGTCGTATATCACGGCCTCTGAATGGACTAGAAGCTCAATCTAGGGGTCGTTGGAAAGCTGAGAACATTTCATCATCAATAGTTCATAACATATTTTGGTGAATATTTGTTTATCATGCGTTTTCTGATAGAATGCATTTTGACGTCAGACATACAGCCACATTCCTGAGAACGAGAGCTTTTATTTGATATATGACTTGCCTATTTAAGTGCTATGAGAAAAACATTTGCAGTTTTTTTTTTTTTTATTTACATTTAAACAAGCAATGCGAGAAAACAAAAAAGAATAGAATGAAAGCATTTAAGCTCACGCAAAGCAAGGAAAAAGTAACCGCTAATGAAGTAGACTGACACAGTTAACGTACAGGACGAGTATAAACACTCGGCATATAATAGTTATCATGTTTATATTAGAGATGCACCGATCGACCGGCCAGGGACTGGAATTAGCCGATTTTCCGCAGCCTCACATCTTTCCAATTCCAAGCCGGTCCGCTTTGTTGACAGCGACGCAGGCAATAACGTCACAGCCGCATGTAAACACAGGCATGAAAACTGGTCAGGGGTAAAAAAGGTGAGAAGAACACGGCAGAAAAAAAATCCAATCCAATCGACTTTATATACTGTATATAGCACATTTTAATTTTTCTCATTCATTTCACATTTGCTGCACAAAGAATAAATTGAAAATATAGTAACACATAAAACATACAAAATATGGGGGCCATTTTAATGTGTGGAGGCAAGTATTTACACAAAACACATAATTTTTTTCTTTTTTGCCTGAACCAGAATCTCAAGGGCCCGTAAAAACCGTCCTCACAAGGGAGCATTTCTGCTCAAACAAATTGAATTATTAATGCAGAACGGATAATTGTTAATTTATCATTAGCCTACTGCTTCGCTAAAAATGGAAATTCAGCATTTAAAGCATGCCATAAGTTAGGGCTGGGCAATTGCCAAAGAAATCTGAATTTTGGGGCTAAATGGCGATGGTATAATCTCAGTATTTAACTTTTTTTTCTTTTCTTTTTTTTTTTTAATCTGTATTTAATTTAAACAAAAAAAGTTATTTCATATCCTGGTAAATATTGTCCTACAAACAATGTTCATATTGAAGGCTATGAAAACAAACAGTGAATGCAACCTTTCAGTCTATCCAAAAAGGGGTCAAATCACATTACACTCTAACATTGCAAACATTACGATCTAAAAACAAAATAATGCTCTTTAAAGAAGTAGTAAAATTTACTAAACTTAAAATGAAAATAAAAACAAAACTGATATCATAAAAATACACTTGTAGGTTTGAAATTCTCTAGCACATTTATGTTCACCATCAACAACAAATATTCAACAACAAATATATTAGCAAAATCTATTTATTATTTAGTGTTAATGTATATTTTAGTCAGAATTATTGCGCTCCTATTCTATTGCGCTCCGTCTGTTCGGCGCGCATGTTCGTTCACGGAAGTTTAGCCTGCTGAAGGCTCGTCCACTCATGACAGCAAAATGGAAATATTTGCATAACTTTCTAACATTTACAGATGGAGAATATGTCTGTGGAATCAAGTAAGTTATGCACTGAGGAAATTATTGGAAGTCACTTCGTTAAATATTATTAATAGAGGTATATTTGTTTCCACCAATCGCTGCACAAGTTAAGGTCACGTACTGTATGAAAGCACGTTAGTGCGAGCCCTCCCGGAACCCATAGAGAATGCAAATAACATTGTAAGCTAACTTACCTCAGGCTTGCTTTTCGACGTGCAGAACTGTCTTTGTTCGGCAGTGTGTCCAGTTATCAGACTTGCGGTGTGGTGTCCAGTTGTCAGATTCGCGGTGTGACTTTGAAAAAAATTCTGCCGTACTCTCTGACTCGGATTGGCTGTCAGTCGGCATTAGGAATGATGATTGATATTTAAAGCCGCGAAGTTTATCACACACACCCCAACACCCCCCAAATGTTTTTTCATCGGATCTGCGCAAGTCACGTAGGTGACCCATTTTGTTTTTAAAACGGCGAAATTCGCCGAAAGGTGAGGAGTTTTCATGCCTGTAAACATGTCATTGGCGTGGAAGATCATCACTGTGAAGAATACATAAATTCGAAATTTGTAATAATTGTAAGGCCAAAGTAAACCGTGGGGGAACCACCACAATAACTTTCGGATCAACAAACCTAATTAGACATTTAAAACACCATCACCCAGCTGAAAATGCCCATTTTAAAAAAGAAGCTAAAACGGGAAAGCGGCTAAAGCTAGCCAGAGCTCAGAGACAGCCACAAGTCAGCAGCCTCTCCTATCATTCCTTGGTATGAGCAGCGAAAACACCAAAGCAATTACGAGGAAAATTATGGAATTCATGGTCCTGGATGACCAGCTGTTCTCCAGAGTTGAGGACAAAGGGTTCAGAAATCTGATAAATTTCCTCGATACAGAGTAGGTGGTTATTTTCCGACGTCGCGTTGCCCGAGTTGTTTAATCTTGTGTCATGTCACACATGCAGCCTGTTATCTGTCAACATTTGGGTACACAAATCCGGGAGAGGGAAAGTGTGGTGCTGGATGGCAGAGGCAGGCTAAATACTATACAAATTGTGCCGTTGTGATTTAATGTGCTGAGTAACGTAATTTTTCCCACCGTGTCCGATATTAAAATCAGTGCGACACACATTGTAAAAAGGCGTGGGCATTGTCGATATGGCTTCGGGACATGAAATTAAATTCTTCCATCCAGCTGTTGTTAAATGTACATGTATATTTTGTTTTTTTCACCGGAGCACCAGCTGATTCTTCTCCTCCCATCTACCAGTGATGCTTGATTTAACATCCCACGTCTACAGCCTGCGCAGATATCAACAGCGCAAATGGGTTGTAGGTTGCCCGGTTGAGGTCACAAATGGGTTGAAATGTGTGTGATGTGTCGATTGTGTGAGTAGGATGCTTTTCATACAAGATCTGGCAACTGGACCACCTTGGAATAATATATTGATGTGATTATTCATATAACGTGGTTTGGGCCATACAAATTACGGGAGTTTTTTTTGGGAGAAATAACAAAACGGGAGACTCCCGGGAAAAACGGGAGTGTTGACAGGTATGGTTACAAGCAATCAGTTTTACAACTGATATTTGGACATCTAACGCAAGTTGAGTGTATTGAACACTTCAGTTTTTCAGATCTTTGGAATTGTTTTGTTAGACGAGTAATAAAGAGAAAAAGGTCCATTTATAAAAATAGTGGAAAATGACATCTGTTATATAAAGCAACTCATTTGCAGTTAATTGTTATTTCTACCTCTTTCCAGTCACAGAGCACTTTATTTTCAGAGTTGTTTAAGTGAGAGAAGATCCCGTAACTTAGTGCAGTTTGGGGGAAATTGTAATGTTTAATAATTTATTTTATTATGAAAATAAAATGTTGCATTGAAGAAAGGTAGATTTTGTTTGTATATGCGGTCAATAGTAGTTCTTAGAAGGAAAATCGGAAAAAAATATGAATAAATATGCCGGTATCGGCAGGTCACACTTGCAAAAAATCGGAAATCGGAATCGGCCAAGAAAATTGCAATCGGTGCATCTCTAGTTTATATTGTATCTCATGTCATGTTTTTGTTGAGAAATACAAGCATATCCACATGCTCAGTAAACTATAATCATTTGTAAACACCAGTTTAAATGATGGAATGTCCCTTACCTCAGCCAGCATAATCTTTCTCTGATGCCATGTTTGTTGTTTACAGTAGCGTCGTGGGGATTACGTTGCTTTCTGACGAGCTGCACGTATACAAGTGTAAAGTGTACACCGCTTATCCAGTACATTTAAACAGGAACCCAGCTTTCTCACAATAACAGGCTCTTTTAGTGTCCATCTGAACATACTGACAGAACAGTTTGCTAAACAAATGTGATCAACTTGTGTCCACACTCAACAGCACCACCCAGTGCATTCTGTTATAACTGCCAGTGTGTTCAGGATTTAACATGCATCTCACTGTATATATGGCCAGCAAAGCAAAACTATGTGAAATTAGAATAAAATTTTTACTATTCGAATAATTATTGCGGAACGAATATTCGACTTCTCGTGCACATCCCTAGTTTTTAAGCCTTTATTTTATTATTTTCTGTAACACATATGCAAAAGACATGGCATTCTATGTAAAGTTCAGATTCTAAATTTTAAAATGGTACCAAATGAGTGACTTAAATATCTGGGAACTTTTACAATCTAAGCGTAAAGATATTGCATGCTTCTCACTTTGCCCGCGGACCCTTCGGGTGGTCCATGGAGTTGATTAAGAAAGGCTTCCTTTTAATGACTTGATTATGGTTTACACCATAGGGGTGGGTGCAAAAGTTAATTTTAATACAGAATGTAAACAAACTGTTGTTCTGGAAATTAAATCCATTATGCACTCCTAAGCCAGCATGGTTTAAAAAGGTGAGTAAACAATGACAGAATTTTTATTTTTTGGTGATCTCCCCTTTATGCGCATGACAAGACTGCCAGGCTAATTGATCCTTTAGTGTCATACCCTGTATTCCTGAATCATCCTCTTAGATTCCTCAAGCTGATGCTGTAGGCCACCAACAATCTCCTTGTATTTGGCATAACGCTGCTCCACCAGTTCTCTCTGCCGCTGTGACTCCTGAAAGCACACAGGCCAAACATAACAATAATACCTGCTTCAGCGATAAGCCCCATCTGGACCAAAACATCACTTATGATCTAACCTCAAGATCCTTGAAGTTTTCAAGTAGACTGAGTTTCTCAGGAACCGACTCTAGATGGTCCAAGGCCAGTCTGGTGCTCTGGAAAAAAGAATTAATACAATTGCTAAAAAAATACATAAACTCATATTTAGCACTATATTTGCTTCACATGCAAGCAGATGATTTTTGGCAGCCTCAAGAGGAAAAAAAAACGGCCAAACAGGAAAAAAATATCAGTGATATATCAGTAGACCACTAAACATGAGGGTGAGTAAAGAACAGATTTTAAAATTTTTGGGTGAACTATTTCTTTAACCCCAGAAATATTTTGTCCTTTGTTTAAAAACTCATAAACCTGAAACCTCACTTGAATGAATTTATCTCCCAAAAAGAGGTAAGGGTCAATTCCTGACACTAGCGTGTTTTTGTGCTAAGCAAAAATTATGTAAATAGACTGAGCTGTGAGTAAAGGCTAAACATTTTCAGGAGCTAATTAAATGTTCGTTGGCACATAATGGTGATTGATGGGGTAGGCATCAGATAGCTTACTTTTCAAACGGCTTAAATACTGCCAAGTCAATACAGGCATCAATACCTTTAACAAACGGCTGCATATTTCTTTGCCAAGTAATGATTGGTAATTCAGACATTCAACAGAAATCGTTTGGCTTTTGCAAATAGTTTAGTGAGGTGTGAACATTTCAGCAATTTAGCAGATAGAATATTCTGTAGGAAAGCTCAGAAAACGTAGCTTATAGTTGCTTACAAGGCAGAAAAATATAGACTACACATATGATAAGCCAAAAACCTCCACTGTTATATTCGGTTTAAATTTATTTATTTTTTTTTCCTCTCATAATTTACTCATCCTCATGATATCCCAGGTGTGTATGACTTTTTCTTCACTAGAACACATGAAGAAAGAGAGAAATATATTTCAGCTCAGTAGGTCCTTAAAATGCAAGTGGATGGTGATCTGACATTTGAAGCTCAAAAAATCCCAGACAGCATAAACATCATCGATCCAACAGATAAATGAATGTCTTAAGTGATATGATTGCTTTTGGTGCAAAAAAAATTATATTTAAGTACTTAGTAACTATAAACCAACGCTTCCGGTGAGCAGCAGTATGAGCGTGTGACATAATCACCCTGGCATGTTACGACGCACCCGGAAGAGCAACGCTGTTTACAAGTGAGAGGGAGGAACTTACAGAAGCTTTGTTGGTTTTGATCTCTGATATATATATATATATATATAGAACTGGATCACTGATGCAGTGTTAAACTGCCTGCAGGAGGTGAAGCCACTGGAAGTGTTCGATCGGCCATCTTGGTATGCCCAAACTTTCATGTGACTGACAGGCGAAAACACCCGTTTCACCATCTCCGACCTGCAGATACGACAGCTGAATATCACCCTCTAGTGACAATCACGTTTAATGTTTAATTTGCTCGTTATGGATAATATTCGCTGCGAGGGAGATGATGTTCGCAGATTGCGATATCTGAGCATTCACCTGCCTCAGTGTTCAGTCTATCAGTACAGTACAACAATCACTAAAGGAAACGGTAAAACTATCCACAAGAAGTATGAAAAGCTGTATTATTTGCTTGTTTTGGGGCGACAACATGTCCGTTTGCCTCAGAGGGTCATTAAAATGCCCGGGATTTGCCAGTTTTCACATTGAAGCATTCGCTATTGTCATACATATGATGCATGTCATATATTAGGTGTTAGTTTGCCATTTAAACCTAGTGTACCAGTTTAATTTTAACCAGCTATGCTTCTCTCACTCTCTGCGAGTGTGATAGTGGGAGAGAGAGAGCGCAAGCTCTTATTCAAGTGACCATGAGAAAAAGGCACTTTTCAATGAAAACATAAAACGAGTTACTCTGAACAAACACTTTAATGTTCACAATAAATAATTGAGAAAATGTCTGTTTGTATTTTACCTCAGTTTCAGTGAACTTGTTTACATTCAGCTGATCTGTTCGCTGATGAAATTTGTTAGTGGTGGTCCTGTTTGATATAGATCCACATAACTCGCTCTGGCTTTCAAGAAGCAGGACAAATTCCTGACTTTAAACAAATCTGTGGGACATTTGCATTGTCAGGATGTACATGCACATTTCAGATATAAAATCGGTGATTGAATGACTAATGTTTACTCCCATTTAATCAATAGGGACATTTGGAATGGTTGGGCATAGCAATATGGTGGCGCAGTGGCTTCACTGTTATGAGGTCATGAGCAATCTAGTTCTATATTATATATCAGTGGTTTAGATCTGTATTTGTATCTCTTTCTTTTCTCACAATGGAGTGTTTTTGTGCTTATACTGGATGTCTCTGGATTATGTCCGTAACATGGCAACGCTAATTATTCACATGAGAGACCACGTAAACTCAGCGCTCTCGTGAATGTGCATTCTGCTGCAATTGTTTATAGTTAAAAAGTACTTAAATATTGATCTTTTTCGCACCAAACATGATCGTGTCGCTTTAGAAGACATTCATTTAACAGCTGTGTCCTATGGATGACGTTTATTCTGACTGTCTGTGATTTTTGGAGCTTAAAAGGCCTGATCAACATCCACTTGCATTTTAAGGACCTACAGAGCTTAGATATTTTCCTATTTTTCTTCAAATGTGTTCTTGTGAAGAAAGAAAGTCATACACACCTGTAATATCATGAGGGTGAGTAAATGATGAGAAGATTTAAATTTTTGGGTGAACTAACTCTTTAATGAATTGCAGACATTTTTGGAGAGCATAAATTGGATATATTAGAATATGATTGATTTTATGAGACAGTAGAAGAAGAAAGAAAATAATCAAACAAAATGTCCTACCGTTTCAAGATCTACAATCCGGTCCTGAAAAAAAAAAAGGACAGAGAGAGAGGTGAAAAAAACAAGACAAAGCAGAGGTGACTTTGACTTGACACACAGGAAGCACTGTTCTGTCAGTCAAAAGCAGCAGCTGGGAGGAATCCAGGGCCAAGTATAATTACTGATGCTGTGTCCTATTGTGTGGCTGCATGCTGCTGGTTTCTCCTGAACCTCATCCAGAGGACTGCTTCACAACAGAGGCAGGAAAGCAGGTGCCTCTGTACAGCAGCACTGCAGATGCTCCGAATGCATTGAAGGCATGAAGACAAACAGGAGTGAGATTACATGGGTGGCCCATGAAGGACGATTGACGCACAGGAACATGTGAAGGTTATTGAGGTGAACTGCCAACTACAGAGTGAATTGTGTGTGCCCGTCTACAGTATGTGTGAGTGCATCTTAGGCTCTGATTTTCTATGATGGCAAATACATCTAATCTAACAAATTTGCTATCTGACAAATGTTGAGAGATTGACTTAAAATAAATGCACAAATAGCCACACATTTATGATATTTATAAATACAGTAGGCGGACACAACAACATTTTTAAAGTAGTAATAAATGTTAAGCTAATGCTGTCCACATGTGGCTCTGACTAGTTATCAGCAAATTCAAGAATGGTAATTTATATGAATGTCATATGGTCTAGGCTAGACAGATGCAAACAAGTGTAATACACATTTATATATAAATGTAATTTATAGAATATTTAACACAAGGAAATCATCATACCTTAAAACCCTTTTATTTAAAGCGAGCCCACTAAAGTTTGTGAATTACAAAATTAATTACAAGCTAGCAATCTTTCATTTGAAGCTAAAAAGGTATTTGGAAAAAAAAAAAAAAAAAAAAGACAAAAGGTATAAAAACTGTGGCTATGTCAGAATATGCATGTTTTCATACTATATACATAGTATGCTAATGGGGTAATACATCTGAATACTCAGTATTCATAAAAGAGTAAGGGAGGCATACCTGGATAACCTCCATTTCCAGCAAGATTCTGAAATGCACTTCAATGGGAGCTTAGGAGACGTCAACTTAAAACATTGGATTTTTTTTAAAAACGGTAAATCCAATGACGGGATCCACACAACCCATTTGTCATTGAATACGGTCTCTTTTAATACACTTTCTGTTCTTTACAGTCAGATGTTGATCAAAAACAACTACAAAAAAAATTCATTTAATTCTAATCAGGCATCGCACAGATAAGGTAAAGCCATTCGAGTCCTCTCCAGTTAACATGAGCTCATTTAAAGGCGATGTTTACAGAAATGCAATTTTTGTTAAAGAGACAGTACGGGTTTTAGCACGCATTCAACAAATCAATATAAATACTTGTAAATAGTACAAATTATGCAATTTAACAATAAATATGTAACAAAAATAATATATAAAATATAAAATCCTATTTATTGATTGAATCCTATTTATTTGTTAATTTAAAAAAAAGTCAAAATGTGACCAAAATGATGAAAAATAATCAAATATAATTTGTAAATGTAATATTTTTCTAACATACCAAGTTAAAAGGTCCGCTGTATAATTAACAGCATTAGATGCGAGATAATATATTTTATATGTCAGCAAAAGGGACATTATAACTGAAATAAACCCATATGAATCGATATGAAATCGAAATAGCTTATGAATCAGAATCAAATTTAATCGTGTAATCTGTATCAATATCCAGCCCTAGCTTCAATAGTGCTTCAATGCTCATGTCTGTCCCCCATTCGCGATTGAAATCTAAAGGTGATTGTGCCTTCTCTATTGTTGCTCCCAAACTTTGAAACTGTGTTCCTTTAACAATTAGATCCTCACCTACTACAGTGACTTTTAAATCTCATTTTAAGATTTTTTTTTTTTTATTTGGCTTTCGAGCAGAGCAATGACAATGGTGTTGATGAGCCTTTAGAATGTTTTATGTTTTTAATTTTATGCTCTTATTTGTCTTATATGTTTTATTATTATTATTCTGGAAAGTTGCTGTAGAAATAAAATTGTATTACATGTATACGGCTCGTCTGCATATCTAAGAAATGTACTTTATTTCTGTCCAAGAATTGTGTCCTACATCAAATACAGTACATACTCTGACAGTACACTATTTCGGAAGCAGCTTGTGTACTTAAATTTGTGTTCGAGTAACTAAACTACTCATCCTAGGAAACATTGCGAATGACGTAATCTATTCGAAAACAACAAACTCTTTTGCAATGATTTGTATCCAAGGTGACACACTGAAATAAAATGATGTGTTGATTTACTTAAAAAATATATGTGGCATTTTTGCATCAAGCTATTTAAGTGTATTCAACGTATGGTCATTTTATGTCAGCACAACTAGAAAACCTTGGTTAGATATACACAAATGTATCAGTTCATTCAACTTTATTTACTTAAGAACATAACACAAATAAGATTTAGCAACTTGTTTCCAATTATATTTAAATTTAAATGAGTTCAGTCATTAAACTTGATTACTTGGATTAAACAGGATCCTACTTTACCAAAGGGAACACTAATCACCCTAATGGTGACTACTCAAAATAGTAATTTACAGTAAAAAAAAAAAAACGTTCTTAAGTTCAAAACACTTGAAGGTGTGCAAATGTGAACTAAGGAATCTCAAGATGTGTTTAAAGATTGAGTATTAAACTATATTTAACTTGACACAGTGACCTAAACATTTTATGTTTATGATGCAACACACCAGAGACGTCTGACGTAGGTGTAAATTGACAGGTCCTTAAACAAGCCCTCATAATAAATCTCCAACTGATTGACAAATTCACTTGTGTAATGGATTGCTGTGAACTGTATGCCAATGATTGGCTTATGTTCAATAATATGGTAGTAAACAATACATTGTATTCTAAAGCCGCTTTTGTATTGTCTTATCAATGATGAACTCTTCTGCTACAAGAATGTAATGCATTTTAATTATCTGTATATTTTATCTCATTTTTAAATATTTAAAGATAACCATGTATGATTATTTCATCATTATATACTGAATTATTGTTATATGAGGGGCTTTCTCAGCAAATATTTGTACATGCGATTAATTCATCGGGACACAATTAAATTAATTCGATAAAAAATTTTCATTGATTGACAGCCCTAACATATATATATATCTCAATAATGCTCAAATCTCTATGAATTCTTAATGGCTACTAAATAGATGTCTACATAAGCTATTTTTGACCAAAGAAACATGCTTAAATTATTCAACCGCAAGGGCTTATGGGTATTACCCCACAACATCAGGTGTGTACTTGACCGTTTGAGTTAATAGTATCTAAAATCTTAATTTTATGAATTTTTAAGCTGAAGAAGTTCTAGGAAGTCACAATTATTCTTTTATTTTATGTAGCCCTCTAAGTTCACCAGAAAATATTTTTGTGTTGCACACATTAATGAAAATTAAGTAAAGATAAATATGTTCACAAATATGTACATTTCTGAGTAGGAGCTATTTATTTTCATACATTAGGTTTGTTGAGCCAACAAATAATTTTGCAGTGTTTTCCAATGCAGCGACTTCTCTGATTGGTGGATCTCTCTTTAGGATTATGGGTAGTGTAGTTCTTAACTGGCAAACATGATTCTTTTTGAAAAGTTGAAATCACACAAACTTGTGGCTTTGACAATAGCACATACCTATTGCTTAAAAACAGCAAGTTTTTTTAATTTATTTTTTAAGTAAATTCAATGTATGGTCATTTTATGTCAGCACAACTAGAAAACCTTTGTTAGATATACACAGATGTATCAGTTCATTCAACTTTATTTACTTAAAATAACACAAAACACGAATAAGACTTAGAAACTTGTTTCCAATTAACATTTATATTGTTGTTTCTACTTAATTTAATGGAGTCTAAAGTCAAACATGACTGAGGTCAGTCATTAAACTTGATTACTTGGATTAATCAGGATCCTACTTGACCAAAGTGAACACAAATCACCCTAATGGTGACTACTCAAAATAGCCATTTACAGTATAACAAAATAAAAAAATATTTTATGCAAAAAATAATTAGTTTAATTAATGACATTTTTTTTTCTTGCAGAACCTCACTTTTGTGCTCTATAAAGGAGTAAATATGGTGGTGCGAATGCATCGCGATGCTCAGTGTCTCTCCAGATTCTGCAAATTAGTGGTAATATGCTTGTTTATCTCAAGTATTTTCGGTAAAAACAGTTTAGCGTACATATTGTACACCTGACAGTAACTCTTGGACATCGGTTCCTGCAATTCTGACATTGTTATTAGCGTACTTCCAGAGATCTCCAAACCAGTGGGACCTCTGAACATCCCCACACTGACTGGAGGGCTCTTCAGACGGACACGCAAACAACACCGCAGGGAGTCACGCGGTGGAATTCGAGCGAGGCTAAAGCTCCACATCGACTCGCTCTTCCAAGCTTTTTCCTCGCCAATGTTTGCTTGCTGGTGAACAAAATGTAATGATTATGGACTGCAACATCATGATTTTGACAGAAACTTGGCTTAACAGCGGAATACCCAACAGCGCTATCGAGCTAGCTGGACGCTGCCTCCTCCGTGCAGACAGAATAGCTGATGACTGCGGTAAGACCAGAGGTGGGGGTTTGTGCATTTATGTTAACAAAACGTGGTGCACGGACACCACCATCACCGAGAGTCACTGCTCAGCTAACTTTGAGTATCTCATGGTTAAGTGTAGACCTTTCTATTTGCCCAGAGAGATTACATCAACTGTAGTAACAGCAGCCTACATACCACTGGATGCTAATGCTAAGATTGCCATGAAAGAACTGCATTCTGCTATCAGTAAACAACAAACTCTGCATCCCAAGGCAGCCAATATTTTCACAGGTGACTTCCACCACTCAACTTTAAAGACTGTACTGCCTAAATTCCATCAAAATGTATCATGCCCCACAAGAGGAGGAAAGATTTTAGACCAAGTCTACACAAATATAGCTGATGCATACAAAGCTGCTCCCCTCCCCCATCTAGGACACTCAGATCACCTCTCTTTGTTTCTGCCCAAGTATTTATCACTCATCAATCAGGTGAAACCAACAATAAGGACAGTCAAAGTGTGGCCAGAGGGAGCTGACTCGGCACTTCAGCAGTGTTTTGGAAACACTGACTGGAGCGTGTTTGCAAACTCAGGCCGCCCATGACTCCCACACGGACATTGATTCATATGCCTCCTCTGTTCTGGACCGTATCA
Source organism: Xyrauchen texanus (assembly GCF_025860055.1). Taxonomy (NCBI): domain Eukaryota; kingdom Metazoa; phylum Chordata; class Actinopteri; order Cypriniformes; family Catostomidae; genus Xyrauchen; species Xyrauchen texanus. Next base: position 8,396,301 of record NC_068305.1, read on the forward strand.
ACTCAAACATCAACAGTGTCACCACCCTCAAACGGATTACCACTTTCCCTAATCAGAAGCCTTGGATGAACAGTGAGGTCAGACTCCTGCTGAAAGCAAGAGACATTGCATTCAGATTAGGTGATGCTCAAGCCTATAGCTCATCCAGGGCCAACCTGAATAGGGGCATCAAAAAGGCCAAGCACAACCACAAGCTAAGGATTGAGGATCACTTCAAGAACAACTCTGACCCCCAACGCATGTGGCAAGGCATCCAGGCCATCACAAAGCTACTAACTCCACCCCCCGTCACCGACACCTCCTTGCCTAATGAGCTGAACCACTTCTACGGCTGCTTCGATAGGGAAAACAAGGAAGTGGCCATCAAGGCTGTGGTCTCTGCAGTTCACCAGCCCCTCACACTCTCCACCACCGATGTGTGTGTGGCACTGAGCAGGATTAATGCACGTAAGGCTGCTGGTATCCCCGGACGTGTACTCAGGGCCTGTGCTGTGCAGCTGACTATGGTTTGGACTGACATATTTAATCTGTGACTAGCCCAAGCAGCTGTCCCAGTGTGCTTTAAAACCACCTCCATCGTGCCGGTGCCAAAAAACTCCAATGCAACAAGCCTTAATGTCTACCGTCCAGTTGCACTCACCCCCATCATTATGTAGTGCTTCGAGAGGCTGATCCTGGCCCATCTCAAGACCTGCTTACCACCCTCACTGGACCCCTTCCAATTCGCCTACCGTCAGAACAGGATGCCATCTCTACAGCACTTCACTCTGCCCTGTCCCACCTTGACAATAGAAACACCTATGTGAGAATGCTGTTCATTGACTTTAGTTCAGCATTCAACACCATCATCCCCTCCAAACTGATCACCAAACTCAGTGAACTGGGAATCAATTCCTCCCTCTGTAACTGGATTCTGGACTTTCTAACCAACAGACCTCAGTCTGTTAGGTTAGATAATCACACCTCCTCAACCATCACCCTGAACACCGGCGTACCACAGGGATGTGCGCTGAGCCAGGGCTCTACGCTAACTTTTTTCTCAAGGAGTACATGTGCTCCTAAATTAAAAAATTTAGGAGCACACAAAAAAATTTAGGAGCACAGTGATAATTGAATACAGAGTTTATTAACAAACAATTTATTACATACATATTTATACTGCGTGTATGAGTGTGTGCGCATGTACTAAGGGACACACATCTGTGGAACAGCACATACCACCCAAATCACACATTGAACCCATGCCTACTAGAATCAAAGGATATCAGTTGTCCAGCTGCTTTTGTATGTTGACCGTCTAGCATACTTAGAGGTCAGCCAGCGATCTCCCATTATGTCAGCAATTTGACCGATCATCTCCACACATTGTCGTATGTGGGATTAATGTAAACTCCGTTTTTGTGGTGGAGTCTGATAAGCGGCCTAAATTTGACGAAAGGTTCTTCTTCTTTCACAATAAAGTATGCGCTGTTTATCTTTATTTTCAGCTGCTTCCTCTTCTCCTCCTCAGACTGCAGCACTTGCCGTCCTCAAGGCTGCTTACAGAGAGCCTGATGGTTTCTCCGGTCTCATCCAGAGCACTGGATATGCCGCCGTGAGATGTTTCGCTACACTATCTCTTTTCAGATTAGCAATGGACATTCCGGCTCTTTTCGCAATTGGTGTTAAAACAATTCTAATAAAATTATTAAATGAAATTATACTCTAACCACTATGTATTTAAAAATGCATTAATTTTTATGAAAAATAATGCCATAAAACATTTGCATTTAAAGTATAACTTATTGTATATAAACAAAGTGCATATAAATCTAACCATTCAAAACGAATACAATCTGAACAGCATAATAGACAGGGCCACCGCTGGCCAAATTGATGCCCTACACGTGATATGAGCGTGAAGCGATCATCTGTGTTTCACAACTGCTTTCGGATCCTTGAGCGAACGAGTAAGGGCAGCTGGTGGACTTTCTGGTGCCATCCTAGGGTAAGATGGTGCACCCAAGGGCTCCGCCCTCCCTCACGCATCTTTGGTTCATTGGTTGACACTGCGTGTGTGATTGACAGGAACAACAGGTGAGGCTTTTAGTCTGAGCGGACTAAATGTGTGCGCTTGAGCATTGAGGCCTATATTATTTAATTTGTTTTTTCGTTATTTTTAAATCTTTTGATTATTCGTATCTTAATTTGTTTTTAAATATTTGTATAAATAGATTCTGATGTGCCAGCCAGCTAACAACGTTCACCTACAAGAGCCGACTCGTTCGCAAACGACCCATCACTATTTCAGATGCGGGTTTCCTGACACGAAGGACGAGTTGTCCACCTGTTTCTGAACTCTACAATATTTGCAGAACATGACGTTGTTTTCGAACTCTAGCCATGGGAACATTTTGAGCCAATTTGCATTGAATCTATATGTTCTCCCTCCACCGGCTACAGTGGACGTTGAAGTGACAGCTGGGGTCACGGTAGCTTCGCTAACATTGTTTTACGCATCCCTAACATTAGCCGTCTCAGGTAAACCTTGTGAAGAGAATTCATTAGTTGAACCTTGCGAATCCCCCTCACCAAATTCCTCTTTCTCCTCATCTCTTTTTCGCTTAAAATAAAATGCGATGTCGCCTGTACCGCTACTTTTTTCCATTGTTCACCTTTCTTTCTCTGACTGGACCGCGTCATCCCAGAAAACTCTACTGTGGTTGGCACAAGCCGCTTGTGGAATGTGGGTCTTGTAATTTTTAAAAAATTATATAAAACGTTACGTTACGGGGTTACGTTTGTAATCTTTATTCACACTGTGCTCGTAAATAATTTTTCCAGTTTGCACATGTCTATTTTTAGGGGCAAATGCGAGTGAAATACTCGCACTGTAGAGCCCTGTGCTGAGCCCTCTCTTTTACTCCCTCTTCACCTACGACTGCACACCTGTACATGGCTCTAACACCAATGTCAAGTTTGCAGACGACACTACGGTGATTGGTCTCATCAGCAACAATGATGAGACGGCCTACAGGGAGGAGGTCCAGCACCTATCATCGTGGTGCACTGACAACAACCTGTCTCTCAACAATAAGAAGACCAAAGAGCTCATTGTGGACTTCAGGAAGTCTAAAGCTGGCAAACACACACCCATTCTCATCAATGGGACTGAGGTGGAGCGTGTCACACAGCTTCAAGTTTCTGGGTGTCCACATCTCTGAGGACCTCTCTTGGACCCTCAACACCTCTACCCTGATCAAGAAGGTCCACCTGTCTCCTCAGATCCGGGTGAACTTCTACCGCTGCACCATCGAGAGCATCCTCACCAACTGTGTCACAGTTTGGTATAGCAACTGCTCTGCCCATGACTGGAAAGCACTGCAGAGGGTGGTGAAAACTTCCCAACGCATCACCGGTTCCTCACTCCCCTCCATCGAGGCCATCCAGGGCAAACGATGCTTGCGTAAGGCGCGCAGCATCATCAAAGACTGTTCCCACCCCAACCACAGACCGTTCACCCCACTCCCCTCCGGGAGGCATTTCAGGTCTCTCCACATGAACCAGCAGGTTCAGAGGAAGCTTCTTTCCTGCGGCTGTCACCCTACTGAACTCTAGCTCTGCATCCCAGTGACAATTGACCCCCCACCCCCGGAACAATTTGCACTACCCTATCCCACCCATTCTGTTCCATTTATTTATTTAAAAATGTACAATGTACTGCTCTTCATACTATTCATCCTGCACATACTCTTATTCTTACTGCTCTTATAATGTTACCACACTGCACATAGCTGTACATATCTGTCTATATGGTTCATACAGAAAATACATATTTACTCTGTTTTTCTTATTATATATTCTGCTAATACACTATATATATCTATATTATTCTTATTACTATTTTAATGTCACTGCTACTACATTGCACATATCTGTACATGTTGTTCATACACTGTTCATATTACATAGCCATATTTATTCTGCTCTTATAACACTGCAATATATTTCTTGTCCTGTCCACACTTGAATATCACATTGCACCTTTCTGCTTTTTTGCACTTCTGGTTGGATGCAAACTGCATATCGTTGTCTTTGTACTTGTACTCTGCACAATGACAATAAAGTTGAATCTAATCTAATCTAATCTATAATTGGCAAAAAAGATTAAAAGTTTCATACAGAATATATTATACTGACCTGAAGATTTCTAACCTCCTCATCTCTCTTGCGGCTCTTTTCAAGAATATCTGCAAAATAATATTGATGCACAATTAAATATGGAACGAAAATGTAGGGTTAATGGACATCCAAATCAACAGTTCAGATCTGAAGGACTCAACATGGATTACTGTACTAACAAAAACAGTAACAGTCACAAGTTCAAAAGAATATTTAAGTAGTTTCATTTTTCTTTTTCTTTATTTTCAGAAACAAGTCAAGCGGAGGGAGAGATCTGACTGAAAAGAGCTGTCAAATACAGCTCGACTTTGAGCAGCAGGGTGAAAGCAAATATTAGCATAAGATAACTGAGTGCAATCTTTTCCGGCCCCGTTTCTATTACCACTGTAGAGGCTATAAGCAAGTTCCCCATCAGATGTGATTGTCGTTTTTTTTTCTCAGGCTGGACTGAATAGAGTCGACTATAAAAGAGCTCACACACTCGATGTCCCAACTGGAGCTCAACAGGAGTAATTCAGCAGCTCTGTGGAAAACAGTGAATTTGTTGAACATGAAATAAGAGAGTCTATTTGAATTGAAGGGTTTTTGGACATCCACTGTAATGTCATGGATAAAATATTCAAGTCATTTGAGTCATCATTAAAAAGTGCTTGAAGGCTCAACGTGATGTAAAATACATTTGTAGTTAAAGCAACAGTTTTAACCGTTTATACTGTCATTCAGTTTTCAATCAGGTTTTAAAGATCAGTGGTTCTCACTCCACCCTATTATCATAGATCCTCTCCTGATTGATCTACTCGTGCTGGAGCAGATATACTGAGAAGAATGTCTCAGCTTCATAAGCATCATAAGTGTTCTGTTGTTGGCTGTAAAAGCGAACATAAGTGTCTTCATGTACAATCCAGCACCACAAGTTTTGTTTTTGATGGAAATGTGCAATGTTTGTGCAAATCATTTTACACTGGACTGCTTTATGAATGAGTGTCAATATAAAAGCAGGATTTTCAAAAAATGTGATTCTCAAGCATGGAACAGTACCAACTGTTTGTGTTCCAGCTTTATATCCTGAAGATGTAAGTATTGCACTTTATATTTTTGAATGTTTTCAAATCGCCTTTCCGGGTGTGTTTGTTAGCTGATTCCATGGCTAATGCTTCTAAAGTTACCATTGTCTCTGATTGCATTCCTGGAGACCAGAGCTATGTCGGGGGCGGGGAGCAGCAGCTCATTTTCAATTAAAGAGACACACACAAAAACAGCGTGTTTTTGATTCCAACGAAAAAGAGGCATTTATAACATGGTATAATAAATTATCCGTGGGGTATTTTGAGCTGAAACTTCACAGACACATTCTGGGGACACCTGAGACTTATATTTCATCTAGTAAAAAGGGGAATAATATGCCTCCTTTAATACTATATTGAACTGTGCATGCTCAACAATAAACAACATTTTTCACAAACTGAACAACTAGCAAAAAAAAACCTCAAAATCTTTAATGCGGTATCCAGCGGAATAATGGTATATGACTTCACAGTAGTGCTATAATGTCAGGTGAGATTAGGGTTGGGAATCGTAAGGAATTTTATGATTCAGTTTCCGATTCAGCTTAGCAATTCCAGTTCTGTAGAGGTTCCAGTAACGATTCAAGTAATTATTTTAGTACCTTTTTAAAAATGAATTATTTGGAAATAAGAATTGTAATTCTTAATGCATTTACTACCCTCTGCCATCTGTTACCAAATAATGAGATCATTTCTGATTTCTACAGAGCAGATATAACCAATTAATTTAATACAGTTCTTGTAAAAGGTGTGTTTGCAGACTTTGAGGCATAAATACAATCCAATAATAGATCATGACTATAGTTTAAATAAACATATATTAAACCAACAAGAAATGTGATGGCATATTTCATAATTAATGTATTAGTTTATAAACATATAACGAATCCAATTATTACAACAAAACTTGTGCATCTTTAACTCTTTCCCCGCCAGCGTTTTTAAAAAAAGTTGCCAGCCACCGCCAGGGTTTTTGACGATTTTCGCTAAACTTTAATGGCCCGCAGAATATTTTCTTCCATGAATATATGAAGATGCTATATATCAAAATAAAGATCTGGGCCTCTGCTTTTAGGCAAAAAAAACGATTTTATTTTATCTTCATTTGTTCTTTTTTTATTGCCACTTGACCAGAGGTAGGTTTTGTCAAAAACAACATTTCGGACAAAAAGCTGAGAAAAAGGCATTTTTATCAAACAAGTGCTTTAGTATTAGTATGGTGTTCCACTTCACGCTTGAGACGATCGCAGTCTGTTTCTTTGATCAAAGAGTTGCGTACTCTTTCAAAACATGCGTGCGGGTCTTCCTTACCGCATACCACCTAAAACACGGATACCCGGAAAATTCCGTGTTTGGCGGGGAAGCGTTTTTTCATAAAACCCGGAAAATTCCGTGTTTGGCGGGGAAAGAGTTAATAATATATTGTCATATGAACAACCAGTCAGCAACTGCACTGCTTGAGACACAGGTCATCATTAAATAAACAGTAATAGTTCACAGTAATAGAGACAGTTTAGACCGTGTTTTGTAGCCTGTTGTTTTACTTGTGGGACATTTCTTATTTAATTTTGAGTTGGACATTCATAACTTGAACATCAGTAAGAGATTACTTGTATACTAGAAATGCTGTACGTTTTGCGCTGTAGATTCAAAAGAACAGACTCCATTGAATAATTATTTCGGGAATCGAACTGTACCAGAAGCGCATATGTTTCGTCCTGTAGATTCAAAAGAGCCAGCTCGAGAGTTGTTCGATCGAAAAATCAAATACACTTGCAGAACTGTGTGTTTTACGCTGTAGAGTCAGTAGATTCAGGGCTGCTGCAGAGATGTGCTGCTGGAAACACTGTCAGAGTATTTCAGGACGGTGTTCCAGCCGCATCTGCAGAAAACTGCACGCTCAAGAACGGTTAATGGAACCGACAGTCGTGAAGATCATACGATTCCGGTATTTTTTAAAGAATGGAACTGTTTCTGAATAAGAGGTGAATCCTAGGTGAGTTGGTACCTCTTTTCTCTGATTGGACATCTTGAAAGAACCGGTCCTGCTGGGTAAGGCGGTCCAGTAGGCTTTGCTGCTCTAAGTCTCTGCTTTGCTTCAGAGCCTTCATCTGCTCCCTGTGCTGCTGCAGTGTCCTCCGCATCCTCCTCTCTCTGGCATCTCGCTCATGCACCTCCTCACACAGCCACTGGAGCTTTGTCTGAACACACAAACACACGCGGACATACACATGTGTGTATATATACACATCTGGAATGGCATGAGGGTGAGTAATTGATGAGTGAATCTGAAGGTTTCTGCAGAGTTTCTAAGTTCAAATTTAAGACTTAAGACCTTTTTTCAAGACCTGAACAATAAAAGTTAATACCATATCCCCATACCAAAGCAAACCTACAAAATCTCACATTAATTCATGTATCACAGACGCTTAAACAGGCAAGGGCACACATTCAACATAGCCTTAATATTAGTAAAACAGGGTAGGCTATATGCAAGTTTCAAATCTTCAAGACATGATTTCCACATATATAACATTAAAATTGGTTTATGTACCATTATATAAATAAATGCAAATAAGAGGTCAACCAACACTGGATTTTGCTGATACGATAATGTGTTGAAAGGCAATGAATCTGCCAAAAGCTTTTAAAATTGGTAGCTTATATAACATGTTCTTAGACTGTCCTTCCTGTGATGGGACAGGCAGAGGCTACAAGAGTCCAAATGGATTCAACTGTAGATGCAGTTTATGGTGCAACCAAAATACCAATAACCAGGGAAATAAAAAAATAAAAAAAATCATTATCAGAAAAGTTTTGATTCATAACATAGATCTTTTAAATTTAAAAGGCACTGGATACTCTTATTTTGAAATGTTTGCACTTCTCTGCTTCCAGCTGCTCATTCAAACATGAGAAATAAAACGTGCACTCCTACAATAATCTACAAAACATTACAATATAAACAATTAAAAAAAACATTGTCATATATCATCAACACTACATCATCATCATCATCATCATCAACAGGTGATCATTAAGTCTGATCACTTGTCATAAATTTAAGATATGTTCTAATGATTGTGAACAGCTCTGCAACAGCTGGAGACACTCACAAGCTCCCGTGTGCTTGGAGAAAATACAACAGTGCTGTGTTTTCACTCTGAAGGATGCAGCGCATGCATTTATTTAATTAACTCGTATTCTTTAAAGTTTGATAATCACACTAGGTCATATCACGATTCCTGTCTTTCTGCCCCCAAATTTAAGACCTCTTTAAATGACTTTTGTTGTATAAATTTGTACTCCCCCCTGGCCCAATTTAGAATGCCCAATTCCCACAACTTTGTAGGTCCTTGTGGCGGCACAGTTACTCACCTCAATCAGGGTGGCGGAGGACAAGTCTCAGTTGCCTCCACTTCTGAGATGGTCAATCCGCGCATCTTATCACGTGGCTCGCTGTGCATGACACCGCAGAGACTCACAGTACGTCGAGGCTCATGCTATTCTCTGCGATCCACACGCTCCACTGAGAGCGAGAACCACTAACTGCAACCACGAGGAGGTTACCCCATGTGACTCTACCCTCCCTAGCAACCGGGCCAATTTGGTTGCTTAGGAAACCTGGCTGGAGTCACTCAACACCCTGGATTCGAACTTGTGACTTTAAGGATCAGCGGGAGCGCTGAGAAAAATGGTGTTCGTGTGTAGAGGACTTTTAAAAATGACACTTTCTGCAAAAAAGGGTCAAAAGACATATCTATGGAGAGAAAGATGCAGGAGCCTCTGTGAAGCTGTGCAATTAAGAACTATGGATTCAGTATTGGAAATTATAGAATTTGCAATTATAGTTGGCTAACAATGCTTTTGGGAAACACACCCGTTTGTTTGAGTTGCACGTCTAGCCCAACACAGCAACACTGACTTAACCAATGGCATGAGATTGGGATGGGACTGTCTGTTTGTTCAGCCAAAGGCAGAAATCTGTTTTAAAACAATGTTTCTTTTTTAAATTCCATTTGATGAGTCTAGTCTCACACTTTAGCTTTAAAACTAACAAAAACTGAAATCAGAAAACAAAATCTGGGATTTTATGGGTTGGTAAAGAACAGCAACTGTGTTAAGATGAATGACACCGAGAACTGTGTTTAACATGACGTGTGTACCTTAGCCTCAGCCAACCAACGATGGGAATCCTTCTGCAGTCCTGGAGTCAGAGTTATGGCCTACAACACAAAGTGCAACAGCTCACACAACAACAAACATTATGCTGTTTGGTTTCAAGGTTATAAGCAGTATTATTGAAAAGGTTAATTTTATTGGATATGTGCCTGTATAAAAAGTGGAGAATTGACATGAAAATGGAGGGAAATAGAGGGGGAACAGGATTAGGACATAAACCACGACAGAATCGAACCCGAGTCCCAATGAGCACAAAAAAATGTTATATGCCGTGACCGACGCACTTCCCATTTCCTTCCTTTAACCACTAACAGATTCATATGGAGGACATTTTCAAACAGGATATGTGATGTTTTATTGACTAATTTTAAAGCAAATTAATCCAGTGACAGCCCCAAGCTATGAGAACATTTAAAGGAATAGTTGACCCAAAAATTCACTTGAATCCTGATGCCATTCCAGACGTGTATCAGAACACAAATTTTCTCTGTTGAGTCTCTGAAGGTCCTTATAATGTAAGTAAATGGGTGCCATCAGGCTGCTGGCTATTTGACGGTCCAAAAGGCATAAAAGTAATCCACACGACTCCAGTTGATCAATCAATGTCTTCTGGAGCAAATCGATAGGTTATTTCTACAATGGCGTTGGTAACTGAAAACTACTGTTGCCTATATTTTGTGAAAGGAAATTAAAATAATTTCATACAGATAAAATTATGTCTTGAATGAAGAAAGTAACAACAATTGTTATACTGAAAACGTGGATCACATCTATTAAAATTAATGGGAAAAATTGGAACACCCTCCCAAGGAGCTCTAGTGCCAAACAGTCAACGGTTGTAGAAAGGCCTTACAGGTAAAAGAGCCAATCACCTTTAAGATAAAGAAATTGCCTGTCAATCAACTCGAGAACGCACATGTGCATTAGCAATAAAAGCTGTGAAAATTGCGTTCTTTTAGCGTAATATGAGATAAAGGAGCACAATTTTTCCTACCAGTTTTGTCTGATTTTACTGCTGATTTAAATATGTTCTTTGAACATAATCTTGACCAAACGCTTTTTGAAATTTTGGTGTTGCACTGTCATGTCTGGAAATAGCCTCCCAAGAGCACTCCAAAGATGGCCGACAGTGGACTGACTTGCTAGATAACCTTTGCTGTGACCTAGATATTTGATTTTTTTTTTTTTTTAAAGAAAAGGAGCAAGTCAAAATTGTTTTTTGTGGTAATCAATATTATGCCACAAATGCTGTCAATTGAGCTTAACTTGTATTGAACCCATAATATTACGTTAACTGCGTTAAATACTGTATATTTACCTCATGTGTTGACAGCTGACTGTAATAACCCAGGGTTTGCTATTCAAATTATACCTGAATGTCATACAACTAGATTCTCCTGTATAATGAGAAATTTTATGAGAAATTGCACACCTCTGAGGAGGTTTTGAAAATCAAATATTCAGAATTGTTCAGCGTTAGCTTCCTCTGATGCATTCTGAGTGGATGGCAGTCAACTGGAGGCCTGTAAACTTCCCAGATCTTCAGCTTGGTGGGAAAACCCCACCGCACAGATGAATCACTTTACCAAACAAAACTGAGCAGATTTACAAATTTCTCATTTAGAACGATGGTGTACACCTTCAGAGCGAGCTCGCACAGGAGGGGGCTCTGTCAGCTTTAAAAAAATGCGAGCATGTGGATAGCCTGTGTTCCCCTGACAGTTCTCGCCTGTCACGATCGAGGACATCTGAACACCACCGTGCCGCTTTAGACTGCTGACACAAACACATGAAGAAGGAGGGGGCCATTTTGCCACGATTTTTCCTTGAACAATCAAAGGTGGCTGCTGGCAGCAGATAAAAAAAGGTTAGAAGGCTGCAGACGTAGGTTAAATGGTGGAATGTAATGTGGCTGGTGACAGCTCGAGTTGAGAGTAAAGACTGTACTTAAAAACGACTTGAGAAGTACAGACAGCCTGCAAGCAGGGAGTGAGTTCACAGCTCAAAGCTCAGCTTTAGTGCAACAAATATTTCTCTATGTAGGAAGATTTGATTTGGAGCACTTTTAGTCAGAGAGTAACATTAATGATTGCTCAAGAGAAATACTAGTCACAGTTTGAGACTCAAGATAAAGGGGCCCTATCTTACACTTTTGTTGCATTTGAATTTATCCCTTAAAAAAAATAGTTAATCCAAAAATAGAGATGGAATTGTGAGGAATTTAATGATTCCGGTTCCTTAACAATTCTTTTAGTACTTTTGCAGAGGCAATATTTGGAAATAAGAAATGCAATTCTTTTTTATTTTCTCCCCAATTTGGAATGCCCAATGCCCAATTCCCAATGCGCTCTGAGTTCTCGTGGTGGCATAGTGACTCAATCCGGGTGGCGGAGGACGAATCTCAGTTGACTCCGCGTCTGAGACCGTCAATCCCTGCATCTTATCAAGTGGCTTGTTGAGCGTGTTTCTGCGGAGATATAGCGAATGTTGAAGCCCATACTATACTCCGCAGCATCTAAGGCTGGGTATCGAGTTCGATACATTTTAGGCATCAACCGAATTGCCTCTAAACAATAGAGTATCAAAAAATTTATTGTCGTTCGGTACCAAATTTCGATACCTAAGTGGTTAATTTCGTTAACTTCAGTGATAAGCATGTAGCATGCTAGATGTGCCCAAATCTAAAAGTGCTGGTGATTGGCTGTGTTTAGGCATCAAGGAAAAACGGTTATGCCAAGAGACGCGGCTCACACGTGAGGCTGTAGTGTGTATGCATCTCAACCCCCATAGATGTAAAAGATGTGGAAAAGATCAAAAGTGTGGCTACATTTCACCAGGCTCGCTGCCAACAGCTGCGATGCAATATTTGCGACACACACATACATATATATATATACATATATATATATATATATATATATATATATATATATATATATATATATACATATATATATATATATATATATATATATATATATATATATATATATATATATATATATATATATATATATATATATATATATATATATATATATATATATATATATATACATATATATATACATATATATATATACATATATACATATATATATACATATATATATATACATATATATATACATATATACATATATATATATATATATATATATATATATATATATATACATATATATACATATATATACATATATATATATATATAGCTAGCTATATCGATGCTAAAAATGCTTTAAGGTTGACAGTAACTGATCAAGTTTAACATACATTAAACTAGTTATCTTGTTAAACCGTACTTATCCTTAGGGTTCGCTGAATTATCAGTTTATCTTTCTTTTTCTTTTTACTCTCCACATTAATGTTAAAGTGACCCTGGCATGAGGAGACTAGAAGGCTCAGGAGATGAATCTTTAAGTCTGTAAAAAAAGTCAGACTCTTTCAACTCTCAGAAGTTTTTTTTTAGGTAATGTTTGTAATCATGTTAAATGGATTTCATAAAATTAGTATCGGATATCGGTATAAAAATTTTTGGAACGATACCCAGCCCTAGCGGCATCTACGCACAACTCACCACGTGCCCCACAGAGAGCGAGAACCACATTATAGTGACCATGAGGAGGTTACCCCATGTGACTCTACCCTCCCAAGCAACCGGGCCAATTTGGTTGATTAGGAGACCTGGCTGGAGTCAGTCAGCAAGCCATGGATTGGAACTCATGATCTCCAGGGGTAGTTGCCAGCGTCTTTACCACTGAGCAACCCAGGCCCCAACTGCGCATCTTAAAACCATGTGAAAACAGGACCAAAGTGAAAACCGATTTTCAGGCAGGGTTTAAGGATACAATACAGTATTAACACTTAAAGGGCTGTATGAAACTTGAAAATGGTCCGCTGGTCGGATATGGTCCGTGAGGCAGTAGTTTTTGACACGTGATTACATTATATAAAACAGTTTGATGTACAATTTTAAAACAAATGTAATAAATAAGAAAGAAAACTCTTCTATGATTTGTCCAAGGGATCAGGGCTTGGCAAATGAGCCAGTATCTACAAATATTTACATTTTAATATGCTAATGTTTTCATTTGATTTGTCTTTTTGTGTTCCGCTGAAAAATAAATTCATAAAGGCTTGGAACGGCATGGGGTGAGTAAATATTGACAAAATTTAAATTGAGTGAACTATCCCTTTAATCTAGAAAAAGTAAAAAACGAGTCTTCCATTTCAATGAACCTCCAGTCTTGACAGTTTTACATTTGATGCATTCTCACAATCCCTGCATCACACCATGGATACAGACACATCTTGAAACCACAGAAACCTCATTTCTGTAGTTTGACACGGTTGCGCATATTGGAAAATCCATAAATAGATGGGCTTGTTTGTGGAGCAGGATTAGACGGGCCTGAAGCCTTACATCCATATGTATGAAATGATTGAATGCAGTGTGTGTGAGTGTGTGTAGGTACTTCAAGCTTGGCAGCGGAGTCTTTTGACAAGAACTGGCAGGCTGAGTCAATCTGGCTCCCCACGGCGTGTAGAATGGACTCCTGCTCTGTCTGGAGGCCCGTGACTCTCTCGCGCAGCTCCGCCGTGGAGTCCTCTGTGGTCTGCCTCCTCTCCTCCGCCCTCTCAGCTAACTTTACCTACAGTATAGGAGATATTAAGAAGATATGGCAAATTTTGGCAGGCATAACAGTGGCCAGCTCTTGAGAGAAACTAACATTTGCTCACCTCTGCTTGATCATCAAATGCACCACAGTATACTGCAGTACTTGTTGCCAATGAAATATGCTTTAAATGTGCCATTGCTGATGTACTAGGAAAACATCCCATAACTTTCATAACTCAAAACTTCCTCCCCAGTTGTTGATGTGGATTTATCAATGAATAGCATTGTTTTGACATGAGGAACTGTGAGGAGATCAGTGATACCTTCACGTCCAACTCTTTTCTGAGGATGCAGTGTTGGTGGAGCAACTGGGTGTGACTCTCCTGACTGGTGCTCAGCTGCTCTGTCAGTTTATCACATTCTGTCTTCATCTTGTCCAGCTTAAGCTGCAGAGCTCTCTTCACTTCATTATCTGCCATGGCCCCCAACTACACATCAACACACAAACAATATTAGAATACTGTTTACCCCTTCACACTAAACATGGGCAGGATGGTCCACTGGTTGTCCAACATTATTATTGTTAAAGGGATAGTTCCCTCCAAATGAAAATTCTCTCATCATGTACTCACACTCATGCCTTCCCAAATGTGTATGACTTTCTTTATTCTGCAGAACACAAATGAAGATACAGTGGGTACGGAAAGTATTCAGACCCCCTTTTTTCACTCTTTGTTATATTGCAGCCATTTGCTAAAATAATTTAAGTTCATTTTTTTCCTCATTATTGTACACACAGCACCCCATATTGACAGAAAAATACAGAATTGTTGACATTTTTGCACATTTATTAAAAAAGAAAAACTGAAATATCACATGGTCCTAAGTATTCAGACCCTTTGTTCAGTATTTAGTAGAAGCACCCTTTTGATCTAATACAGCCATGAGTCTTTTTGGGAAAGATGCAACAAGTTTTTCACATCTGGATTTGGGTATCCTCTGCCATTCCTCCTTGCAGATCCTCTCCAGTTCTGTCAGGTTGGATGGTAAACGTTGGTAGACAGCCATTTTCAGGTCTCTCCAGAGATGCTCAATTGGGTTTAAGTCAGGGCTCTGGCTGGGCCATTCAAGAACAGTCACAGAGTGGTTGTGAAGCCACTCCTTCGTTATTTTAGCGGTGTGCTTAGGGTCATTGTCATCAATCTGAGGTCCAGAGCACTCTGGAGAAGGTTTTCGTCCAGGATATCCCTTTACTTGGCCGCATTCATCTTTCCCTCGATTGCAACCAGTCGTCCTGTCCCTGCAGCTGAAAAACAACCCCCACAGCATGATGCTGCCACCACCATGCTTCACTGTTGAGACTGTATTGGACAGGTGATGAGCAGTGCCTGATTTTCTCCACACATACCGCTTAGAATTAAGGCCAAAAAGTTCTATCTTGGTCTCATCAGACCAGAGAATCTTATTTATCACCATCTTGGAGTCCTTCAGGTGTTTTTTAGCAAACTCCATGCAGGCTTTCATGTGTCTTGCACTGAGGAGAGGCTTCCGTCGGGCCACTCTGCCATAAAGCCCGGACTGGTGGATGGCTGCAGTGATGGTTGACTTACTACAAATTTCTCCCATCTCCCGACTGCATCTCTGCAGCTCAGCCACAGTGATCTTTGGGTTCTTCTTTACCTCTCTCACCAAGGCTCTTCTCCCCCGATAGCTCAGTTTGGTCGGACGGCCAGCTCTAGGAAGGGTTCTGGTCGTCCCAACGTCTTCCATTTAAGGATTATGGAGGCCACTGTGCTCTTATGAACCTTAAGGGCAGCAGAAAGTTTTTTGTAACCTTGGCCAGACCTATGCCTTGCCACAATTCTGTCTCTGAGCTCTTCAGGCAGTTTCTTTGACCTCATGATTCTCATTTGCTCTGACATGCACTGTGAGCTGTAAGGTCTTATAGAGACAGGTGTGTGGCTTTCCTAATCAAGTCCAATCAGTATAATCAAACACAGCTGGACTCAATTGAAGGTGTAGAACCATCTCAAGGATGATCAGAAGAAATGGACAGCACCTGAGTTAAATATATGAGTGTCACAGCAAAGAGTCTGAATACTTAGGACCATGTGATATTTCAGTTTTTCTTTTTTAATAAATGTGCAAAAATGTCAACAATTCTGTGTTTTTCTGTCAATATGGGGTGCTGTGTGTACAATAATGAGGGAAAAAAATGAACTTAAATGATTTTAGCAAATGGCTGCAATATAACAAAGAGTGAAAAATGTAAGGGGGTCTGAATACTTTCCGTACCCACTGTATATAGCTCTGTAGGTCCATACAATGCAAGTAATCAGGGTCCAAAATTTTGAAGCTCCATAAAGGACATAAAGGCAGCATAAAAGTAATCCATACGACTCAAGTGGTTTAATCCATGTATTTTGAAGTGAGACGATAGGTGTGGATGAGAAACAGATCAATATTTATTTATAAATCTACTTTCAAACAGTCCTCATAAGCACGTTCATGAAAGTTCTTCTGTTTTTTTGGCAATTTGCATTCTTTATGCATATCGCCACCTACTGGGATGTTGAGCAAATATAATTTATTTCTTCTTTGCCTTTCCTTTATCCCTCCCTTTTTGATTTCTCCTGCCTGTCCAGTAGGTAGTGATGAATGAAGAATGTAAACGGCCAAAAAAAAAAATCAAACAGAAGAATTCTCATGAACGTGTATAGGAGGGCTGATTGAAAGTGGATATACGTATAGCAAAAAGGGACTTTTCACTCACATCTATCATGATATCACTTCTGAAGACTATTTAAGCGAGTCAAATGGATAACTTTGGTGCTGCTTTTTTGAGCTCCAAAGTTTTGGACATTGTAACTTGCATTGTGTGGACCTACAGAGATATTCTTTTAAAATCTTTGTGTTCAGCAGAATAGTCTCTGTAGTGCTATGAAAATTCTTCCGTTTGTTTTGATCGTCCCATCTAATGAGACGAAACTACAATGACTGGACTAATGGCATGAGTTGGGGGAGCGTGCTCACAAAGATGTTTTAAAAAACTTGTTTATTTTTGCAATTCCATTTTGTGGAGCTAGTGTCACAGGTATTGCATATTTCAGCTTTAATGATTTCATTTAACGGATTAACTAAAATAAACAGAATACAGACACTAAAGCACACTTAAAAAAACTAAAGCCAACACTAAAATCTTCATACTGAAACCGTCATACAGCACAACCGTGACGCAAAATTCTGACTGCCAGAACATCATCGGAGGCGAAGATTCATTGCATCAGCTGTTGGTGAAAATGTCACACTAAGCAATCAAAGATGGAGAATTTTGCCCTATAATGAGAGAATTCTTTAACGATCCCCAAAATTAGTCTCAGATGGCAAAATCATGGCCAAAGTTATACAGTGTGAACTGTATTACACAGGGATACGAGGAAGAATGACAATTAAAAAGACGACAATTTCAAAATAGTTCAACTTTAAAAAACGAGTCTCGATTATGTTGCACTCTAACCAGATGTTGCTAAATGTAAGAATGCATTCTATGTCAACATTTTAAAAAGAAGCACTTTTTCACATTCCTTCTTCCCAGCTTTGTGAGGTGCATTTCACTAGCTTGGAGGAAATGACTCAAATGGATTTCAAGGAGCATCATGAAATTTTTCACCCTTTTGGGTGTAATCTTGCCTTCTGGTGAAAATCTGCTAATTTTATTCTTTAGATGCCCTGAGAAAGAAAACCGGTTCAAATATTCAAGCCCACAGCCAACATCATCCACAATGTAACCTCTTTGCATAAATCGGGGCATCTTAAAATTGCTCTGTTTGACAGCTGTGGGCAGAAACTGCCCTTACGGGTCTGTTGTTAACCTAGAATGGTGTATATATGTGCATGTGAGGATGGGTGCAGAAATATGAGACATTATTCTTTAATAGACAGTTTTCCTGATTATAACTATTCAGGCGTAATGCGATAAACCACAAGCGATAAAAGCACTCTTCCATGAAAATGTTTCTGATTTTTGTGCTAAACATGACCATTTGTTGTTAAAAATAAATGTAGCATATATTTAAAATAAATATATACTGTACATACATGTATATTGTTTTTTATACATAAAAAACAATATACATTTTTCATTATACTACAGTTAGTTCCAGTCCTAGAATCTGATTGGACGAAAGACATTCCATGAGTACTGATGACTCACACCATCAGCACAGATGCTTCACTGTTTGTATCACTCCTGTTGTGTTTTTGGCATTTGTTTATTATTTATCCCCTTTCCTCCCAATTTGGAATACTCAATTCCCACTACTTACGAGGTCCTTTTTGGTGGCGCAGTTACTCACCTCAATCCGGGTGGTGGAGGATAAGTCTCAGTTGCCGTCAATCCACGCATCTTATCACGTGGCTCGCTGTGCATGACACCGCGGAGACTCACAGCATGTGGAGGCTCATGCTACTCTCCACAATCCACGCACAACTTACCACGTGCCACACTGAGAGCGAGAACCACTAATCGCGACCACGAGGAGGTTACCCCACGTGAATCTATCCTCCCTAGCAACCGGGCAAATTTGGTTGCTTACGAGACCTGGCTGGAGACACTCAGCACACCCTGGAATCGAACCCGCGACTCCAGGGGTGGCAGTCAGCGTCAATCCTCGCCGAGGATTACCCAGGCCCTCATGTTTTTGGCATTCTAAAGTAACGTGTAAGAGCAGCGCAGAGGTGTTTTTTTTTATTTTCCCTGTGACATTAAATATTTAAGCCAGCAGGTGGCAACAAAAGACAGTTTTTAATTTGTTATGAGCCGGTTAAGTTTAAAATGCATTGCGTCAGCAAGCGGTTTCTTTGAAGTCATCAGCATTATCTCTCACTCCATGATCGCTCTGATTACTACTACAACACATATGGGAAAACTTCAGCATTAAGGTCCATCACAGCTGAGAGACACATCCGACGGAGTACACACACTCAGGAGTTTGTGCACATTGTGAGATGTAATCAACCTGGCGGAAGAGAGAATGTTTCTACGGTGAATGACTATTGCGTACCGGCAACCGGAAAATACTAAAACGGCTATTTTTACACAGAGAAAACAGGATGTATTTGACCAAAATTCCCATTATCTTCAGCAAGCTGACTAACACTACACTACTGCTTGGGAGTTGCGACAGACGCTGGTAATCGAACAAGCTCAATCACACTCTCTCAAACTCACACACATATCCTTGTTTCACCAATAACTTTTTAGAAACAGCCCAAGAAGTGTTGTCACGGTACCAAAATATCAGAAGTCAGTACCGATACAGTGACATTTCATGGTTCTCGATACCAATTTTGGTACCACAGCATAAAAATGCTACTATGAAAATGTGTTATAGAAAACACCCGTTTAGCCTATTTAAAAAGTTACTCTACACTGTAAATAATAAATTAAAAGAAATGCCTGTTTCTCAACCAAGGATGCATTGATTAAGTGTTTTTAATTAGCACCCTACTGAAACCTATTTTATTCTTTACCAAATCACGTTTACCTTTTTGTTATTATTATTATTTTCCAGAACTCTATGTTTTAGAATTTAATTTCATTATCAAAATGGTGTCTAATCAATTCACTCTTCAAGTGAAAATATTACTTATCTACATGTCATTGCATTTTTTTCTCCAAACTTTTATTCAACAGCAGTCTTGCTTGTGTTATATTACTTATTACTATTATTTTTATTCATTATTATAATTACAGTGAATATTACATTTAACTATACAGTTGTAATATATTTCTGTGACAATTTCTTCAATTTCAGGGCTGTAGCCTATATTTTGCAATATGCTTTTATTATGACATGTGTTTTTTGCCAAAAGCTTCACTTAAATCCCTTCTGAAATCTTATGTCTTTACACTGGCCTTTGAGTCTAACAAATTAAATGTAGGGCATTTTTGGAGTGTTTGTATTTTGTGTTTAAGATTACTGGTGTTTGTGTATGTGGTAATTTTGAAATTGTATATTTAAAATGTTATTACTGTGATTAATTCATTATAATATAATTTATTTATTAATTTTATTAATAAAGGGCTGAGATTAAAGCGCAAATGCTGTGATTTAGTTATATAAATATGTAGTTTATATGTGCTGCGTGGTTCATAGTAGATTAGTGCTCTGCTCTGTCATCTGATACAACATGTGAATGATTCTCAATGTGGGGTTTCCAGTGTATGAGCGGTCGGATTTATACATTCTTTCAAATTATGCAGCTCTTCCACACGAAGATTGTGGCCTTTAGTGGTTTAATTAATCACAATTTTAATTTGATAAATTGTCCATTTCCTTGTAAGGAGTAACAGAGCATGCGCTTAAAATTAGCATTTTAAAGCAGTGGTGAGTCAGTCATACAGCGCTCTGGTACCGGATAGAGTCGGTGCTAGATACTACCTGTGTTACGGTTCAACTGGATTTCATGTTAACTGGTGACCTTCCATTTTACACCAGGTGTGAACGACCGGCCGCAGATTTGTTGATTCCGAAAATCATGCTTCTGGCTCAATATTTTGCTCTCCATTAAATGTAAAATAGCTACATGATGCTGGTATCATTGTATGGATTAAAATAAGTGGTATTATTAGATTGAACGGCAGAAGTACACAAGATTACAAAAATAAAAACCCAAGAAAGGAGATTCGAACTCGGCCATCAATAATATGATTAGTGTGACACTGTAGCACCCTTTCCATTTGAGCTATTAGAAAGTGGCAAATTTAAAGTGGCATCTTTGTATTCACATGAGTGTGTGTTCCGTCTTGTCCGATTATGACATTGTTTGAAATCTGAATTTCCTCATCAAAAGGCTGCACCCAAATATTATGCGATATCATAAAATCAATCAGTAATTGAATAAACAAACTTCCAATATTAATAAAGCCATACTGAATATGTTTGTTATTAGTGCGGACATATGCTCAGTAGGCTTAGGTCCAAATAGTGACATTAATGTAGATCAACATAAGATCAGAAAAACAAGTAGCCAAAATTACCCATTGCCAACGAGTTTACTTCACTGTCATTTCAACTTTTGATTAAATGGTTTGTCATGTTGGTATGCAATAGTTTATTGTGTTTAATAATGTAACTAACTGTACCAGACTGCAGACTACCAGACTATAACTATTAGTTCAAACTTCAAAAAGAGGGGTTGATTCATTTTATACTCGGATGACCTTTCAAAGCTCTGAAGGGCTTTTGGTGACCATTGTACACATGCGCAATGGGTAAGTAAAAGTGAGGATGTGTCTATATTTATGTCTGAATATATTCATAGATATAGATTGTTGTTCATTCTATTACTGACTGATTTTATGATAATCGCATAATATTTGGGTGCAGAGTTTCGATGAGCAAATGACATTCAGATTTCAAACAATATCATAATCGACAAGACCATCAGCTTATAAACTCAGAGTCACAAGTTATAAACACCATTTCGCACAGAACACACACTCATGTGAATACAAGGATGCCCTTTTAAATTGTCTCTTTCTAGTTGCTCAAATGAATAGGGTGCTACAGTGTCGCGTTGATCATATTATTGATTGCAGAGTTTGAATCTCCTACCTATTATTATTATTATTATCATCATTTTAATCTTGCATACTTCTGCCATTTGATCCAAAATACCAGCATCATTAAGTAATTATGCATTTACTGGAGAGCAAAATACTGAGTCAGAAGCATGATTTTTTAGAATCAACAAATCTGCGGCCAGTCATTCGCATCTGATGTAAAGCAGAAGATCACCAGTTAACATGAAAACAAGTTGAAGCGTAACACCAGTACTACAGAAACACTGGTCTTTTACATCTTTTTTATTTTAGTGTCAACTTGGTACCGAAGTACCGGTACTTTTGACAACACTAAGCCCAAGGTGTCATTACTAGTTCTAAAGTGATGTTTTTAAATTAGTATACAAATTGTGCACATCTTTTGAACTAGTAATGGAAGATCCTGATCCATGGCATAAGAAAGTATGTTTTTTGTCAGTCCTTAGTTTTTCCCCATTTTTAAAAAAATGTACTAGTTCTTTTAATTGTTGTTTAAAAGCAATATCACACTCGCAATTAGGGCCTTTACAGCATGATTGCGAGTGTGATATTGATTTATTAATTACAAACCCGAACCAATTATACTTGAAAAACTGAATCGAACCCCTCCTAAACACATCATGCTTGGATCGGGTAGCAAACCTTTAGTTAGGAAACGGTGATGGATTCGAACCTTAAGGTCTTTGACAAGAGCCTCCAGTTCTTCTCGCTCACGTTTGTATAATCGGAGCGTGTCTTGTACGTCTCTGTCCTGTTTGGCTTTGCCCTCTTGCTGGGCCATTCGGAGGTGGCTCAGCTCCTTCTGATGCACCTCCCTCTCCAGCTCAAGTTGTCGCCCCAAAGAGGAGCTCTCCTCCAGGACCACAGAGTGTCGTTTTTCCAGCTCCTTCCTGGAGCTCTCCGCCTCGGCCAGTTTTGCTGTGAGATCGGCTCTTGTGGCACTGAGGTTCTTCACTGAGGCCTGGAGATCCAGCAGAGATCTCTGTTCCTTGTCTCTCCTCTGCTCCTGAAGCTCCCAGCGCTCCTGTAGCCTGATGTTCTCCTCTCTCAGACGGGTCTGCAGGGAGATCTGCTTCTGGGACTCTTCTTCTAGACCTTGTGAGGTTTCCTGAGCCTGTCTGAGCTCATGTTCTAAAGCGACGAGCCGTGAGCGAGCTTCGGCCAAATCCACATCAAGACGGCGTACATCCTCCTCGCGCTGAGCAAGACGCCCGAGGGCATCAGCGAGCTGTCTGCATGCACCCTCTGCCTGCTGGCTGAGAACGCTCTCTCTCTCTTTACTCTGAAGAACAGAACACATGGAAAGCAAAATAATGCACATAAAACTGCAAAAAAAATAAAATTCCATACAGTGAATGTGAACGGTGATGGAGGCTAATGTTCCATATCTCCACGAGAGACTGAAAGTCATGCAGAATTTTCAGTCACAATGGCCTAAAAAATATGTGCATTGTACTTTAAAGGTCTAATTGAAATGATAAGGAGTAAAAAGCATTACTTTTGCCATGGAAATGTAATTGTGAGTAAACGTACAAATATAAATTTTCAATAGTACTTGAGTCAAGTACAAAACACATCAGCTTACTAATGATTTACCTTACAGTCATAGTTGGCTTAACATGTCAAGCAGTTACAGACAGTTGAAGTAAGAAGTTTACATACACCTTAGACAAATACATTTAAACATTTAAATTCCTGTCATTTAATGGTAGAAAACATTCCCTGTCTTAGGTCAGTAAGGATCACTACTTTATTTTAATAATATGAAAAAATCTGAATCATTTATTTCAGCTTTTATTTCTTTCATCACATTTCCAGTGGGTCAGAACGTTACATACACTTTTGTAAGTATTTGGTAGCTTTTTTTGCACATTTTTGGTGGCCTTCCACAAGCTTCTCACAATAAATTGCTGGAATATTTGGCCATTTTTCCAGACAGAACTGGTGAAACAGAGTCAGGTTTGTAGGCCTCCTTGCTCGCACACGCTTTTTCAGTTCTGCCCACAAATTTTCTATCGGATTGAGGTCAGGGCTTTGTGATGACCAATCCAATACATTGACTTTGTTGTCCTTAAGCCATTTTGCCGCAACTTTGTAGGTATGCTTGGGGTCATTGTCCATTTGGAAGACCCGTTTGCGACCAAGCTTTAAGTTCCTGGCTGATGGCTTGAGATGTTGCTTCAACATATCCACATCATTTTCCTCCCTCATGATGCCATCTATTCTTTGAAGTGCACCAGTCCCCTCCTGCAGTAAAGCACCCCACAACATGATGCTGCCACCCCCATGCTTCATGTCAGGGATGGTGTTCTTTGGCTTGCAATCCTCCCCCTTTTTCCTCAACATAATAATGGTCATTATGGCCAAACAGTTAAATTTTTGTTTCATCAGACCAGAGGACATTTCTCCAAAAAGTTATATCTTGTCCCCATGTGCACTTGCTAACTGTAGTCTGGCTTTTTTATGGTGGTTTTGGAGCAGTGGCTTCTTACTTATTGAGCAGTGTAAAGTATGGCAGAGAATCAGTGGACTCATCGATTCTGAATACAAAGAACCCCTGTAAGATCACTGAAATGGCGCCAGCTAGTCTGTAAAGTATAATGCACTATTGACAGAGAATCCTCGTGCCTTCCAAAACCCCCTACCCATGTGACTCAAATCTACACCCTCGTGCTTTACCATGTGAGAAAGGCACGTGAAAAGTTGGCAACAAAGTGTGTGTCTTTCATTTAAAGCCTAGAAGGGCTTATTTTTAAGGAAATATGTTTAATCCCCGTATGTTTGTGTATTTCTGATTGACTTCAAACTAGTTAAAATTTGTTTAGTTGTGTTAGTTAAACTCTGAAGCTTTAAATAAAAGCCTGAGTATGTATATCCACTTTTAAGTGTACTAAATGCACATTTCTTGGTATCAAATTAAACCTTACGACTTGTCCTAGCTGAATATAAATATAAGATTACTTTAAAATTGTATTCTGCTATGTTTTTACTGTCTTTTGAATGATTCAACCCAAAGCCTTTAAAGTCGTAAAGTATACAAATGAAGAGCCTTGGCAGAACAAAGAAACCATCTCGTGCCCAAAACAAAGGAGCCTCATTGGGTTATTTCTCCCAAAGGAGGTGTGACCTCCCTGCCTTAAAAGTCAAGCTCCGGCTTTGACTCAACTCTCTTCTGCTGAACATTTCAACTCTCTTACATCTCTTCGGCCGTTCCCACTTCAACCCTTTCCTCTCTTACCCCGCTCCTGGACCTCTTCGGACCCTCTCTCTCCTCCCTCGGACTCCCCTGAACATCTCAACTCTCCAGAACCCTGCAACTCTCCAACAGTTAACTTTAAGACGCTTTGAACTATACGCGAGCAATCCACGCTCTGGAAACACAGACAGAAAGCCCATCTCAAGGACGCCACGAGGACATGACAAACACGCAGTCTTGCTCAGCTGACACAAAGGTCCATTGTGCAAGTATTATTTCTTTGAAATGCAAATGCGTTACAGTGTGTAACTTCCGTGCTGGCTCTGAAAGGTTAACTGTTGAAATAAGTTTGCTATACCTCTAATACTTTATTTTCCCTTACTGTGTGTACTTTGTTTATCTTATGTTTATTCTATGTTAAATGTTTGTTTGTTAAGTGTAGTGATATATCCTAGTTCCTTGTATTAAACCCAATACGCTTGATTGTCTGTGTTTATTGGTCATAAAACAAAGCCTCTTTAATGTGCGATCTAATGCTACGAGCTGATATTATCAAAGTAAGTTAACGTGCTTTAAGTAGGCTTATACTAAGAATAAACCTTCTGGAGAATTGATCAAGAGTATCAAGCAAAGTGGTTCGGCGGACGAACTGGTTCAATTCCCTTAAGGTGTTCTGAAAATGTATATAGCCTGTCTGCATGTGATGTATATTCCTAATTCATTATAATTCGTTGTGTTTAATTATCTATATATATTTGAAGCAGACTCTTGGACTATATAAGCCCTTTTTGGGGCGTTTTTGTATGTATTGTTATCTAGTCAAAACCGTATGATTAATCATTGATTACGATCATTAATATTAGTCGTACATTCCCCAAACCTGACCTAGATACCCTACAGCAGCATTTCAGGTTATGTTGATATAGGACCCTTTTTAATGTGGATATAGATACTTGTCTACCCGTTTCCTCCAGCATCTTCACAAGGTCCTTTGCTGTTGTTCTGAGATTGATTTGCACTTTTTGCACAAAACTATGATCATCTCTAGGAGACAGAATGCGTCTCCTTCCTGAGCGGTATGATGGCTGTGTGGTCCGGTGGTGTTTATACTTGCATTTTATTGTTAGTACAGATAAACGTGGTACCTTCAGGCATTTGGAAATTGCTCACAAGGATGAACCAGACTTGTGGAGGTCCACAATTTTTTTCTCAAGTCTTGGCTGATTTCTTTTGATTTTTCTATTATGTGAAGCAAAGAGGCACTGAGTTTGAAGGTAGGCCTTAAAATACATCCACAGGTACACCTCCAATTCAGTGCACCTTCCAGAAGCTTATCGTGAGAAGCATGTGGGAGGCTACCCAAAAAGTTTTACCCAAGTTAAACAATATAAAGGCAATGCTTTCAAATACTAAAAAAGTACATGTAAACTTCTGACCCACTGGGAATGTGATGAATGAACTAAAAACTGAAATAAATCATTTTCTCTACTATTATTCAGACATTTCACACTCTTAAAATAAAGTAGGTCCTAACTGACGTAAAACAAATGTTTTCTACAATTAAAATGTCAAGAATTGTGAAAAACTGAGTTTGAATGTATTTGTCTAAGGTGTATGTAAACTTCTGACTTCAACTGTATATTAACCAGAAAAAGGGTTTTGTCACATAGTAAAAGGGAGGAATAAAAAAGTCCAACTTATCCATTAGGGGGGCATTTTGTGCCCCCTAGAAATCAAACTTGTTGTGGGGACATTTACTGCCCCCATATTTTAAATTTCAGGGGCATTTTTTAACATTTCGACAGCATTTTGGCCCTGAGCCCCCGTTATTTTCCGACCCTGGCACAGATTAATCAGTATTCCCTGCTTTCAAGTCAATACACTCACAAGCACTTTATTAAGAACCCCTTATTCATGCGATTATCTAATCAGCCATCCGTGTGGTAACAGTGTAATGTATAAAATCATGCAGATATAATTTTGGACCATATCTACATCTACTCTAGGATTGTAAAATCTCACCCGTTTAGCTTTATCAGTGTCGTTTCTGCTCTCATCCTTTACTTCCTGAAGCTCTCGCTCCAGTCTCCGGCATTTGGCCTTCCACTGCCTGATGGCCTCCTGAGCTTTTGAGCGCAGCTCCTCTCTCTTCCTCTCGCTTTCTGTCAGCTGGGCATCCAGACGGGCACATTCTGACCCGCTGTCCTCAGAACGAGACTGGATCTCCTTCAGCTGGGCCAACATCCTCACCTGCTGCTGCTCACGTCGCTCCAGATCTCCAGAGAGAGCCTAGATGGAGAGAGAGAGACGTCTACCATTCACAGTATAGAAATGGCTAATCCAATTTTCGTTTCTTTATTAGATTGTTTTGAGATGTTTCTACACTTTGATTGGAGACCACCTGTGGAAAATTAAATTGATTGGACATGATTTGGAAAGGCACACAGCTGTCTATATAAGGTCTTACAGCTGAAAATGCATATCAGAGCAAAAACCAAGCCATGAGGTCAAAGGAACTGCCAGCAGAGCTTAGAAACAGACTTGTGTCGAGGCACAGATCTGGGGAAGGCTACAAAAAGATTTTGGCTGCATTGAAGGTTCCCAAGAGCACAGTGGCTTTCATAATTCTTAAATGGAAGTTTGGAACAACCAGTACTCTTCCAAGAGTTGGCTGCCCGGCCAAACTGAGCAATCGGGGGAGAAGGGTTTGGTGAGAAGTGGTGACCAAGAACCTGATGGTCACTCTGGCTGAGCTCCAGAGATCATAGAAACTTGCAGAAGGACATCCATTACTGCAACACTCCACCGATCTGGGCTTTATGGCAGAGTGGCCAGACGGGAGCCTCTCCTCAGTGCAAGACATTAAAAAAAAAACACCTAAAAGGAGACTCAGACTGTGAGAAACAAGATTCTCTGGTCTGATGAAACAAATACTGAACTGTCTGGCATCAATTCCAAGCATCATGTCTGGAGGAAACCAGGCACAGCTCAAGCATAATGGTGGTAGCATCATGCTCTGGGGGTGTTTTTCAGCGGAAGAGACTGAGGGACTCGTCAGGGTTGAAGGAAATCTGAACGCAGCAAAATGTAGAGTTTTCCTTAATGAAAACCAAACGGAATTACAAAAATAAAGTATGTTTTCAAACAACCTTTGCCAAAACTCCTCAGAATCAGCATGCTCTTTCATATTTACAATGAACAAATAGGCTATACTAAATAAAAGGTGATAAATGTTTAACGAGGTAATAAACAAGGCCACTATAGCAAACACACTGGACAGAGAGACTTGCAGAGGAATCGGCTCGTCCAATAACATTGCCAGATTTAATGGCAGCTGGTGTAGCTTACCTGAAAATTAATTAAATAATTAAACTGAAAATTAACCAGATGAAGGGTTTTGGCCACAGAGAAAAAGGGAGGAATTTAAAAAAAGCAGCTATCTGCATTGATTTTTACAACAACAAAAAAGTTACACACCACCTTTAAGTAGCTGTTTTTATTTAGCATATGTTTGGGGGAAGCCTGAGGCTGTAACCCAGATTTCTCTGTAGTGTCTGAATGGAGTGATCTGTGTTCACCAACTGAGACTGTTAGACAGGCAGTTATTCTATGCCTCCTCTCTCTCTGCACTTTAAAAAACAATTCTGACCTTGCTGAAAAAACAAAGTTTACCAGAGATTAAGTCAAACCTGTGGAGCGCCCCCACAAAACAATATCAAGTACACACACCTCGACCCGGAAAGCAAGCTGATTTCTCTCTCTCTCTTTTCGCTCTACGGTTCGTCTCAGTTCTTCGACCTCACTGGATGCTCCGATTCTACCCAGCTGCACCCGCAGGTCTTGAATTTCTCTCTCCAACTCTGTCCGTTCTGGAGGAAAACACACAAATACGGAGTGGTAAAACAATGCACAACCTACAAATGACTGTAACTCCTCTAAATCAAGACGAGGTGTAGGGAAAAAACATATTCACAGATTCTGGATCACGATTATTTTTCAAACGACTTTGGATGGATTCATAAAAATTCTTAGTACTTAGTAATTATGCTTATTAAAAAAAAATCCACAGTTTAAAACATTACAGATACAGATAAGTGTTACACCATGCACTGATTGACAACTACAAAGCAGTTGTAGTTGTCACACAGTATCCTATCCAGATGTGATGCAACAAGTTTCCAGCAACAAGCAATTTTTAAACACTGAACAAGAATATGCAGTGCAAAACTACGCGATTATTAAATTATTTAATTTTTTTCACATTAATCTGCAATCCATAAGGACAAAGCAAAAAACAGATTTTTAATAACTTTGCAAATGTATTAAAAAGAAAAAAAAACTGAAATATCACACACATTAGTATTCAGACTTTGCTATGACACTTCAAATTTAGCTCAGGTG
Organism: Xyrauchen texanus; assembly: GCF_025860055.1. Classification (NCBI taxonomy): domain Eukaryota; kingdom Metazoa; phylum Chordata; class Actinopteri; order Cypriniformes; family Catostomidae; genus Xyrauchen; species Xyrauchen texanus. The sequence goes on from NC_068305.1 coordinate 8,425,532, forward strand.
CATCCTATTTCTCTGGATCATCTTTGAGATGTTTCTACACTTTGACTGGTGTCCACCTGTGGAAAATTCAATATATTGGACATGATTTGGAAAGGCACACACCTGTCTATATATTATCTCAGCTCTGAAAATGTATATCAGAGCAAAAACCAAGCCATGAGGTCAAAGGAACTGCCATCAGAGCTCAGACAGGATTGTGTCGAGGCACCGATCTGGGGAAGGCTACAATTGTTTTTTGGCTGCATTGAAGGTTCCCAAGAGCACAGTGGCCTCCATAATTCTTAAATGGAAGTTTGGAACAACCAGGACTCTTCATAGAGTTGGCCACCCGGCCAAACTGAGCAATCGGGGGAGAAGGGCCTTGGTAAAAGAGGTGACCAAGCACCCGATGGTCACTCTGGTTGAGCACCAGAGATCATGTGTAGAGATGAGAGAAACTTGCAGAAGAACAACCATCACGGCAACACTCCACCAATCTGGGCTTTATGGCAGAGTGGCCAGAAGGAAGCCTCTCCTCAATGAAAGACATAAAAAAAACAGCTAATGGACTGTCAGACTGTGAGAAACAAGATTCTCTGGTCTGATGAAACAAAGACTGAACTGTCTGGCCTTGATTCCATGCGACATGTCTGGAGGAAACCAGGCACCGCTCAAGCATAATGGTGGTGGCATCATGCTGTGGGGGTGTTTTCAGTGGCAGGGACTGGGGGACTTGTCAGGGATGAAGGAAAGCTTAACGCAGCAAAATCCAGAGATTTCCTAAATGAAAACCTGATCCAGAGCGCTCAGAACCGGAGACTGTGCCAAAGGTTCACCTTCCAACAGGACAATTTGTTTTGTTCCCTCCTTCACGATATATATATATATATGTATATATATATATATTTTTTATATATATATATCTCTCTCACAATATCCAATTACATCGGCATCCCCTGGGCTGAGGGATCGGAGAACGTTCTTGCTTTAGTGATTTTGCATTGAAAATGTATTTAAAAACAAAAACTTAAATCAAATATATTTCTAAATTCAAATTGCACTCCAAAGCGAAACAAAAAAGCAATTAAAATAATGAAGTGATAAAAGAATATATATATATATATATATATATATATATATATATATATATATATATATATATACATACATATATATACATATATACACACATACACACACACCTTTCCATTTAACATCATGCAAGAATCCGTCTTAACATGGCAGAAAATTACTTAAACAAAAGATGTAAAAACAATGATGATAATAATCACTGAAATAATGAATCATGGTTCGAGGTGAACGTGTTTTTGTATTATTATTTGTTTTAATCACAGATGTATAGACTGCAGAGTTGCGTTCACAATAAACTGCTCTGAGGAAATAAAGTGAAATGAATTCAAAGCACCTCCTGAACTGAGATGTCTGAGGTCATTTGTAGCACTCATAGATGATACTGTTCTTGCAAACAAAACAAAAAATAAATAAAAAATAAAAAATCGACAGAAACAAAGAGTGAGAACCTTTTAGATGCACATGTTCCACGAGACTGCACGCCTCAGTATCAGCGTGTCATACATGTGCATAGATGTCTTTTCTGTCATCTGCTCTTAATAATATAATAAAGTGTTTCTTCAAGAGTGTGTCTGTGTCTCTACGGGCAAATTATTTGTAATATTAATTTGATAATAATAGCCTAATAATAATAATAATCATTTAATACATGGGAAAATGAGCCAAATTTCGTCTTGACATGGTCAAAAGCATCAGCTATTGGCGATCACTCTGATTATCGTCGATCCCTGAGATCATCGGCTGTCGGCACAACCCTAATGTGTATTCCTCTCTACAAATGAACAAAATGTTCAGACGGTATCTTGCTGGTTTTTCTGACAAATTCAGGATCATTACCGCTTTTGCTGGTGTAGCTGCGTCTCACATTGTGCGTGCACTTGTATGATTTATATTTTAAAGGCTCATTATTACGGTTTAGTATTTCTCTGTATTGTAGAACAGTGTTAGCAATGTTACTTATAACATTCTTTCTCAGCCCTGGAACTCTTTTCTGATGCCCCCCAAAAAAATATATTCAAGAATTTAAATTAATATCATAAACGTGCGACTAGTCGACTAATGGCTTAAATTAACTCCTACTAGTCGACTAGGAAAATCTTTGGTCACGGGCAGCCCTAAAACCAATGTGGACGAGAAGCATGGCAGAAAGAGGAAAGCTTCTGACCCTCTATCCCCTACTAAAAGCATAAAGTGTGGAAATATTTTTAGACAATGACCACTAGATTTTATATTTATTTTTGTATATTTCTTTATGAAAATATTTTATAAATTATTTAAAAAATATATATATTTTTGTACATTTATTCAAATGTTCATTTACTTGTACTTTCGTACACCCCATCTACACCTGCAGCAACAGCTTGAGGCTGTCTTCACAGGACATGTCGAAGTGAACATTCTAAATGACACGCAGACAGCACGGACCAGTCGGATGTGAGCGCAAGTGGACTTCAGCAAGATTTATATGGGAAAATAACCTACTTAAAAATAAAGTATCCTACTTTATTTTCAATGGAAATTCACAGGTATAATAAATATTTCCTTATTATATATTTATTAAAATGATTGTTGCTGAAACCTTTATAAATGTGTTTAGACATAAAAGACTGCTAAAATTAGTAGAACAGAGACCAGAAACATCAAAGAACATTTGACCCAAGGTTTGAGCAATGTGAGCAGGTGTGATTCATTACATTTATCTATGACTGGGAAGGATAACGTTATTAAAATGAAATGCATTCCAAAACTCAACTACCTGCTACAATCTCTCCCAACAGATGTCCCCCTCTCTTATTTCAAGCAATTTGATAGCATAGCGAAGTCTTTCATTTGGAATGGTAAACGTCCCAGAATACACTTCAATAAGTTAAATAGGCTGACTGACAAAGGTGTACTAGGCCTACCCAAGATTTAGCTTTATTATTATCATTCGGTCTCAGACATTTGTCTCATTCGTCGCTTCCACCTGAAAGAGCCCCTCCCTGGTTATGTATTGAACAGGAAGTTCTTGACCCTATTTTGCCATTGCAAAACATTTCTATCAAACTAACCAGAGAAGTTAAGTCACACCCTGTTATCTCACATTTGCACGCAATATGGACAAAAGCAGGAAAGAGTGTTTAATTCTGACATTTATTTAAATGTTGTCTCGAGCATATGGCTGAACCCCAAATAATGTATTAATAAGTCGCCTTTCTGCTGGTCAGAGTGGATTGTGAGGGAGGATAATATGCTCGGTGACCTATATGAGAGTGGGGTGTTGGATCTTTTTAAAATATTGTTCAACATTTTGGGTTTCCCAGGTCTTAATTCTTCACGTACTTACAGTTGTGCCACGGATAATAGGGTTTATAGTTGATTCAATGAATATATGTTTTGTTTGATCTGTTTCAAATGTGTGAATCAGTAACGAGTTAATCGAAAGAAAACAAATCTGATACAAGTACATGCCTATTTCATAAACAAACAAAAGACGCAGAGCCACCTCTGATCCTAGGTTATTATACACTCTTGAGTCTTTACTATTTCTAGTGGCAGGTCAGTGCAAACATATACAGTGCATCCGGAAAGTATTCACAGTCCTTCACTTTTTCCACATTTTGTTATGTTACAGCCTTAATCCAAAATGGATTTAATTCATTATTTTCCTCAAAATTCTACAAACAATACCCCATAATGACAATGTGAAAGAAGTTTTTTTGAAATCTTTGCAAATTTTTTAAAATAAAAAACGAAAAAAATTAAAAAATAAAAAATCACATACGTACATAAGTATTCACAGCCTTTGCTCAATACTTTGTTGAAGTACCTTTTGCACCAATTACAGCCTCAAGTCTTTTTGAGTATGATGCTACAAGCTTGGCACACCTATTTTTGGGCAGTTTCTCCCATTCTTCTTGGCAGGACCTCTCAAGCTCCATCAGGTTGGATGGGGAGCGTCGGTGCACAGCCATTTTCAGATCTCTCCAGAGATGTTCAATCGGGTTCAAGTCTGGGCTCTGGCTGGGCCACTCAAGGACATTCACAGAGTTGTCCCGTAGCCACTCCTTTGTTATCTTGGCTGTGTGCTTAGGGTCGTTGTCCTGTTGGAAGATGAACCTTCGCCCCAGTCTGTGGTCCAGAGCACTCTGGAGCAGGTTTTCATCAAGGATGTCTCTGTACATTGCTGCATTCATCTTTCCCTTGATCCTAACTAGTCTCACAGTTCCTGCCACTGAAAAACATCCCCACAGCATGATGCTGCCACAATCATGCTTCACTGTAGGAATGGTATTGGCCAGGTGATGAGTGTTGCCTGGTTTCCACCAGACATGACACTTGCCATTCAGGCCAAAGAGTTAAATATTTGTTTCATCAGACCAGAGAATTTGGTTTTTCATGGTCTGAGAGTCCTTCTGGTGCCTTTTGGCAAACTCCAGGTGGGCTGTCATGTGCCTTTTACAGAGGAGTGGTTTCCGTCTGGCCACTCTACTATACAGGTCTGATTGGTGGAGTGCTGCATAGATGGTTGTTCTTCTGGAAGGTTCCCCTCTCTCCACCATCGGGTTCTTGGTCACCTCCCTGACTAAGGCCCTTCTCCTCCGATCGCTCACTTTGGCTGGGCGACCAGCTCTAGGAAGAGTCATGGTGGTTCTAAACTTCTTCCATTTACGGATGATGGAGGCCACTGTGCTCATTGGGACCTTCAAAGCTGCAGATATTGTTCTGTACCCTTTCCCAGATCTGTGCCTCAATACAATCCTGTCTCAGAGGTCTACAGAAAATTCCTTGCACTTCATGGCTTGGTTTGTGCTCTGACATGCACTGTTAAAGGGGTCATGACATGAGAAACCAAATTTGCCTTGATCTTTTGGTATATAAGAGGTCTTTGTATCATTAAAACGTCCTGCAAGTTTAATATTTTAAGACATCTTCCCCATTCTAAACGAATCATTTATTTAATCAAGCTCAAAATACAGCTCGTTCTGGATTCATGGTTAGAAGTGACGTGACGGTTAGAAGTGACGTACCAGCGTTTGCATATGACCGCCTCCAGCACAAGATAACTACGCTTTAAGCGCAAGACAACAACGCTCATTTCAGTATCGCCGTCGCCTCACAAGTGTTCAGTCGATGGACAGCGAGCTCTGACAGAGACTACTTGTGCACAGGAAAATTACGATGCCACACAGATGTGCTGTTCCTGGCTGTGGTCAAACAAAACCTCTGAATAAGCTGCCGAAAGATCCAGGCGTCAGGGAAAAATGGATGCAGTTTATTTTTGCGGACGTCCCAGTCACGGCAGTGTTAACTTAAGCGTTTGTTCTGTACATTTTAAGGATGACTGTTTTGAGAACAAATCTCAATATGATGCTGGCTTTGCCAGAAAACTGTTGCTCAAAGATAAGTCCATGCCGAATATTCTGGGAACAACGACGACGCAAACTGTAAGTAATCTATTTTAAACTTTAAACTACTTTTTAAAGCGCAATTTCATTCATTATGAATAATCACAGTGTTTTTACTTAGTTTACTTGCATATTGTTCTGGCTGGGGGCGTCAATAATTGATACATAGGCACTGACTTTAGCCAATCATAACAGTGGGCGTTAACACTGAAGTCTTAAATGGAAAACGCCCCCAAAACAGACTGTTTAAATCAGAGGATGAGAAACAGGGTGGGAAAAGGTCATAAATCACTAGATTTTAAAAGTTTTTCTTAAAAAAAAATATATTAATACTATAATTGCACCTAAGGGAACATAATAATACAATAAAAAAACCCATGTCATGACCCCTTTAACTGTGGGACCTTGTATAGACAGGTGTGTGCCTTTCCAACTCATGTCCAATCAACTGAATTTACCACAGGTGGACTCCAATCAAGTTGTAGAAACATCTCAAGGGGAATCAGTGGAAACAGGATGCACCTGAGCTCAATTTTGAGTGTCACAAGGCTGTGAATAATTATGTACATGTAATAATTTTCATTTTTTATTTTTCAAAAGATTTAAAAACACTTCTTTCACATTGTTATTATGGGGTATTGTTTGTAGAATTTTGAGAAAATAATGAATTTAATAAATTTTGGAATAAGGCTGTAACATAACAAAATGTGGAAAAAGTGAAGCGCTGTGAATACTTCCCGGATGCACTGTATGTATGTGTATGTATAATATATATATATATTTACACAAATGTGTTAAATTATAAAAATGGCAAATCATGTGAAATTAAACAAAAAATGGAATCGGATTGTGACTTACACAGAATCAAAATTGAATCCATAGATTCTAAAGCATAAGATTCCAACTGCTAATGATGAAGGGCACATTACCACGGCCAAGACTCAGAGATCCCTTCTCCTGCTGTCCTCCTATATGCCTCTGCTGAGATAAGACTGAAGACAATTCTCTCTGCAGATCTGCACGCTCCTTTTCTGTCTTCAGGAGCTGTGAATGCATGTCATCTATCTGCAGGCCGACAGCACATATACACACATCTTAAATTAAAACATCCATCTCTGCATCAGCCAGTGTTTGGCAGAATACAGACAAGCAGATGAAGGGAAAGGTTCACCTGCTGGAGAAGGGCATCCCGTCCACCCTCAGACTGATCCAGCTTCCTCTTGAGTCTCTCCAAATCCTGCTCTACCTGTAGAGGAACCAACATTTCATAGTGAAACTAGTTTCACATAGCAAGACAGTTGGCATAAAGGCGGAGTCAGTTTTCAGCTTATTCTGGAAAAGACCGCCCACTTAGAAAAGATGAGATCATCTGATCGACATGTAAAATGTTTGCCTTTACTAATTCTAGACTTGACTATTGTAATACATTATTTTCTGGCCTCCCAACTAAAACAATAAACAAACTGCAGTACATCCAGAATTCAGAAGCTACGGTTCTCACCTACTCAAAGAAATCCTCTCATACTGTGTAGGCTACACTGGCTACCTGTCTCCAAGTAACGTATCCAATACAAAATTCTCCTTACAACATTCAAAGCTTTACATGGACTTGCCCCCTCATACATCACTGAACTTGTATGCCACTATACCCCACTATGTCCAATCAGGTCATCTGATTTAGGCCTATTATTCATTCCACGTTGGAAGCTGACCACACTAGGTGGTAGGGCTTTTTGCACACTTGCCCCTACACTTTGGAACTCTATCCCTCAGTCTCTCCATGATCACACCTCCATACATGATTTCAAAATCAATCTCAAAACCTATGTCCTTTGACCTATGCTTCTGTCTCTTACATTTTCTTTTTTTTTACTCTCATCCTGTAAAGCAACCTTGAGTTTGAATAAAGGTGCTATATAAAATAAATGCATTATTATTATAAAAATTAATGAACCGTATATTTAAATTAATTGCTACAGAGCTGCAAATTCACTAAACAACTGACTCACTTCAGCGCAAAAACCTGGTGGACCTCACTGGACAAAGCATGTGCAGTCTCTTAGCCATGTCCAACTCCAATGGAGGAGGAGAGAAAGCCTGCACGGTGACAAATTTTGCCCTGAAGGGAGTGGTAAAAACCTTGGGCAACCAACCTTCTCTAGGCTTAAATGGCAACCTTAGACCAGCCTGCTCCAAACTAAAAAAAAAAAGTCCTTGACCGACAGGGCCTGATGGTTGCCTACACCAGTGTTTCCCAACCACTGTGCCATGACACACTAGTGTGCCTTGAAAGATTGTCAGGTGTGCCGTGGAAAATTATCAGATTCCACAAACTAAATCAGGGCTCCAGACTGAGACTACTTTTTAAAAAAAAAAAATCCTAACAGTGCGACTAAACTTGGCAAGAGGTTGCATTGGTGCAACTACAGTTGGCTGACTCTCTGATTGTGCCCTGTCGTTTTTTTTGTTCCGTATGAGAAATATCAAACGTGAAAGGAAACATGTGTCCGGGTCCTCGGCACAAAGTCGAGTTCATTCCATGTGGGGGTTGGTCTCCGCCAAGGCTGCGCTTTGTCACCAATCCTGTTTGTGATATTCATGGACAGGATATCGAGGCGTAGTCGGGGTGGGGAAGGTGTGCGGTTCGGTGGGCTGGGGATCTCATCGCTGCTTTTTGCAGATGATGTTGTCTTCATGTCATCATCGGTCCGTGACCTTCAGCTCTCACTGGATCGCTTGGCAGTCGAGTGTGAAGCAGCTGGGATGAGGATTAGCACCTCTAAATCTGAGGCCATGGTTCTCAGCAGGAAACCGATGGAGTGCGTACTCCAGGTAGGGAATGAGGTTTTGCCCCAAGTGAAGGAGTTCAAGTACCTCGGGGTCTTGTTCACGAGTGAGGGACAATGGAGCGGGAGGTTGGCCGGAGAATCGGGGCAGCAGGGGCGGTATTGCACTCGCTCTATCGCACCGTTGTCACGAAAAGAGAGCTGAGACGAAGGCAAAGCTCTCGATCTACCGGTCAATTTTTGTTCCTACCCTCACCTATGGTCATGAAGGTTGGGTCATGACCGAAAGAACTAGGTCGCGAGTACAAGCGGCCGAAATGGGCTTCCTCAGAAGGGTGGCGGGCTTCTCCCTTAGAGATAGGGTGAGGAGCTCAGTCATCCGTGAGGAGCTCGGAGTAGAGCCGCTGCTCCTTTGCGTTGAAAGGAGTCAGTTGAGGTGGTTTGGGCATCTGGTAAGGATGCCCCTGGCCGCCTCCCTAGGGAGGTGTTTCAGGCACGTCCAGCTGGGAGGAGGCCTCGGGAAGACCCAGGACTAGGTGGAGAGATTACATCTCCACACTGGCCTGGGAACGCCTCGGGGTCGCCCAGTCAGAGCTGGTTAATGTGGCTCGGGATAGGGAAGTTTGGGGCCCCCTGCTGGAGCAGCTGCCCCCGCGACCCGACTTCGGATAAGCGGTTGAAGATGGATGGATGGATGGATGGTGAAAGGAAACAGCTTTACCCGGATCAGTCAGTGCTGCTCAATGGACAGATCAGCGCAGAGACTACTAATTAACAGAAAACAAATTTTCTTTCAGTTGGACCGGTGCGACAAACTCAAGTGCTGGTGCGACCATTTGTAGAATTTAACACCAGTGCTACCACTCTTAAATGTTAGTCTTAATCCATGTAAATAAATAGATAAATCATTTGCTGTGGCATTGCAAGAATTAATTTGCAAGAACAAATCTAAAAATAAGAAAATATGTTTTATTCATTACCCAATTAGCACTCTTGCCACCTGTGATCTCATTATACACTGTACCTATGTGACTTGCATTTTTTGCATTGCTGAATTTCAAACATTACGAGAAAAAGCGCTAAACTAAAATGGACAAAAAACATGAAAGTTCTTGAAAAGGAAAACTATCAACAATGGTTATGTGGGACAGTGTGATGGAGATGTGCCATGGGATTTGATTAATTTTAAAAAGAGTGCTGTGCCAGAAAAAAAAGGTTGGAAACACTGGCCTACATGGTTCAGAGGCCAATGCGAGCAGCAGCATATTATTTGCAAGAGTCTGCATTGGCTTACTGCATCTAATGGTTCAGATAAGGACCTGTAAATTTTTACAACACCAGCACCAAGTCCCACATTAGGATAGTAGCAAGGTGAGAGGGCCTTAGCGAAACTTGATAGGACAAAGAGTGTCTGTCTACGAACATCCAGCATGCAAATGCTCTTGCAGGAAGCAAAGCAACACTTGCACAGGACAATGCACAGGCTCCTCGTCTGGAAGGAACACCAGGCACAAAGGGGTGCCATTTCAGAGCATAGAGTCGCCTCGAAGAGGGGCCCTTAGACTGCAATATTGTGTCAAGCACTGAGACAACCCTTGAGTGTCTAACGAGACCCGTTCAAGGGCGAGACATTAAGTCTCCACAGATCCAGCTGAAAATGCCAGATTTTGCCTCTTGCTTGTAAGAGGAGATCCCTCCACAGAGGAATCCTCCAAGGAGGAGCATCCAGTAGCTCGCCCAGCTCCAGAAACCAAGGGTGGATGGTCACTCGGGCGCAACTAACAGCAGGTTTTCCTGGTCTTCCAGTTCACAACACGGTGCAGCAGGCAAACAGGAAGGAACGCATACTTGTGTTTTGCCGGCCATTTGTGAGCCAGGGTGTCCAGCTTTAGGTAGATCAAGTTAGTTCAGGATGCAGAAGCTGCTCAGGCTTAGCAGAGAGAGCGCAGAGTTGATGCACTTGGTAAAAAAGTGAGGAGCTAGAGACAGGAAAGTCACTACACAGAGGAAGGTCCTTGAACTGAAAATCTGCACCCTTGAAAGCAAATCTCAAGAACGGCCTGTGGCGAGGAGCTATCTGTAAACTGGAGGGGCTATCTGAGACTGAACCTCTTGACATAAAATCAGTGCCTTCTGTACAAACACTGTGGAGAAAAGGACGCTGTTGAAGCGACTGAAGTACATAGCTGGACACGACTGTGTTCAGTAACCAGCCAGAGACCCTCTGCTAAATGCACCATGCATCTGTGTAGCAAGGGCTTGTTGACCATCACCGATGTCAGCACGCCACCCACCCTTGGGGGGTCAGCTGCTGAATGCCGTGGAATCACTAAAAGCTGGGGAAATCTGTGCAGTTGTAACAGTGTTTTGATAGTGCTGGGACATGGCAGTCCTCTGGCACGTCACCAACAGCAGCACAAACAGCCATCAGCTGCATTCTTGATCCCACCTCACAGTGGCGTGGATTGCAATATAGATGTGGTACAGGCCTTCTTGAGAGCGAAATCATCCACTCCTTGGGGCTTAGTCCCTGCTTTGAGGTCCGCAGACCATCAGGAGCACTTGGCCCAGAGGAAGTGTTTGCACTGGGTCGAGGCCACAAACCACCAGCCACAAATTATCCCTCCTCGTGTCCACCAAATGCAACCATATCATGTGCGGCAGCCGCAGGGCACAGAATTTTACAAGTGAACTGAACATGCAAAACCGCTTCAGATAAAGAGGAGAGATGCAAGTCCGGGCCGGCATTAACTCCTACTCCGATTCTCCATGCTCTACATCCTGCCCTCACTTCCCTTGCTTGAGTAATCCCTCAGGAGCCACAAAGGTCAGATATTGAGAGGACTGGGGATTGGCTTCTGCTTTCATAATGAAAGTAAGCCTGGTGCCAAACATCTTGACTTTCATGCACTCACAATAAACACGATCCATCTCAGCAAGCACCATTTCCACTTGGGGGTTTGTGCATGCCACCAGCCATGAACATACAGAGAGTAAAAGTTCCCCAATGAGCTAAAAAGTAGGTCGCTTTTATGAGGTATGTTTTAGTGTACTTTTGAACATTGGCATAGTTCGATTTAATCAGATTTACGCATATAAAATCTGCAGTCTCTTTGGGATAATAAGACATCACCACTTTGCTGGCAAACTTTGTCTAATTAAATGCTTTCTAGAATAAGAAAGCACTCACCCCCTGCATCTGTGTTCTAACTGCCTCTGATGATGCCTTCGTAGAACACTTAGAATGGAGTGCAATCCATGCTGTAGGATCATTCCAAACTGAATTTCCAAAAAGAATCACTTAAAAAGAGATCCAATTGATCATTATCACCTTTCAGCCCTGTGAAGCTCACAAAGTGGGGGTAATGGTCTTCGAAGGGAATATGGCATAGGGATGATCACTTCTAAATTGATCATGAGAGCTATATATGATGAAAGTGCCTAAAGTTTATTTAAATTTTTAATGCAGGTGTTTTTCTAAGGTTTCTTGGGATGTACAAGATGAGTAAGTGTTATTTGTTCTTTATGTTTGGTGTATTGTGATTCAAAACAGTGATTTGTGATCGTTTACATGCCTGTTTCTTATTCATCTGCAATGGCAAAGGCTCTACCCTCTTAGTAAGCAAAAACTGCAATGTGCGGTGTTTGTTTATGGGCTGGTTATGTAGTGACAGGCGCGGACTGGCCATTGGGAAGTTCGGGAATTTTTCCAGTGGGCCGGCTGCAAAACAGGGTCGAATGGGCCACGATAAGCTGAAATGGGCCACCAGGTTATGATAGTGACAACAACTTCTGGGCCGGTTTCTATGTAAAATCTTGGGCCGATTTCTCTTCCCAGTCCGCCTCTGTGTAGTGATGTTGTCAGTTAGATCATCGTTCGGTTCTCAAGTCAGTGGAAAAGCACTCTTCATTCAGATTGCTTCTCAGTTTCACCAGCTCAACATTTGCTCTTGCACAAGCAGCAGTACAGTGGAAAGGGGATATATATATATATATATATATATATATATATATATGTGTGTGTGTGTGTGTGTGCGTGCATATCTTTGCTGGGTAGTGATTTAAACTAAAGCCTATTAGCAATTTTAAAAAAGAACAGGCCATTCAACTTCATGTTTCAGCAGGAAATGCGTCAACAGACCACAGAAATCTGCACTAGTCAAAGCATTTACCAGGGACATTTACTCTGAAAAATTTACATCAACTTTAATGCAGTCCTGCACTGATATGGGTTTAAAGACAGCAACATAAAAAATGTAAACATCATACTGTGAAACAAAATTCATACGATTATTTCATTTAAAACTAACAGGTCCTTTTTAGGTAATCGCCACTTACAAGTGTGTATAAGTCTACCTGAATAGCAAATGAGGTGCTGAGGTTAATAATATACTGTATTTATACCATTTGCATATGTCGAGTCAATATCAAAGACACACACACCTTGCTTTTCTCACTCTCTGATCTCTGCAGTCTATTTCTGAAGGTCTCATCAGCCTCTGGGGTTTGGACGTCATGTCTTCTCAAAGCCTTTGAGGACACAGAGTGGAGTCGACAGAAAAATAAAGAAAAGATTAAGAGTCTTTGTAATTCTCCTCTTCTCCACTAACTAGCTCTACAATGAATGGATGGATGATTGGATGGACAGATGGATGGTTGGCTTGGTTAGATCCCTAAGATGAAATTGAGCAGTTGAGTACAATGTGGTTTAGCAATAATACTTTTTCTTGATTTTAATTTGTAATTGTATTAAGCAATTGCAATGGCATCCGCTGCAGGTTTAATTGTCACTTACACAAAATTTATTTGATAAAAATGGAGCTGCCAAAAATATGGGCAATTCCATGTAATGTGCATGTGAAAGTCTCAAAAACAATTTACATTTAAAAATGTAAGTGTCAAGCATAAAATGTAGTAAAACAAAATCAAGTAGAAAGAGTAAAAAAAAAAGCCCACAACAGTCTCTATGATGTTCTAGTCCCTAGATGTAGCTTACGTCCCAACTTTGCACCTGTTTTGTCATCCATCAGGCAAAAATCATAAGTCAGCACATCTAAACAAGCTACATGATTTTATTGTTTTCAATAAGCAGCTTGATTTGACATATCATTCATATCTGTAGCACAAACATTGTGGAATGGGTTATGCATCAAAGTTTAATACTTTGGGTTAGGGGTTTGTCTTGTTTTCCAGTAAAAATATCAAAATATCCTTAAAACAAGAAAAGATGCTTTCTTGTTAGAAGCATAAATGTTGCTACATTTTGTTAGCATTCTCTGAAAACAAGACAAAATATCTTGGATCATTTTGCTTCTAAAAATAATTCATCTTGTCTTAAGAATATTTAGTTATTTCTATAGTAGGAAACATTTTTTTTTGCTGTGTAGCACTAAGTAACGCAGTCTTATCTAAGAAAGCACTAATTAGTATTCTGTTTTCTGTAGACCACAGTTACTGCATATAATAAATGTTTTAAATATGTGGAATGAGGTCAACAAACAGTGGGGGAGAATTATACTGGAGTAATCGTAATTCATTTTCTCAGATTTAAAAGAAAAACTTGTTTGTGCTGTCTGATCATAACTGACTTGCATTGAAATCCACATGCCTTCATTTAAAGTGAAAAGCCAGCATGCATGACTCAAGCTTGCTTTTTGAGCACCAAATGAATGTGTTGAATGAGTTTTGTAAGGTACAGCTGGAATGCAAGTTGTCTTTCATTGGAGTGACATACTGTACATAAACTGCCAGATAATTCATAGTAATAGAAGCATATAGAAGCACGGACCCTTTGCTTATCACCACCTTAAATGTGCTTCTGACCAATCCTGTCTTAACAACAGTTGCCCTGCAGCCATTACTCTGACAAGCGTTTGCCTTTTGACAATAACAGACTATGGAAGTAATGTGTGTTTGAGAACTTTTAAGAGGGATTTGATAAAAAAAGAATCCCAAAAACGTAAAACATTGTTGCCAGGTCATTTGCAATAGTGACATGAGTTACTCGTACAGGATACATGCCGTGTATCTTAAAAAAAAAAAAAAAAAAAAAACATAGAAAAGAATCTTTAAATAAATCCGGAGAACAGCATGTTATAGATTAAACTGTTTCAGCGCTCATTCCCAAATGAACACATAACATCTGCAACGACACTTACATTTGCTCCAAGGCAAATTAAAGCTAATAACGGAAAGTTAATTTATTTTGTATTGATTCAAGTCACATAAAAACGATAGTAAATAAACAGTTCACAGCGTAATATTGAGTGTTATGAGACGTTATAAATAGCTCTGACTGACTGTAATAATCATTTGCCTTGATTCTGATTCACAGTCTCCACAGTGTTTAATAAATTTACTGTGTCATTTAACAATGTCTTTTACAAAAACTTAATAGATAAATATGTGCATTACAATATCACTCTTCATACCAGCCCACGTAAAAATACAATCCATTCCGTTTATGAGAATGTTTTGCCAAAAACCGTGTCGTGCATAGCAATCTCCCATTCATTCCAATGCGGAGTTCTGCAGATCTTGTCAGAGCGAGCAACCGTTACTACGGGGGGCGGAGCTTAGCGAAGGGTCAACTGCCCAGAAAAATTAATTGCCCGTGGGGTTGAAAAATGTTTTACCTTTAACTTAAATTTATTTTTCATACCACACTGGCAAATATTTTCTTCTTTTAGGCACCTCTATACATTTTATTAGATTTCAATGAAAAAAATACTTCTTCTCTTTTGAATATCAATTTGCTTCTTGTTTTATCTTTATATAAGGATTTTTTTAGAAATTTTCCTGGAAAGCAAGACTTAAATATTGAGAAAGTATGAAGATAAATACAGTATATTGAGTATAAAGTATACTCTAAAATGCAACTGATCCCATTACATAACTGTGACTGACGTAAAATCAGACTATGAAGCATGCTTTTTAGCAAGCATACCTTTGTGAAATATAATGACATTATTCACTGCTCTAACAGCAGTTTAAATCATATGGGTGTGCAAAGAAGTGGAAAGATTGTTATTCTCAACAGCTCTTTGGTGACTAAGGGTTTGTTTTTCTGTCCTGAATTGCACATACTGATCATTTCTAGTAAATTTGCAACAAATGCATAAATTCTCCAGGCCTGAGGCATGCTGCCTTTTCATTAGCAAATGGCAATGGAGAGAAGGTACAAATAAGATTTCATTCATCAGCCATCTCTCAGATAAATGGGGCAGTGTTGTTCAAGGTGGCAAAGCAAAGGCAGATACTGCCCCCTGCTGGCAAGTGCAGTGAATGAACCTGCTTTGAAAGTGCTAGTTTTGTCCCACCTCCCTGGTTCCAATGGGTTTACTCTGTAATTGGTTCTCATAAAGTTATCTGCGTATTTGAGCCAGGAATGGTTGATTTGAAAATAAACTGAAGCCCCCTTCAGAATTAAATGGAAGAATCAGATGCAACTGAGCTTTTGTTTTAGTCAACCACACTGTTGTTTTGAATACATTTTGTGACAGAACACAAATAATGGATCTACAGATAAATTGATTTGGCCAGTTTCATTAAAAGGATAGCTCACACAAAAATGAAAATTCTCTCAACATTTAATCACCCTCATGCCATCCCAGACATGTATAACTTACTTTCTTCCGCAGAACACAAATTAAGATTTTTAGAAGAATATTTCACAACAAAAGTGAATGGTGGCTAGAACTTTGAACCTCAATACAGGACATAAAGGCAGCATTTAAGTAATCCATTCGACTCCAGTGGTTAAATCTAGATCTTCTATAGCAATAAAAGGTATTTTATTAAACAAAAAAAAAAATATATATATATATATATATATATATATATATATGTTTTTTGATAATGTTTTGAATTTAGTTTTTACCAAAAATGTTTATTTAATTTGTTGTTAAAGGGTTAGTTGAAATGAAAATTCCCTCATGATTTCTTCACCGTCCTGGCATCCCAGATGTGTATGACGTGACAGACTGCTGAAGACAAATGACGATTTTTAAAAGAATATGTCAGCTCTGTAGGTCCTCATAATGCAAGTGAATGGGTGCCAACATTTTTAAGCTCCACAATCCACATAAAGGGGGTATAAAAGTAATCCATATGACTCCAATGGTTAAATCCAAGTGTTCAGACACTATATGATAGGTGTGGGTGAGAAACAGATCAATATTTAAGTAATTTTTTGTCATAAATTATTCCGCCCAGTAGGGGGCGATATTCACGTGGAATGTGAATCACCAAAAACAGAAGGAGAAAGTGAAAGTGAAGGAAAAAGGACTTAAAAATGTATTTGTTTCTCACCCACACCTATCATATCATTTCAGAAGGTATGGATTTAAACACCAAAGTCATTTGGAGTACTTTTATGTTATGGATTTTGAAGCATCACAATTTTGGCACCCATTCACTTGCATTGTGAGGACCTAGAGAGCGGAGATATTCTTCTAAAAATCTTTGTTTGTGTTCTGCTGAAGAAAGAAAGTTTTACACATCATGAGTGTTAGTACATGATGAGAGAATTTAATTTTTTGAGTGAACTAACCCTTTAATATGGCTGATAAAGAATCAAGTAGGGCTGACACGTTTAATCAAAGTTATCGACAACAAAAAATCTTCAACAACACTTTTTGTTGTGGAATAGTCATTTGATCTCATTTAACGATGCCTGAGATCACACTAAACACTAATGATGATGCGAGAGCAGAACTGCAGTTCGCGCCTGACTGAGAGGAAGAATTACACAGCTCACAGTCCAGATGCACTCTAAACTTTCCAAACAGCTTCAGAAGATGTAGATTGCAAATTATGAGGGAATAATACAAAAGTAAACACTGAAGCACTCTCGTTGTCGAGCGTCTTGAAAGGAACCACCCCTGTGTTAAATCTTAAATGCAGTTATATTTAATGTGTTTTAGCTTTATTAAAGGTCAAGTAATATGGAAGCAAATCATGCAAATATCTACAAACTCAGAAACTGGCATTTCTGTGTCCGGTCAGCACCTCATCTATGAGTTACGAGAAGTGTCCAGATCTAAGGGAGAGAGATTGAAACTGCACCCATCTGAGGCACACACTGTCGCGGGGACGCTCTTCCCTTGAGCTAGATTATAACGTGATGGCACACGACTTATTGAATCATAATGAACTCAGCAAAAAATACGTCCCTTTTTTAGGACAATGTTTTTTTTAAAGATCATTTTTTAAAAAATCCAAATAACTTAACAGATCTTTATTGTAAAGGGTTTAAACAATGTTTTCCATGCTTGTTCAATGAACCATAAACAATTAATGAACATGAACCTGTGG
This sequence comes from Xyrauchen texanus, assembly GCF_025860055.1. NCBI lineage: Eukaryota > Metazoa > Chordata > Actinopteri > Cypriniformes > Catostomidae > Xyrauchen > Xyrauchen texanus. The sequence continues at coordinate 8,443,092 of NC_068305.1, forward strand.
AACGGTCGTTAAGACACTAACAGCTTACAGACGGTAGCCAAATAAAGTTCACAGTTATAAAAACTTAGGACACTAAAGAGACCTTTCTCTTTTTTGTGAGTTAAAGATGGATTGAAATGAACAGAAAGGTGAGAGAGGGAAGTCTTCACCCCATTATACACTTCAACAAAATCTGTTTTTGATTTGTTTTTGTTTTCCAAAAAAAAAAAAAAAGACAAAAACTTCATAAAAATTGGATGTTTGCAGTGATTTTTTTACTGAATTAAACTTATAAAAAGTATTTTTCCCCTTTAATTCAGTGAATGTCATTTAGAGGTATTTTTAAAAGATGATTTTGTCCTCTTTATTGTTAGCAAGCACATTTAATTCAACCTTTTAAGTCGGGACACAAGCAGAATAATCGGTTAAGGGGAATAATATCCGAACAGTCGAATAATTGTTCTAATAGTCGTTAGATTAATCGATTATCAAAATAATCATTAGTTGCAGCCCAAGAATCAAGCTATAAATTAGGGGTTAACTTAGTGTTGTGACAGTTAAAGATTCTTAAAATAAGTAATTTCCAGCTTGTTTCTACTAGGTCCACTTAGAATATAGATGAAGCCTTTTACATCACATCATTTCATTTTTAATGACAAATTTTCCACCCTCTCTCTGTGCCTTTGAATCAAACAGTCCATGTTTTGCTGCTGTTCCTTTAAGAAACAGTATCCTTGTGGGGCCTGAGTAGCTCAGCGAAAATTGACGCTGACTAGCACTCCTGGAGATATGAGTTTGAATCCAGGGCGTGCTGAGTGACTCCAGCCAGGTCTCCAAAGCTACCAAATTGGCCCGGTTGCTAGGGAGGGTAGAGCCACACGTGGTAACCTCCTCATGATCGCTATAATGTGGTTCGTTCTCAGTGGGGCACACGGTGAGTTGTACGTGGATGCCGCGGGAAATAGCGTGTAGCCTCCAGACGCGCTATGTCTCCGCGGTAACGTGCACAACAAGCCACGTGATAAGATGTATTGTTTGAAGGCATCTGAGATTTGTCCTCCGCCACCCGGATTGTGGAGAGTCACTACGTTACCACGAGGACTAGGAGCGCAATGGGAATTCCAAATTGGGGAGAAAAGGGGAGAAAAAAACCAGCTCCCTTGCATATGAAATGAGCTTTAGCGCTTTACTCCACTAAGGCATGGGCTGTACATTGGGGCCAAAATATAGATTTTACACATAAATGTAAACAGCTATGTGTTGATAAATCCACCCGTACATGATAAAGGACAATTTTCAGTTCAAATTCAAAGGAATCAAAACTTTAGACAGCAGAACAAAAGACAAGGTATATCTCAGAATCAGTTTTTCAGATGAAAGGACTGAACTTGTTTTCCCTAAGGCAGAGAGAACTTACGACGCATATGCCGAATAAGTGTCGTCACTCTAACTTATTTGTGATTGAAGAAATTGAGCATGTTGCCATCGCCCCCGGTCTCCTAACATCAAAATTTGATTCCACATAATATGACCCCCATTAAAATGTAAGTAAATCAATAACAATATGCAGTTAGTTTTCTACCTCCTGTAGTTCACCAGATAAGTTTTTTCCTTTCTCTCCGGGATGTCTTTGAGAAAGCACCTGTCGCCCCAAGCGCATCTCATCTTCGATTTCCTGTAGACGTCTCTCCACCCGTAACGACACCTGAGACACATCACACAACTCAAGCTGACTCCACATGTGCTTTTTTATGCTCAGCAAATTTCTGTTATCCAGCTAAATGTATCATGTTCTCTTTAACAGGTCTCTTTAGAAACTGTATTCAACTGAGAGCAAAAGAAAAGACAAAATACTAATTCAAGCACAGCACATCAATTATGCCCTCACAGCATGCAGTGGGCAATGCACCACCATTAGTAGTCGCTTGGCACAGCAGGAAGCTACAAGAATTAAAAGCGAACCAAGATTCCAGTGTGATGTTAGCTTGACTTACGGGTTCTTCTCTCTGTGATGGCCGTACATTGCCTGCAAGATTCTCCAATGTCTTCCGGGTTTCAATGTCAGTCCTTTTTTGAGGGACAGAAAGCATAAAAGTAAAATAATGTCCACGTAGAAGAGTATTTCAAGTTGAACAGAATATTTTTTGTGCAACTAGCATCACTAATTAGAATGATAAAAATAATCAGTGTTTTCAAAAAGGTTTCCTGAATACTACCCTCTGTTTGCCCTTTCAAATAATCTTTAAAGGAATATTTTACCCCCCAAAAAAAGGAAATTCTCCCATAATTTCTCTCATGCCATCCCAGATGTGTATGTCTTACTTTCTTCTGCAGAACAGAAGAATGTCCCAGCTCTGTTGGTCCATTCAAAGAAAGTAAATGGTGGCCAGAACTTTGAAGGTCCATTAAGCACATAAAGGCAGCATAAAAGTATTCCATACGACTCCAGTGGTTTAATCCATGTCTTCTGAAGATATCAATTCATTTTTGGGTGAGAACAGACCAAGATATATATCTTTTTTTCACTATAAATCTTGACACTAGCAGTCTCCGTGACGGTTGTGATTTCAAGCTTGATTAAACTTTGTAGCGCAAACTATGAGTCAAGCACTAGGCTCATGCCTAGAGACTCGCAATAACAAGATGTACAAGAGTTCCATTTGGGTCTATTCTCACCCAAATTAAATTTTACCACTTCAGAGGATATGGATTTAACCACTAGAGTTGTATGGATTGCTTTCATGCTGCCTTTGTGTGCTTTTTGGAGCTTCAAAGTTTTGGTCACCATAAACTTGCATTGAATGCACCTACAGGGCTGAAATTTTGCATTCTGCAGATGAAAGAAAGTCATATACAGTACATTGGGGATGGCATGAGGGTGAGTAAATGATATGAGAATTAAAGATTTTGGGTGAACTATTCCATTAACATCAAAAGAAATACACAATTCACTTTGAGTTCAACAATAAACAAGCTGCATTGATTTGAACATGAAAAAACATTAAAATGACCTGTTTCTCCTGCTGATCTCTCTGTCAATATCATCACCCAGTCTGAGCTGATCGCTCCGCAGATCTCTGAGGGACTGATGCATCGAGTGAATCTGAGATGCAAAGAGAAGAATTTCATATGAGTGGTGCACACCCATGTGAAACTCACTGCCATAATGCTTGAGTGTTGTGTGAGTGGTTGTCAAGGCTTTGCTATTCAGTTACTAGAGTGTTCTGGGCAGTTAGTAGGTTGTTGCTTAAAGGCCAAAGTCAAGAGCCCACCCCAATGTAAATCTGAGGCAGAAAAATCATTCTTTTTGGCCCTTTTTATCATCCACCAGGCTTAAGTCCAATTTTAAATAGCAGATCTGTCCTCAACAACTCATAATTTGAGGAACTCATGATTTCATTCATGTTTGTAGCACAAACAATGTGGGACGAGTCACATACTTTGTGTTTGTTCAACTCTCTAACTCAAAATATGAATGCATGATAAAACAAATGCTCATTTACTGAATGACAGCATCTTAGAACAGGATTTAAGGCCATGGTTTTAAACACTGATTTGCATTGCACAAATAATTATTTGATAACAGACATTGTAGTGATCTTTAGAGATAATGCACCAATTCAACTTAAATACTGTATATGCAGACAGAGCATGAACCATCCTATAATATATAATCCACACATTTCAAAACCATCAACAGTGTTGTGCAGGACCAAGAGGGCATCAACGGGGGATTATTTAGCATTATTATGGTACGTCATTATGTGGGCATGTCAATATTTCAGCAATTCTCAAAATAATCAATAGATGTGAAGGCATTGTCTGGTTAAAGGTCAACATTCACTCAGGCTTTTTAGACAATGTAATCATGCCATCTGAACTGTGTAGTGTATGTGACAGGCGAGCTAAACCAGAGACTAGGGCTGGGAGGAAATATGATTGTATATACTGTATAACGCCACGGCAGAAACGTCTTGACGATGGGTGCTTGTTATAGGGAGAGTTCACCCAAAAATGAAAATTCTCTCATCATTTACTCACCCTCATGCCATTCCAGATGTGTATGACTTTCTTTCTTCTGTGGAACACAAACAACGATTATTAGAACAATATTTTAGCTCTTCTGGCCCACACAATGCAAGTCAATGGGGTCCAAAACTTTGAAGCTCAAAAAGCACACAAAAGCAGTATGAAAGCAATCCATATGACTATCGTGCTTGAATTCATTTCTTTAGAAGCATTATAATAGGCGTGGATGAGAAACAGATCAATATTTAAGTCCTTTTTTACTATAAATCTCTACTTTCACTTTTACATTCTTCTTCTTTGTTTTTGCGATTTGCATTCTATGTCCATATCGCCAACTACTGGCCAGGGAGGAGAATTTATAGTAAAAAAAGGACATTTATATTTATCGGTTTCTCATCCACACCTATAATATCACTTCTGAAGACATGGATTTAACCACTACAGTCCTATGGACTACTTTTATACTGTTTTTATGTGCATTTTGAGCTTCAAATGTCTGGTCACCGTTCACTTGCATTGTATAGACCTACAGAGTTGAGATATTATTCTAAAAATCTTCATTTGTGTTCTGCAGAAGAAGAAAGTCATACATATCTGGGATGGCATGAGGGTGAGTAATTGATGAGGGAATTTTCAATTTTGGGTGAACTATCGCTTTAATTATACTGGAAGATATTTAATTTTGATCCATCTCCATGCGCAGCTCGTCCACATTAACAATCAATGTCATTACCTTGCCACATTAATGTAAATTCAACTTCAACTAATTTCAAAGCATTCCAATGGCTTAAAATATGGCAAATAAATATATAATTGATAAATTATTAGAGTTTTGAGTTTTGTTTTTAACTCAGGGGTTACAAAATGTTAATATGTTTTTGTACTGATTTATCATTAATTTATGATTTCTATATTATTTTTGTTTACATCAAGTTCCAAATAAACAGAGAAAACAATTAAATTAGAATGCTTTTTTTTCTGATTTAATTTCCAGTAAAAATTACTATTATTATTATATAGCTCTACCATGATATAAAATTATTCAAATTGTGATATAAAATATTGCTCATACCACACACACCGAACAAACTAGGATTAGGAATAGAGAAGCAGTTCTTGTTCAGAAAAAAGTTCCATTTTTTATTTTATTTTTTTACTGGAACCATATGAATTTTTGTACTGTTAACGGTTCCCTTATATGCAATTTTCTGGCAATGCAGATGGAACATCATACAAAAATTATCTGACAGTGTTTCCTGCAGCACAACTCAGAAGCAGCCCTGCCCCTACCAGAGAAGGTTTAGCAGAGACGGACCACAAACAACTTTAGGCTAAAATCAAAACTGTCTCTGAAGCTGTTACTGTTGAAGTAAGAAGTTTACATACACTTAAGTTGAAGTTCATGCCACAGATTTCATATTAGCAAACTATAATTTTGGCAACTCGTTTAGGACATCTACTTTGTGTATGACAAGAGTAATTTTTCCAACAATTGTTTACAGACAGATTGTTAATTGACTATCACAATTCCAGTAGGTCAGATGTTTACATACACCAAGTTAACTGTGACTTTAAGCAGATTGGAAAATTCCAGAAAATGATGTCAAGCCTTTAGGCAATTAGCTTCTGATAGGATATGTATTGAATTGGAGGTGTACCTGTGGATGTATTTTAAGGCCTACCGTCAAACTCAGTGCCTCTTGACATCATGGGAAAATCAAAAGAAATCAGCCAAAAAAAAAACTGTGGACCTCCACGAGTCTGGTTCATCCTTGGGAGCAATTTCCAAATGCCTGAATGTACTATGTTCATCTGTACAAACAATAGTATGCAAGTATATACACCATGGGACCATGCAGCCATCATACCACTCAGGAAGGAGATGCATTCTGTCTCCTAGAGATGAACGTCATTTGGTGCGAAAAGTGCTAATCAATTCCAGAACAACAGCAAAGCGACCTTGTGAAGATAATGGAGGAAACAGGTAGACAAGTATGTATATCCACAGTAAAACAAGTCCTATAGCAAAATAACCTGAAAGGCTGCTCAGTAAGGAAGAAGCCACTGCTCCAAAACCACCATAAAAAAGCCAGACTACAGTTTGCAAGTGAACATGGGGACAAAGATCATTTTTGGAGAAATGTCCTCTGGTCTGATTATACAAAAATGTATTGTTTGGCCATAATGACCATTATTATGTTGAGGAAAAAGGGTGAGGATTACAAGCCAAAGAACACCATCAAAACCATGAAGCATGGGGGTGGCAGCATCATGTTGTTGGGGTGCATTGCTGCAGGAGGGAATGGTGCACTGCATGAGGAAGGAAAATGTTGTGGATATATTGAAGCAACATCTGAAGACCTCAGCCAGGAAGTTAAAGCTCGAATGCAAATGGATCTTCCAAATGACAATGACCCCAAGAATACCTCCAAATTTGTGGTAAAATGGCTTAAGGACAACAAAGTCAAGGTATTGGAGTGGCCAATACAAAGGCTCAATCCGATTGAAAATTTGTGGGCAGAACTGAAAAAGTGTGCGAGCAAGGAGGCCTACAAACCTGACTCCGTTACACCAGTTCTGTCAGGAGGAATGGGCAAAAATTCCAGCAAAATATTGTGAGAAGCTTGTGGAAGGCCACCAAAAATGTTTGACACAAGTTAAATAATTTAAAGGCAATGCTATCAAATACTGACAAAGTGTATGTAAACTTCTGACCCACTGGGAATGTGATGAAAGCTGAAATAAATAATTCTCTCTACTATTATTCTGACATTTCACATTCTAAAAATAGTGATCCTAACTGACCTAAGACAGGGAATGTTTTCTATGATTAAATGTCAGGAATTGTGAAAAACTGAATTTAAATGTATTTGGCTAAGGTGTATGTAAACTTCTGACTTCAACCTTATGACATGTTTTACTCAAGCAGTGCAATTACTGAATGGTTGTTCATATGACGGTGTGTAGTTAAAGATACAAATGAGTTTTGTTGTCATAAGTGGAATTTTATAAAGGAATAATAATCTCTCTGGATCTCCAGGGCAACACAAACCCTCTCCTTCACTTCAAGCAGGTCTGGGTCTGAAGTGGACAGTTTTACCTGCTCCTCAGCTTGAGTGGAGTCTCGGAAACGCACTGCGACAGATCTGGACCGTCTTCTGTTACCTGTGTCCGCACTCCCATAATCTCTCAGAGGTGATGTGGGGAAGTAGCGCCTCCTATCTACAAGGTAAGAGACAGAGATCTGGGGCAATTGTACAGCTTAATGTGCAGCAGGAAATAAAAATGAAATGTTTTACATTCCGGTTCCAGCGTTCTGTAGCCTGCTTTTAAATGGTAACCGGTTAGAACGAAATAAAACAATAATAATGTTCTAATGTTAAATAATGTTCTTTTTAAAATGATAGTACTCCGTGCTAAGGGTGTTGTCAGTTCTTGTAAGAGAAACAAGGGACCTGGCGTGGAAAAACAAGCTCAAAATATGGGACTTGCTTAAACAAAATAAGTGAAAAGTGATAAAAAAATTTCCCATATGGGGAAATGATCAGCATAGAAATCATAACAAGCATAGTATACAGTAGCCTATATAATGGCTAATGTATTCTTAATATTAAATATTCCCCAACATTTTTTAAATGTTTCAAATATACATCTGTCCTTTTAAAATCTCTTAATTGCCTAATTCTCTCTCTCGCACGCGCACACGCACGCACACACACACACACAAAGTGGGTGTGTTTTAACTGAATGTCACCTTATGTGGGACAGATTTTTTTATCTTTTTTTCCCACAGAGAGTGCATGCACAGACCATGTTCATCTGGAGCTAATAAAGTCCTGAATCAACATTATACTGATTTAAAAACCAGCATTGGAGTAAAACAGAAGTGAGCACACACTCATTGCTATTGACTCTTTAGGTGACAAACCAAATGATTTGACATCACAAAATAAAGTCTAAATATTTTTTATTTTAATTTATGGATAATTTAAAGGGGTAGTTCACCCAAAAATGAAAATTCTCTTATCATTTACTCACCCTCGTGCCATCCCAGATGTGTATGACTTTCTTTCTTCTGCTGAACTCAAATTAAGATTTTTCAAAATTTGAAAGCTAAAAAAAAAGCACATAAAGGCAGCATAAAAGTAATCCACAAGATTCTAGTGGTTAAATCAATGTCTTCAGAAGCGATATGATAGGTGCGGGTAAGAAACAGATCATTTTCAAATTTTTCTTCTTCTGTTTTTGGTAATTCACATTCTACATGCACGTCGCCCCCTACTGGGCAGGGAGAAGAATTTCTTGCAAAAAAAGGCCTTAAAGGAATAGTTAAACCAAAAGTTGCTGATAATTTACTCACCCTCAGGCCATGCAAGATGTATATGACCTTATTTCTTCATCAGAACAGGATTTAAGATTTTTAGGAGAGCAGCCCAGGTTTTTAGCTTTATACGTTTTAATTAGCGATTTGTTTTTCACACAAACATAACGATTAACTTCAGAAGGCATTACTTGATCGTGTGGATTACTTTAATGCTGCCTAAATATGCTTTTTGGACTGGCAAAAATTGGTTGCCATACACTTGCATTGGATGAAGCTAAAAACCAGGGATACTTTCCTAAAAATCTTAAATCCTGTTCTGATGAAGAAAGAAGGTCATATAAATCTTGGATGGCCTGAGGGTGAGTAAATTATCAGCAAATGTAAATTTGTGGGTGAACAATTCATTTAAATATTGATTTGTTTCTCACCCACACCTACCATATCACAAACACTGGAGACATATGGATTACTTTTATGATGCCTTTATGTGCTTTTTGGTGAGTCCATTTTAGTACCATTCACTTGCATTGAATGGACCTATAGAGCTGAGATATTCTTCAAAAAATCATAATTTTTGTTCTGCAGAAGAAATAAAGTTATTCACATCTGGAATGGCATGAGGGTGAGTAAATGATGAGAGAATTTACATTTATGGGTGAACTTACCCTTTAATTAGAAGGGGATGTCCACATATTTTAGGCAATTTAGTATACCCTGACAATCTTCTTCAGTGTGAAAAAGATTAAAAAAAGATAAAACTGTACAATCATACATTAGCATGAGGACACTATAACAACTAATTACTTGAACGAGAAATTGAATAATGTATAACAAGGTCTCACTCATTGAATCAAGCTGATTACAATCCATCCCATACCTGAGCCGCTGCCATCCTCCAAATCACTGGTGTGCAGTGTGGATAGAGAGTTGCTCCGCCCCCCGTTGGATCTCCTCAGGCGCTGCCCCTGCAGGTGTTGGATGGACTCCTCTAAGCTCTCCCTCAGCTAGAACACAGGGAATGCTCTAATAACAAAAACCCTTATCTGAAATCAGAGACAATCCCATACGGCTCTGAGCAGCAATACTCACCATCGCCATGGCTTCAGCTTGGTCATCTGTGTTTTCCCTGTACTGGCCCAACATCCGATCCACTTTGTTTAGGTTTCGGCTGGTGTCCTGCAACAGAGCGCAAGCCTTTAAGTCACAAGAGCAATGGCAAGACCTGCTGTTTACAGTAGATCAAACATTGTTCAGTTAATGAAAGCAGCTTACCTGTAGAGTGTCTGCCAAAGTGTCAATTTTGTCTGATATGTCTGATACATGTGTATTCCTGGAAAACCTGCTTTCGGGTCTAATTCGGCTCTCTCTAGCCCGGGATTTACGCCCTCTGGGTCTGTCATAGGTGTCAGATTCACTGGAGGTGTCCATAACGCTGAAAATAAACAACAGTTTCAATCTGATATCAGAAACCACCTCCATCTGTCCTGATCAATGCATTATCTGTTTAGATAGTTGCAAGATGCATAGAATTACAACTGGTGAGCAAATATTCGGATTTATTAACTGTTTAAGGCTGTTAGTCGCTCATCTGGTCAATTAAATTATCAACATTTTGAAAATAAAGATCTTATTCGTGCCTCGGCACTTAAAGTTCCCGTTAAACTATCAAGCTAGTTAGCTTTGCGCGTGCAGCTAGCTCTCTTCTCTTTTCTGAGCTTTGAAACAGTAGTTTTTGCAGGTATAATATTTAGCAAAAAAGGATAAACAGCAAGAAATGTATGTAAATCTGCACCCACCCGCGTGCCCAGCGGTTTGACGGTTATCTTGTGTGATGATCAGTGTATGGCAGCGCCATCCTCTGCTATGGCAACTTGAACTGGCCGCCTAACAGGAAGACAACAAACACAATGAATCATGGGAGATGTAGTTTTTGTTACATGTGCCGCACCCGTCACACTTTTCTATATTCTATTCTATTACATTACGGAAACTCCAGACCCAGTCTGAGATAATTAAAACTACTTCAGCTGAGACTCGACTTAGACTGGAGACTTGATTAGGACTCTAAATTCACAGAACGATCCAAAAACACTTTAAACTGCAGTACAGCACATTGAAAAGGCTGTAATTCTATCGCTTACAGCCTCATTTTCATTCCCAAAGATGGCGCTGCAAGATGCAAAAACATCTCCTACTCCCTTAAAGATGTTAATGAAATAAATGTCCTGAGAAACCTCACTGGTCTCTGTGACAGCTGTAGACTTTGTAAACAGCCTACAAAAATGTGTCAATGCGGACATTGACGCTTTTCACTCTCAATCATTTTGCATCATTCTCATAGTGTTGTATTTGAAGCGGATCGTTGAGGATATGTATGATTCATAATGTTTGTCAGTTGAGGGCACTATTGTGCCACTGTTGAATTTGACAGCCACAGGAACAAACAATGCTGCTCTTTTGCTTGGTTTTGGTCTCAAAATTATCTTTGGAGGGCGGAGTTTTGCAATGAGGGGGCATGTCTAATTCAACAGCTCAGACCCATGAAAGCGATTTTAGCGTTCTGAAGCTTTCACGGGGCTGAGCCGTTGAATTAGCCCCGCCCCCTCATTCCAAAACCCAGCTCTCCAAAGATAAATTTGAGACCAAAATGGAGCAAAAGAGCAGCTCCTTTAAACATTATCCCAAAACAGGTGGTCAGCTGTTTCTTCATAGTGATGGCAAAAGGAACAATTGGCTGAAATACTAATTTACTCTGTAACAATTATGAACAATCGTTACAATTTGAATTCTTTGAAATGTTGAGTATGATGTCATCGCAGTGCAGGAAATGCTAATTGGGTGTATCACCCAGATTATTATTTATTTATTTATTTTTAATATATTATAAATTACATTGGCTTATCTGATACTTTAATACTTCCTGATACTTTGATTCTTAAATACGGTGCTCACTGTTCTTTATGTAAAATGCAAATAAAAGGACGTATCTTCAGTTATTAAGATTGCAATTTGACTAATCAGTTTAATGTCTTGTGGAACTACAGTTCCCATAGCAACCGCAAGAGCGCCTCAGCCTCCCGCCTCACTTGAGCAAGTTTGAACTTTTAGAGTCCTCGTCAATGTTTGTGTCACTATTTGAGGGTCCAGAACCAGCAGGGAGCCAAGACTCTGGTCCAGTTTCAGTACGGTGGATGAAGAGAGATTTATTGTTTAAATAATGGTGACACGTGTGCTGTTAGTGCTGATGCTATCAACTGTGTGTGTGGTCGGACAATTTAATTCATGCCCTCATGGCTGTGAGTGTTCCCAATGGAAAGCCTTCTCTGTCTCATGCATGGACATAGACGTTATTCCCATATTTCCCGCAATGACTGAAGTATTGTGAGTATTCTTCTTTTATTGACAGCTTTAATATACGATATTAAATCATGTGTGTGTGTGTGTGTGTAATCTCGACAGTTAGGAAGATTAAATTCAAATTAATAGGTAAATCTTACATAATATTAATGTAATAGTGTGTAGTCCCTTTCATTTACCTTCATGCTGGCTTCATATTTTATTTTATTTTAAATAAAATAAAAACATTATTTTATTTGATTTTATTAGCCATTTTATTAGCTTGAAAATAGGCTAACACTAAAGAATCAGGTTAATTACTCAATCATGTTTTCCTAATCGTTTCCTATACAAAATTTCAAAGGAAATGTTACATTACTTTTGTCATTTGGTGGGGCTAAAATTACTCAAACTATAGCAACTTATTTAGAAAATGTCACATTTCTGGGGGCAAAAGTGCCTACTTTGTGAAACAACGTAAGTTAAAGCTTCAATAATACCTTCCTACATGGATTTGATTTGGTCAGAAGAACATATTACAAATAATTATTTAAAAATAAAATGTAGAAATGTATATTATTATTTCTACACATACATAAAACACTAAATCAATTTCAACAACATGAGGGTTAACAATATTAATAAACATTATAGTATTATGGTTTACAGATTAAAATGGAAATATCACATATATATTCACATAGGCCTAATAATTCTCTTATGGGCTATTTGAATGTACAAGAACTACTGATCTGTTAAAGATTAGGCTATGGTAACAATTTACATTTTGGTAAAACATTAATGCAAGAGTTAACATAAACCAACGTTTTCAATTAGCCTATAATCTAAAATAAAACATTAGTAACTGTAATGCATTATAAACTAACACGAATTAACAATGAACAATAGTACATTTATAAATGAACATTAATCAAGATTAATAAATGCTGTAAAAATAATGTTCATTGTTAGTTTATAATACCTAATGCATTAAGTAATGTTAAATGTGTAAAACCTTATTGTAAAGTGTTACAAGCTGAAAAAAATACATACACTACCGGTCAAAAGGTTGGGGTCACTTGACTGAAATGTTTCTCATGATCTTAAAAATCTTTTGATCTGAAGGCGTATGTTTAAATGTTTGAAATTAGTTTTGTAGACCAAAATATAATTGTGCCACCATATTAATTTTATTTCATTACAAAACTAAAAATTAATTAAAAAACAAAAAGTTTTTGAAATTGATGACTTGTACCAAAGAATAAAGAAAAGCAGCCAATAAGTGCACAACATAGATGGGAACTTCTTCAATACTGTTTAAAAAGCATCCCAGGGTGATACCTCAAGAAATTGGTTGAGAAAATGGCAAGAGTACATGTCTGCAAATTCTAGGCAATGGGTGACTACTTTGAAGATGCTAAAATATAACACAGTTTAGATTTATATTGGATAGTTCCATTTATGTTATTCCATAGTTTACTATTATTCTGTAATGTGAAAAAAATAATCGTAATATGTTATCAGAGTTTTTGGAAACATACTAAGTTAAAATACTGGCTTCTCCGGAAACAATGCTACAGCCGGCATATTCTACTTTTAAATGTCCGTTCCGGGATGGAATTTCTGTTTGTGTTTTGTGATCCCCCCCCACTTCCCATTTCCCAATAGTATTTCGACAACCCGGGTTGCCAGATTTGAATAAAGTTAGCGGGCAAACACAGCTGGCTGTAGCCATGGAAGCCAGCAATACATCTAGCTAACATTGACAGAGTTATAAAAAAATACACATGGGCTTGTTTATAATTTGAAATCAATAAAACATTGCAAACGTATAAATTAACTGATCAACTTACAGTTTAAGGCGCGTCACTTGCCATTGTCAGTTTGCACGTTCCTGTTGCGTGTCCTCAACCTGCAACCCGCTTGAGCTTGGAGTCTGGGGACAATTCTCTCCAATATTTTGAATTTGGCCTGCAGTACCCATTTTAAACACTTGATGTCAATGTTACATATTGCTCCTTTAAATTCTCTTGAAATGTCATTCTAAAATATGTTTATACTAAACAAATCTGACAATATACATATCTGATTTTAAAAGACTGCATTATTTGTTTGATACAAAAACAGGAGAGGTGTGTGATATCAGTTTATTCTTTGGATAGGAGAAACACAAGATAAGATCTTGATCACATCCACACGGTCTCAAGACACACAGGATATACCTAAAATAAAACACACTCACAGCCAACAGTGTAAATGTAGGTGGGTCTTTTTCCAACTTTAACCATCTGATGCATGAATTACTAAAACACAAAGGAATATCATCTTTAGCTAGACTATAACCATTCCCAATTATTTTTGAATTTGAGATAATATACAGTATATATATGTGTGTAAAATGATGACCTCTCCCTGAGTAGAATTTTTATAAATTATTGTTTTTATAAATGATTGTAGATTGTATCAGCATCTGAACCCAGGATCTCCTTTAATCAAATATATAAAATAGCTATTAGTGCTAAAAATTTATATATTATAAAATAAAAATTTATTAAAATGAAATAATTTATTTTCAGCATATATTAGCACTGTTCCCATTTTACAATCAGATTAAACTCTCAAGTTCTGGTCTTTTGGACGTTTTGGGATGTTGAGTTCAGAGGACAATCCGGACCACTCATCCTCAGCTGAGTCAGCTTTATTCAGTAAATAAGCAGCACTTACATAAGTATGCCAGATCTTCACTGCCATCCTGCCCAAGTGGACACATGCTCACCTTTTATGAGGTTTGTTCATTACAACCAGGGACTAAAAACGGTTCAAGGAACAAAAACGAAAAACAAAAACAAATGACATTTTTTGTAGAACATATTCGAAAATCAGAACAAATTGATTTTCAAATGTTCCTGAGTGAAAAGGTTCTTTTTAAATGCTGATAACTGGTTATAACTGGTTAATTTCATTCCAATCATTTTTTTCATGAAACCAAAGGCCAAAGGGTTTATTCACAGCATCTTTTTGGAAATACACCACTTCATGTTGCCCAAAAAAAATGAAACATGTGCTTTGGTCATGTAGGAAACTGCTGCATCACACATTTGTTTGCCTAATTTCCCATTGTGGATTTTGCATTCTGTGAATGAAGACCTTTTTAACAACTGTTTAGAATTTCTACATATACTGTACATGCACGGTTCATCCAGATATAAAGAAAACATTATTAGAGGTTAAAAGTACATTTCTCGGTTGTTTCCAAGTCTTCACTGAATTATGGTTAGATGATGCAATAATACAGATTTGATGCTGTCGGGTTTCAACTGAGAAGCAGATCTGTATTTCAAATTATACTTAACTGATAATTAACTGTATGCTTGTGATTTCACAATTGCTTATTTTCACTTATTTTGGTGAGGCAAGTGGCTTATTTTGAGCTTGTTTTTCCAGACCAGGTTGCTTGTTTCTTTTGCGAGATCTGGAAACACTGCGATTGGTATTTCACCCAACCCTTAGCGCAGAGTACTGTCATTTTAAAAAGAACATTATTAACCGTTAATTTGTTTTGTTCTAACCGGTAACAATTTCAATGGAAAAGAGGCTGCAGAACCGTAATGAAAAATTACAGTTTTTGCAATACAGATAGTGTCCTTGATGCCTCTCACTTTTAAATAGATTAGTTGGTAAATGAAAATCATGCCTTCATATACTCAACCTCATGTCTTTCCAAACATGTGTAACTTTTATTATTGTTCTGCAAAACACAAAAAGAAATATTTTAAATAATGCTGCGATGAGTGCGATTGCTGATTTCAATTCAATAGCAGTTGAAAGTGGCTCACATTAAAGGAATGTTTGGGGCTCATTAAAAGTTAAACTCAATCGACAGCATTTGTGGCATAATATTGATTACCACAAAAATAATTTTGAATTAATTTCTTTTAAAAAAGCAAAAATGGAGGTTACAGTGAGGCACTTACAATGGAAGTGAATGTGGCCAATTTTTGGAGGGTTTAAAGGCAGAAATGTGAAACTTATAGTTTTATAAAAGCACTTACATTAATTCTTCTGTTAAAACGTATGTATTATTTGAGCTGTAACTTTGTTTAAATTGTCATTTTTTCATTATAAGGTTTTAAGGTTTGTTGACATTACATCATGAAAAGGTTAGTAAGTGATTTTAATCAGACTAAAATCAGGTTAAAATGCATATTGTTTATGTCTTGTGACAAAACTTTTGAAAAATAAAACAGGTATTTTAACGTTCAAACATTGGCCCCCATTCTCTTCCTGTTACGCTGATGGGAATGAAGAGACGAGAGAGTGTGGATCCAAATGCAGAATTGTATATTTATGCTACTCAGAAGATGAAGAAATAAAGATGAAAATAAAACACTGGAAATAAACGGAAAATCAAAAGTAACAGCAGTTCCCTATCGAGAGGTCTCTCCTATTGCGTAAGTAGCTTACGCTATGGGAAAACTCCGTTTCTCGAGAAATATTGAAGTCTTTATGTAAAACGCATTGCAGCTGCACAGCAGACAGTAATGAGCGAGGCAGCTCGGTCATTGGCTGTGCTGCGGCAACTGCTCGAACCAATGAGGGGCGACTCTGAATCGCGCGACCAATGGGCGCCTACGCGTTCAGCGCTCGAGAGCCCGCCGAAATTAGCATAGCCAGGCTATATAATGGGCACCCGTCATACGAGTTCCTTTAGATTTAATCTCCTTCAGCGAAGACCTCCTCTTCGCTGGATCCTCCGGATTGTTGGAGTCTTTCAGCCTGCCGTTGACAAGCCTACAGCAGGACTGCTAAGAGGACGCCGGCGCCTTCAGCCGCCTTCGAAGCCTTCTGCTACGCCATCCGGCGCGCATCACTATATCCTTTTTACTAAGCTACTTTGCAAGTGTTCGCCTATGCGACACTTTTTGTATTTAGTAAAAGAGCAAATTCGAGCGTTGTTCCAAATGCCTTCGACCTGCGCCTCGTGCAGAGGCCTTCTTCCTGACAGGGACCATCACATTATCTGCACTCGCTGCCTGGGACTTGACCACGCAGAAGCTGCTTTCACTCGAGGCGGATGCCCCGAATGTGACTCCCTGGGCCTCAACGAGCAGCCGCTCGCCGCCGCCGCCGCGAACGAGCCTGCTACCACCGTGCTGCCGTCCCTCTGTTCGAGCAGCGCAAGAAAAAGCGCCGCTCACGGAGGCCGCCAGAACACGCGGACTTCAGTGACGTCACGCCGGGCCAGTCCCCGCGTGCTTCACCACCACCCGAGAACTCCCGCCGCCAGTCCAATTCACGCAGACGGACCAGCACCCCTCCAACAGAGCGGTGGGTCTCATCTCGTTCGCGCGCCAGGGGACGACGGTGAAAAGGATGACAGCCTTTCCAGTTGGCGCTGCATCCGACGACTGGCCGGGCTCGGCCTTCGACCCCGCGCCGTCGACATTAGCGGACACGAGCACGGGCACCAGCGCGTAAGAGAGTTCAGCTAAGCGCTTCACTGCAGCGAGCAAAGCGTGTAAAACATTACCCAGTCCCCTTACAGGTGGCTGGAAATGTCTGTACAGCAGTCAATGGGCCAGTCACAGAACTCGCTCACCTGCAATCAAATGCCGTTTTAACGGCAACACACAGAAATCACAAGAGTCATTTTCTGCCTGTGTCACTAAGGGTCACGTGTCCACACTAAAGTGCGCACTCCCACATATCAATACTGTCCAAACAGTGCCGAATACTTTCCCAGCTCGAGCTGGACGCCCCATAAATGTAGACCGTGTGCCTATTGTCATGTATGCACCACTACACACAAGCACTGTTCCCACAGTTATAAACACTTCCCCAGTAAAAGCGGGAAATACTATAAATGTAGCGTGCGTGCCTGCTGTCTTGCACGCACCCCTACACACAAACACTGTATGCATGGCCAAAAACCCGCCGCTAGCGGGAGGCTTTATGAAAGTGGCGGCGTGCCTATTACAATGTATGCACCCCCACCCGTAGCGCTGCCCATACAGTTCCAAGCAGATCTCTGGCTCACGCCGCGAGCATCACAGATGCAACGCTGAGCCAAGAAACTCCCGCTAAGAGCGGGAAGCTTTATGGAAGTGGCGGCGTGCCTATTACAATGTATGCACCCCACCCGTAAACACTGTCATTTCAAACATTTCTCCGGCTCTTGCTGCGAGCATTACGGAGATAGCGCGCGTGCCTGTAATCTCACACGCACCCCTGCACTCAACAAAGCTGCTCAGCACGCGCCCGCGCCTCTGAGAGCAGTAAGCTCAGTGTTAGCACATTTTCTGCCTGTGTCACTAAGGGGTCACGTGTCCACACTAAAGTGCGCACTCTCACAGTTACAAACACTGTATGCATGACCAAAAACACCCGCCCGTGGCGGAGGCTTTATGTAAGTGGCGGCGTGCCTACTACAGTATATGCACCCCCACCCATAAGCGCTGCCCATACAGTTTCAAACAATTCTCTGGCTCATGTCGTGAGCATCACAGATGTGACGCGCGAGCCAAGAAACTCCCCGCTAAGAGCGGGAAGCTTTATGAAAGTGGCGCGCGTGCCTATTACAATGTATGCACCCCCACCTGTAAACACTGTCTATACAGTTTCAAACATTTCTCCAGCTCACGATGCGAGCATTACGGAGATAGCGTGCATGCCTGTAAGCTCGCACGCACCCCTGCACTCGGCACTCAACACGGCTGCTCAGCAGGCACCTGCGCCTCTGGGAGCCGTAAACTCAGTATTAGCACAAGGCAATTTGCCGGTTGGGCCCATACGTCACTGCGACACGCCCCCAGCCAACATTCAGCCCATATCTGTGCAAGCAAAAGCCTGGGAAAAAATCCCCGACATGCCAAAATGGGTTTTGAACATAATAAAACACGGTTACTCACTTCAATTCGCTCGCAGACCACCCCACTTTTCAGCGGTGGTCGAGACGAAAGTGAGGAAAGATGTGTCACATGTTCTACGCACCGAGGTGCTCGAACTGATAGAAGTGCTATAGAAACTGTTCCTCCCTCTATGAGCTAGGCGGGTTTTTACAGCCGCTATTTTCTCGTCCCGGAAAAGGACGGTGGCCTCCGCCCCATCCTAGATCTCAGACATCTGAACAAAGCTTTTATGATTCGCTCGTTCAGAATGTTAACAACCAAACATATCCTCGCGCAAGTTCACCCCGGGGGTTGGTTTCTATCAGTGGATTTGAAAGACGCTTACTTTCACATTCGATAGCGCCTCATCACAGGCCTTTTCTGAGATTCGCTTCGAGGGAGAGTCATACCAGTACACAGTACTACCATTCGGCCTATCATTGGCCCCCGTACATTCACGAAATGTATGGACGCGGCACTTTCCCCTGAGACAGCGGGAGTGCGAATACTGAATTACCTTGACGATTGGCTAATCATAGCACAATCAGAGGGTCAGTTAACGACGCACAGATCTTGGATTATCAGCCATCTAGAATGCCTGGGTCTGAGAATCAATTTTGCAAAGAGCGTGCTATCCCCAGCCAGAATATCTCTTCTGGGAATAGTGCTAGACTCAGTGCAGATGACAGCGCCTCTCATCAGAGTCGCGCTCTCTATTCGACACCTTGCAACATCATTCAGAAAGGGCGCGCGCGCCCCCGTCAAACGATTTCAAAGAATGCTCGGTCTCATGGCCTCGGCATCAGCTGTACTCCAGCTAGGATTGTTGCACATGCGTCCTCTCCAGCACTGGCTCAAGAGCCGTGTCCCCACTCACGCGTGGCGCTCGGGCCACTTTTTGATCAGAGCGAATCACGGCTGTATAAAAGCCCTGATGCCCTGGAAAGCCATCAACTGGTATCAAACCGGTGTGAGTCTGGGCGTGAACACGTGGAGAAAAATGATCACGACAGATGCCTCCAAAATAGGATGGGGGGCCCTTTACGAGGGCAGGCCTGTCTCCGGCTTTTGGTCAAACCCGGAAAAGCGCCTACATATCAACTGTCTGGAAATGAAGGCGGTCGCCTTGGCTCTCAGAGCCCTGCTTCCGTACCTGAAAAACGAAAACGTCCTGGTCCGAACGGACAACATGACGGTAGTTTCATATATAAATCGCCAGGGTGGACTTAGGTTGAGCTCCCTGCACTCTATGGAGGGCCCTCCATGCATGGCCCCTCAACGGGTTCCCGAGAACCTCCCCAGTGGAGTTTTGAGAACCATCACTGAGGACCGAGCACCCTCTACGAGGCTTATATGCCCAAAAGTGGAAAGTGTTCAGTGACTGGTGTGATACCAAGAGCTTGAACCCCAAATCGTGTGAGATACCAAGTGTACTCGCCTTTTTGCAAGAGCTGCTGGAGGCGGGTCGCACACCCTCCACGCTCAAAGTCTATGTGGCTGCACAATCCTGATAAAGGACATTCATTAGGGAAAAACGATCTAATCATTCGTTTCCTAAGAGGCGTTAGGAGGATCAACCCTCCTCGCCCCCCCTCGGTGCCGATCTGGGACCTGGCCACGGTCCTTGACGCACTCAAGAGTGACCCGTTAGAACCTCTCCGAACCGTGCACCTTAAACAGCAAAACTGCGCTCTTGCTGGCGCTCGCTTCAGTCAAGAGAGTGGGCGACCTGCACGCGCTGTCATCAAGCACTGCTTGCCTGGAATTTGGACCTAACGACTGCAGAGTTGTCCTTAGGCCAAAGCACGGGTATATTCCTAAAGTGCTCTCCACACCCTTCAGAGCACAGGTGATATCTCTGGCAGCACTATCGTCCCCAGCAGACGAAAGCGACGCTAATTTACTCTGCCCGTCAGGCGCTCAGAGTATATTTGGAACGTTCTGCCCTGTTCAGACAGACGGAACAATTATTCAGTATGCTTTGGCGGCCGCACTAAAGGTCTCGCAGTCTCAAAGCAAAGAATATCGCGCTGGATAGTGGATGCTATAAGCTAGCTTATGAAGCCAAGGGCCTTCAATGCCCCTTAGGAGTCAGAGCTCACTCTACGAGGAGCATGGCCTCCTCGTGGGCTTGGTCGAGTGGGATACCCATTTAAGATATTTGTGCGTGGCGGGCTGGGCCTCGCTTCGACATTTATCAGGTTTTATAACCTACAGGTCCCCTCATTGCATTCCAACATTCTATCAGCCTGACTGTAGAATGGACTGGAGTATGTATATGCTGAGCATTATCTCCTACCTTATAAGGTCCGTCCCTGACCGACTTAGAGGATTTTTATGCATATCAGTACATTGAAAAATGCATTCCAACATTCTATCAGCCTGACTGTAGAATGGACTGGAGTATGTATATGCTGAGCATTATCTCCTCCCTTATAAGGTCCGTCTCTGACCGACTTAGAGGATTTTTATGCATATCAGTACATTGAAAAATGCATTCCAACATTCTATCAGCCTGACTGTAGAATGGACTGGAGTATGTATATGCTGAGCATTATCTCCTCCCTTATAAGGTCCGTCTCTGACCGACTCAGAGGATTT
This sequence comes from Xyrauchen texanus, assembly GCF_025860055.1. Lineage (NCBI taxonomy): Eukaryota > Metazoa > Chordata > Actinopteri > Cypriniformes > Catostomidae > Xyrauchen > Xyrauchen texanus. The sequence goes on from NC_068305.1 coordinate 8,464,248, forward strand.
TTTATGCATGCCAGTACATAGAAAAATGCATTCCAACATTCTATCAGCCTGACTGTAGAATGGACTGGAGTATGTATATGCTGAGCATTATCTCCTCCCTTATAAGGTCCGTCTCTGACCGACTCAGAGGATTTTTTATGCATGCCAGTACATAGAAAAATGCATTCCAACATTCTATCAGCCTGACTGTAGAATGGACTGGAGTATGTATATGCTGAGCATTATCTCCTCCCTTACAAGGTCCGTCTCTGACTGACTTAAAGGATTTTTATGCATATCAGCGCATATAAAACTCAGTACATAAGATATGTGCTTGTGTTTGTACTATGAGCCCCACCATGGACCACCTTGGAAGGGCTCTATAATATCCCATTATGTAGCTCGCCATTGGCCGGCTCGTGGAATAATCACTTTGCTTTAAGGCTCAGGCATCTGCCTCTGGCTTTATAGAGCGAAGTCAGCACGCATGGCGTTTTACATGGTGTTCCCATAGCGTAAGCTACTTACGCAATAGGAGAGACCTCTCGATAGGGAACGACTCGGTTACTGACGTAACCTCGGTTCCCTGAGAGGAGGGAACGAGTATTGCGTAAGCTGCCGTGCTTGTGCTTGGTCAGTTCGCTTCAGTCGATTGAACCTAAAGGAACTCGTATGACGGGGTGCCCATTATATAGCCTAGCTATGCTAATTTCAGCGGGCTCTGAGCCGTGAACGCGAGGCGCCCATTGGTCGCGCGTTCAGAGTCGCCCCGTCATTGGTTCGAGCAGTTGCCGCAGCACAGCCAATGACCGAGCTGCTTCGCTCATTACTGTCTGCTGTGAAGCTGCAATGCGTTTTACATAAAGACTTCAATATTTCTCGAGAAACGGAGTTTTCCCATAGCGTAAGCTACTTACGCAATACTCGTTCCCTCCTCTCAGGGAACCGAGGTTACGTTAGTAACCGAGTCGTTTTGTTTTCTCCCCAATTTGGAATCCCCAATACCCAGTCCTCGAGGTGGCGTAGTGACTCTCCTCAATCCGGGTGATGGAGGATGAATCTCAGTTGCCTCCACATCTGAGACTGTCAATCCACACATCTTATCACGTGGCTTGTTAAGCGCATTGAGATATAGCGCGTGTATTCTCCACGGCATCCACGCACAACACACCACGCGCCCCACCAAGAGTGAGAACCACATTATAGCGACCATGAGAAGGTTACCCCATGTGACTCTACCCTCCCTAGCAACCGTGGTTGCTTAGGAGGCCTGGCTGGAGTCACTCAGCACACCCTGGATTTTAACTTGTGACTCCAGGGATGGTAATCAGTGTCTTTACTCGCTGAGCTACTCAGGCCCACGTAACAGCAGTTTGCTGGTTAAATATTTATGTAACATTAAAATTAACATGCTAACAAACAAACAGACAAACTAACAAGAACCGATGATGGGGTAAGGAAACCAGAGGGGATGAATTCACAGAAGGACAATGCTGGAACAGGGAACAGCTGTAGAAGATGGAGGGCAGATGAAGGTAATCAACAAAGGTCCATGAATTAGGGCAAAACAAAGTGCCCCCTAAAGGAGTGACTCATGGCGCCCAAAGATGGAAGGGAAGGCAGGCAGGGACAAGCGGACGAGTAAGGATCCGGAGGATGATTAAGAGGCCAAGGAGGAGTTGGCAGATGATCAGGAGGCCAGGGAGGTGACCACAGGGTGGGGACTGGGTCAGAAGGCCTGAGAGGCCACCACAGGGTCAGGACAGGGTCAGGAAGCCTGGGAGGTGGCCACAAGGTAGGGACAGGTTCAGGGGACAGAGCCACAGTTGGTATGGGCAGTGCCACAGGAGGAGCAAGGAATTTAATTCCAGGAGTAGTATCTGGAGATGGAGTGGGAGGAGAAGGACAAGGCTTCAAGAACTAGCTTGTTGGCCGTGGCAGGCATGGACATTGCCTCATTGGCCATGGCAGGCCTGGAGGATGTGGGCTTGGAAGGCCTGGAGGGCGAGGCTGTGGAAGGACAGGAGGAAGGAGCCGTGGAAGGCTTGGAGGAAGGAGCTGTGGAAGGCTTAGAGTAATGAGCCTTGGAAGGCTTGTAGGACGTAGCCGTGGAAGCCAATGCAAGAGGGTTGGCCACTGGAGTAGAATGCAGCCACTTTGATGTTACCCATGAATTCACCAAGAACTGACGATGAGGGAAGGAAATCAGAGGGTCACAGTCCAAATGGACCATCTCCCTCACCGGTTCATTCAATCCTAACCAGAACATGGTTCAGAGGATTCTCTCTACCCAGCCCACTTGAAATGCCAAGCTCCAGAACCTCACACAGTAGTCCTCCACTGAAGAAGACCCTTGGGTGAGTTGCTCCAGTTGTACTGCTGGATCCATCTTTTGGTGGTCGGTTAGTCTGTTATGCTGATGGGAAGGACGAGACGAGAGAGTTTGGATCCAAATGCAGAATTATTTATTTATGCTACTCAGAAGATGAAGAAGAAATAAAGATGAAAATAAAACACTTGAGGGAAATAAAGGGAAAATCTAGATAAGTATGAATATAAGATTCAAATTAACATGCTAACAGACAAATTAACAAGAACTGACAATGAGGGAAGGAAATCAGAGGGTATAAATACACAGAAGAATTATGCTGGAACAGGTAACATCTATGGAAGATTGAGGGCAGGTGAGGGTAATCAACAAAGGTGCATCTTGGGAAGTCCATGAATAAGGGGGAAACAAAGGCAGTTTATGACACTTCCATTGTAAGTGTCACGTTCCTGTGTTGTCTGCCCCGTGTTTTCTGTTTCACATGCCACTTTTCACGTTCCATGTCACGTTTTCCTTGTTGTCCGCCCCGTGTTTCACTGTCTGTGTAATAAAACTACATTTCCCATGGTTCCCGGCCCTCATCACCACTGCCACAGCGTTATTGTCTGCACCTGAATATCGTTTGTTATCTTCCTGTGTCGCTGTATTTAACCCCGTTTGTTTCTCCATTCCCCTGTCGGTCTTTAATGTTTGTGGATGCTTGTTTCCGTGCTCTCCGTCATTATTTCTCCTACCCGTTAAACCCATTTAATGTCTTTCGTGTTGCTTTTGTTGTTTTGCTTTATTTTTCCCCATCGCGGGTATTTCCTTTGTTCCTGTAGTGTCTGTTACCATTTGTTTTGTTTCAATAAAAACCGCTGCATCTAGATCCCCGCTCCTCGTCTGCCTTCACCTACATTCGTGACAGAAAGACCGACCCTCTAATGGATCTAGCAGCGGTTTTCACCGAACTGGCCCGGGCAAATTTTCCCATCCGCGAGTACTCACGACTCTTCTCCACTGTCGCCATCCACACCGGGTTCGATGACGATGCTCTGAAGACCATCTACCGGGTCAGGTTACCATCATCCCGGTGGAGGGAGGCGCCGGAACCCGGAGAGCACACGTGGAGGGAGTACGTGAGTCTCGTTCTGAGGAAACTCGCGCCCGAGGAACCACCCCTCTTGATTCCGGCATTCGAGCCTGAGCTCAGGCCTACCCTGATCGATGAGCCAGTGCTGCCAACTTCGTTCACCCGGAGGAGGAGGAGAAGAAAAGCTTCCGCTCTCCAGCTCATGCCGGCCACGATCAGCGAGCCAGCACCCACGCCTGCCACGGTCAGCGAGCCAGCACCCACGCCTGCCACGGTCAGCGAGCCAGCGCCCACGCCTGCCACGGTCAGTGAGCCAGCGCCTGTAGCCTCGACCGTCCCTGAGCCAGCGCCCATAGCCTCGACCTTCCCTGAGCCAGCGCCCGTAGCCTCGACCGTCCCTTAGCCAGCGCCTGTAGCCTTGACCGTCCCTGAGCCAGCGCCTGTAGCCTCGACCGTCCCAGGGCAGCGCCTGTAGCCTCGACCATCCCTGAGCCAGCGCCAGTAGACATGACTGTCCAAGAGCCAGCGCCAGTAGCCATGACCATCCAAGAGCCAGCGCCAGTAGCCATGACCGACCCAGAGCCAGCGCCCCTCGAGCCTTCTAGGGCTCCACCTCCCGAGCCTCCCAGGTCTCCGCCTCTCAAGTCCCTCGAGTCTTCCAGGGCTCTGCCTCCCAGGGCTCTGCCTCTCAAGTCTCTCGAGCCTCCCAGGGCGCCGCCCATCATGTCTCTCGAGCCTCCCAGGGCTCCACCCCTCAAGTCTCTCGAGTCTTCCAGGGCTCCTCCTGCCGAGCCTCCCAGGGCTCCACCTCCCAAGTCTTTCTAGTCTTCCAGGGCTCCTCCTCCTGAGCCTCCTAGGGCTCCGCCTCTCAAGTCTCTCGAGTCTTCCTGGGCTCCTCCTCCCAAGCCTTCCAGGGCTCCGCCTCTCAAGTCTCTCAAGCCTCCCAGGGCTCCACCCCTCAAGCCTCTCGAGCCTTCCAGGGCTCCGCCTCTCAAGCATCTTGAGCCTCCCAGGGCTCCGCCCCTCAAGCCTCTCGAGCCTTCCAGGGCTCCGCCTCTCAAGCATCTCGAGCCTCCCAGGACTCTGCCTCTCAAGCACCTCAAGCCTCCCAGGGCTCCGCCCCTCAAGTCACTCGAGTCTTACAGGGCTCCGCCCCTCAAGTCACTCGATTCTTCCAGGGCTCCGCCTCTCAAGCCTCTCGAGCCTTCAGGGCTCCGCCTCTTGAGCCTTCCAGGGCTCCGCCTCTCCAGCCTTCCAGGGCTCCTCCTCTCCAGCCTCTCGAGCCTTCCAGGGCTCCGCCTCTCGAGCCTACCAGGGCTCCGCCTCTTAAGCCCCTCGAGCCTTCCAGGGCTCCGCCTCTCAAGCCCCTCGAGCCACCCAGGGCTCCGCCTCTCGAGCCTTCCAGGGCACCGCCCCCCGAGCCTTCTAGGGCTCCGCCTCCCAATCCTCCTTCGGCTCCGCCTCCTGAGCCTCCTACGGCTCCACCTCCTGAGCCTCCTACGGCTCCGCCTCCCGAGCCTCCTACGGCTCTGCTCCCAGAGACTCCAGAGCTTTCTAGGGCTCCGCCTCTCGAGCATCCTACGGCTCCGCCTCCCGAGCCTCCTACGGCTCTGCTCCCAGAGACTCCAGAGCTTTCTAGGGCTCCGCCTCTCAAGCATCCTACGGCTCCGCCTCCCGAGCCTCCTACGGCTCCACCTCCCGAGCCTCCTTCGGCTCCGCCTCCAGAGCATCCGACGGCTCCGCCTCCTGAGCCTCCTACAGCTCCGCCTCCCGAGCCTCTTTTGGCCCCGCCTCCCAAGCCTCCTACGGCTCTGCTCCCAGAGACTCCAGAGCCTTCTAGGGCTCCGCCTCTAGAACATCCTATGGCTCCGCCTCCCGAGCCTCCTACGGCTCTGGCCCCAGAGACTCCAGAGCTTACCCGGTCTTCACCTCGGAAACCTCCCATGGCGCCACCTCCCTCGGCTCTGCCTCCAGAGCCTTCCAGGTCTCTGCCCCTAAAGCCTCCTATGGCGCCGCCTTCCTCGGCCCGGCCTCCGGGGCCTCCCTCGGCTCCGTCTCCTGAGCCTCCCTCGGCTCCACCTCCAGAGCCTTCCAGGCCTCCGCCTCTAGAGCTGCCTACGGCGCCACCGCCCTCGGCTCCCCCTCCTGAGCCTCCCTCGGCTCCCTCTCCTGAGCCTCCCTCGACTCCGCCTCCTGAGCCCCCAGAGCTTTCCATGGTTCCGCCTCCCTTGGCTCCGCCTCCTGGGTCTCTCTCGGCTCCGCCTCCTGGGCCTCCCGAGCCATCCTCGGCTCGCGCCTTCCTCAGCTCCGCTTCCTGAGCCTCCAGAGCCTCCCTCAGCTCCGCCTCCTGAGCCTCCAGAGCCACCTTCAGCTTCGTCTCCAGATCCTCCTTCAGCTTCGTCTCCAGAGCCCCTCTCAGCTCCGCCTCCGCCTCTGTGCCCCCCGGACTTCCTGTCTGCCTTGTGTGGTCCCCTTGGACTGCCTCCTTGCCCTTGTGCCTCCTTGGTTTGTCTCTGTGTCTCTTGTGCCTCCTTAGTCTGTCTTTGTGTCCCTTGTGCCCCCTTTGGTCTGTCTGTTCTCCCCCGCGTCTAGCCCCCCTCTCCTGGAACTTTTGTTTGTTTTTTCTATTTTTTTGTTGTTGTATAGGACCGTCTGGAATCCGGTCCTTTTGAGGGGGGATTATGTCACGTTCCTGTTTTGTCTGCCCCGTGTTTTCTGTTTCACATGCCACTTTTCACGTTCCATGTCACGTTTTCCTTGTTGTCCGCCCCGTGTTTCACTGTCTGTGTAATAAAACTACATTTCCCATGGTTCCCGGCCCTCATCACCACTGCCACAGCGTTATTTTCTGCACCTGAATATCGTTTGTTATCTTCCTGTGCCGCTGTATTTAACCCCGTTTGTTTCTCCATTCCCCTGTCGGTCTTTACTGTTTGTGGATGCTTGTTTCCGTGCTCTCCGTCATTGTTTCTCCTACCCGTTAAACCCATTTAATGTCTTTCGTGTTGCTTTAGTTGTTTTGCTTTATTTTTCCCCATCGCGGGTATTTCCTTTGTTCCTGTAGTGTCTGTTACCATTTGTTTTGTTTCATTAAAACCGCTGCATCTAGATCCCCGCTCCTCGTCTGCCTTCACCTACATTCGTGACAGTAAGTGCCTCACTGTGACCTCTATTGTTGCTTTTTTTAAAGAAAAGGAGGGACATGTCTAAATACATTTTTGTGGTAATCAACTTTATGCCCCAAATGTTGTAGTTTGAGCTTAACTTGTATTGTACCTGGAATATTCCTTTAAAGCTTAAAAAGGCTCTTAAAAGTGTCATAAAAGTTGTCGGACTGGCCATAGGGAGAACCAGAACTTTTCCTGAGACAACCCCCTCCTCCTCAACCACTTTTGAGCCAGTTTCTATTTCAAATACAGGGCTGATTTCTCTTCCCAGTCCACCCCTTGTCCATGCAACTCATGTGTTGTATTCCAAATCTTCTGAAGGCATACTATCATTTTGACGATGAACAGACCGAAACCCCTTTCAGCATATCGCGGTACCGTATCACGGCGCCCTTCAGCCTATCGCTGCCCCCTTCATCATATCGTGGTCCACTTTGGCATTTCGCAGCTGGCCCAATGGGAAAACTCACAGTTCAAGTTGTTGAGCGGTGGTTGTGGTGGGGATGTGGCTGTTTGGACGTTCTGGAAAAGTTCTGGTTCTCCCTATGGCCAGTCCAACTACATTTATGAAAATTTTTAGAGCCTAAAAATTGTCTTTCGGCTTTAAAGGAATATTCCAGATACAATACAAGTTAAGCTCAATCTACAACATTTGTGGAATAATGTTGATTACTACAAAAATTTATTTAGACATGTCCTTCCTTTTCTTTAAAAAAAAGCAAACATAGACCGTGGCAAAAATTTTGACAAAGGAAATTGCATGCTTCATTTCATTACAAGTTTCCCTGTGAAATGTCCATTTCACTGGGAATCTTGTAATGAAATCGTACCAAAAGCGAGTGATTTGATGTCATGATCTTACACGAGGCTTTAATAAGTTTAACGTACCAAACTAACCTAAAACTTTAACCTAAACCTAACCAATAGGGTCCATTTGGAATAAAGGAAATGAGAGGTACTCAAAATAGACATCCTTAACCAACACCAAAACCTAACCGATAGTGTGGAAAAAGCAGATGTGACATGAATAGTACATTTTCTGAAGCAACCATATTATTTTGCATCTGTTATATCACTTTAGTCTCACGTGTCAGTTAGCCTGGTCGGCTGGGCTCAAGCCTCAGTCTTCTGAGTCCAAAGTCCAACACTCGACGAGGCAAGCTACCGCAGAAGCTAATCACATTGGAATAAGTGTAGGTGGGTCTGTTATACAAGCCTTAAAAATGTTTGTTTTTCAAATTATGTGTTGATGTAAAAGTGTTATTATATTATAATATATCATGGTGTGAGAAATAGAGTAAAAAATACATTTGTAATGACATGAGTGTGATTGAATATTGATGATAATTACATTTTTGGGAGAATTTCTCTTTAAATGTGAAAGCTGTTTCTAAAAAAATATAAAAAAAAAAAAGAATAAAGTCATCAATCATATCTGTATAGAGGATATTGCTGCCCTCTCCTCTGCTCTGTTGTCTAGTCCCTCATGTCATGATCTAATCCACACTCTCTGTGGGTTTGTTTAGCCATCAAGAAACAATCCTCCATGGCTTGTCTGTTCAGTCTCGATTATATCCTTTCCCCTTACATCTCGCCTCATCTGGCACATCAAATGAAATTACCCCAAATCAGTGAACCAATTCAGGCTACCGCCCGACACTGGCACCCCACTGCAAAGCACCACATTTCTTCCTCCTCAGAGTGTTTGCTTGACAGGAAAATTAAATATTCAGTCACTCACCCTCATGCCATCCCAGATGTGTATGACTTTTTTATTTCTGCAGAACTCAAAAGAACATTTTAAGAAGAATTTCTCAGCTCTGTAGGTCCATACAATGCAAGTGAATGGTGACCAAAAATGTTAAGGGGGGGGTCCTGGGTAGATCAGTGGTAAAGACGCTGGCTACCACCCCTGGAGTTCACGAGTTCAAATCCCAGGGTAACTGTAATCGAGCATGAAATCATGACTGCCAAGGAGATATCAAGATTTATAGTATATGGGATCATGTTTTGATCTGTTTCATATTTTGAAACCGATTGGATCGCTTCAGTTGTGTTGGTTATTTTATGCTGCCTTCATGTGCTTTTTGGAGCTTAAATTTTGGTCACCATTCACTAGTATTGTATGTACCTACAGAGCTGAGATATTCTTCTAAAAATATGTGTTTGTTCTCTGCAGAAGAAAGGCAAAAGTCAAACACATCTGGGATGGCATAAGGGTGAGTAAATGATGAGCGAATTTTCATTTTTGGGTGATATATTCCTATATGATATAGATATATGATATATGTTTGGGAAAGCATCTATTGAAAGAGCAACGCTGTGTTGATAAATCTGTGTATTTTTACACACAGAGGCATTTCCATCTGGGGCGTTATCCCGTTTAATGAAAATTCTGTCACTCTTGACATTACAATGCATATGACTTTCTCAAAAAAAAAAAAAAAATTATAAAAAAGAAGAAATTTCAAATGATGTTCATTGATTTCAGTACAGTAGCAGTTGATAATGCTTTCACTTTAAAGCTTAAAACAGCACCCAAAATTGTCAAAAGTAGTCCATGTGACTCATCCGTAATATTCCAAGTTTTCTGAAGGCTTATACTTACTGTGTAAGATGAACAGACTGAAATTTAAGTAATTATTCATCAACTCATGTATAATAGCCTCAATCAAAACATTCTCACCTCATTCCAGAAGATTGTCTTTGGATAATATCATGCTTGAGCCAAAACACAGAAGTGACTTCAACCACATTGTGTTTTTCTATTTATATTATTTTTAATATACTACTATTATAATTAGAATTATATTTAAAAGTTTTCTCCTTTTTTAAGCATACAGTATGTGCTGATATCCCATGAAGACCAGATTTGTGCAGTCTTTTTCACCTTCATACTAGCAAAAGCTTGATGTTATCGTCATTTCATTTCAGTGCTTTTTTACTAATGATTTGAACAGTGACTTAAAGGAAAAGTTCGCCCAACAATTATAATTGTCTCATCATTTATTCACCTTCATGCCGTCTCAAACTTGTATGACTTTCTTTCTTCTGCGGAACACAACTGAAGATATTTTGATGGCGATATGACTTGAATATATCCATACAATTTAATTTAATGGGGTCCAAAATTTCCAAGCTACAAAAAGGACATAAAGGCAGCATTAAGGTAATTAATACAACACCACACTCATAGAAAGAAAGGTTCTTTATCAGCATGCATGGTTCCATTAGGAACCTTTAACATCCATGGAATTTTGCCATTGCACCAAGTTATCTTTGTAGTGGAAAAATGTTCTTTAGACTAGAAAAAGGTTATTCAAAATGGCTCTTTTAAGAACCTATAGGGCCTTTCCTACTGGCAGTACTAAAGTCTGTTTTAGGTACCTTTCCTCAGGTGTAGTGCTTTTCGTTGCTTTCACACCTAAGGAACTATAGTTTTAGCCGTTTTAGTTTTTAGCTCCTACTCCGGGGTAGATACGTTTGGGGCGGATAGGAACTGTAGGACTGTGGGAGGTGCTGCAGCCTGTGATTGGTCAAAAACCTGCAATGAGAAAGCAGAGGAACTCCACAGCCACCGTTAGTAAACAAACTAGCAGCTAGTCTGCTACTCAGAGGATTGCGCTAATTTTACAATTAACAGAACTTAACATAACAAAGTATCCAAATAGAATCACCCATTTCATGTGTGTGTGTGTTTGTGACTTCATCGGGAGACACTATTTGAGTTTTCATCACATCTGTACTGTGTGACTATGCAGAAAATTAAGTGAATTCTGGATTACTACATCAACTTTTTCCTGAGTTGACGGATATATATAATCAGATGTTTATTGACAGTATGTTATTTAACTTTATTATACACTAAACCATCATTAAATCTAGTTTACATGAGGGTTGTATTGTGTGCCTGTTAATGCACGATTAACTTGCATCAAGACGTCTTTTTTAAGTCAATGAGTGAGTACTTCAGTACAGTCATTTATGCTGAGTCATAAAAGCCTTTATTGTAAAAGATTCAGAGGCTGTATAAGGATGGATGAAGGTAGGATGAAATAAGGTGCTTTTTAAACTTTTCAGATAGTTCCATCCATCCAAAAACACTTGTTTAAATCATTAACTGATTAGGCAGCAGCCTACATTTTACGATGCAGCCAATGTTCATAACAGCTCTAAACAAACAAAAGTGTAGCTCCGATCCCATCGTCCTCCATCAGTGTTGTTGATTTTGTTGTTGTTGCTATTGAAACGCATGCAAATAACGTCAGAAAAACATGGTCGATACTAAATGATGTCACTAGGGTGGTTCCTTTTGTGAATGCGAATGCAACAGGGGAAAAGTCTCCTCGGGTGTTCTGTTCTGTCTTAAGTAGACAAGGAATGCAGATGTAAAGTAATTTTAAGAATTTTAATGAGTGTTCAGAACTAGCATTGCAACATGCACATGCTTAGCATCACTTCTACTCTTCTCTTTTCACATGCTTAACTACAATCAGAAAAGCTTGAGTGCCATCTATTGGTGAAAAAATTTAAGGACACCACATATTCCACTCTCACTTAAATTAATTCTTCCTGTAGTCACATAACAATGCATGAAATAGAAATAAAGAACATTATATTTGTTAAAGAATACACTAACAGTGCATTAAATTAATGCGACAAAACACTTAATGATAATAATCAATATGAACATTATGACAGTACTTGAATGTTTGTATGTGTGCTGTAAAAGTCCCTGTTAATTTCTGTAACTAGAGTACATAGACCTTTAGCCAACCAGGCTCACGTCTTTGATGTTTCTCATGCATACAAGCATCAGAAGACACTGAATTTCCAGATAATGGAACGAGAGATTTCCAGCTGTGGTGATCAGTCCATTATCCAGAACAATAGTTGGTTCTAGAGCAAGATCATGTTACACATGCCATTTCTTTCCATTATCCAAGAGGTAAGTGTAAGGGACAACTTTTTTTCTAACCTCAACTGGAGGAGTGAATTTGGGATGAACATTTTTGAACATGTAGCCTAATGTTTTCTTTATGTACACTTTATCCAATTTTTTGAAAGAAGAATGACGTACTTGATGTTGGCGATCAAAGCAAGCTTTCATTTCATCTTGTGGTGCTGAAACATGCTTATGCATCTGTATAGGCTCATGGCAAGAAGGTGGGGGTGAATGAACATTGAGGCATTGATTGCACTTTTGCATCCATTCCTTTTTCTTTTTTTAACCCAAAAATGAAAAACGAGTTTCTTCTTTATGGGTTTTAACACTGATAAATAGAATCTGTTGACCATTTCATTTTCTATTTAAAAAGGAATAAAGAGAAAGGTGGAAACGGCTTGATTTTTCCATTTTGATCATTGTTTAAAAAACATTTTTTCAGCTTGAATATTCAATATGCACATGTGGAACGCTAGAACACTGAAACAGCCCTTTCATCTGATTGGTCAACCCACACCGTCTTCTGTACTGCCTTAATCTTACCAGCCAGAATTGGAGTTGGGATCGCTTTGCATTTGTCAAAATTTTCATAAAAAATTGTCCCTAACCACCTCTCGCTGTAAAATATTAATAATACATTTACTAATTGTTCATCCAGGCTGAAGTGACTGTGTCGGCAGCACAATTCATCAGCAATTACGGCTTGCAGAAATTAACGTTGCACTTATGGAGATAGGGTGACCAGATGTCCCAATAACAGGGGCAGTTCTGATTTTACATGCTGACTTACAGTCCTCGTCTTGTGTCCGAAAAGCCTTAGATATTAGAAACATTAATTTAGTATGCTTTTATCCAAAGGGACGGATCTCTTTTTTTTTTAATGACATTTATCAATGGGACACAAATACACAGGTACTACAAAATCATAAAATGTAATTAAATATCATAATAGACCAAATGTGGCTTGCGATCTCTCACGCATCGTCCATTAGAGGCACCTCGCAACAACACCAATTCCAGATTGTTAGCAACATTCGGAAGTCCTTTTAAAATGACAGACATCATCTTCTTGAAGGCGGATAGGGTGGAAGCCACCCTATATGGGTCTCTCCCTTGTGTGTAATAAAAGCTGTGAGGTCCTATGAGGAAAAAGCTATCTTCATGTAAATGTACCTGATGATATGCACTTTCTAAGACTATTTGAAAACACAGTTGCACCTCGTAATGATGTCATAATTTCGTCCATGTTTGGCAATGGGTAGCAATCTACTATAACTGACTTGTTGGGCCCTCGCAGGTCCACAAACATGCAGAACCAAACGAGCAGTGGGAAATTGTAAGGGCACACTCTGGAAATACTGCTCATACAATTATTTAGGTAAAATGGACATTGAAGAACCAGAGTCGACTGTGAGTTGAAGAGACACAGGTGCAGCAGCAGGTGAAACATTTATGACCACATCACACAGAAGGTCAGTTGGTTCAGGCAGGTGGAGAATACAGACCTCTGGTAAATCAATCACATGCACTAAAAGAGTAGGAGCAGAACGGCACACTCAAGCAAAACCTCCAGTTTTATTGCATTTCTTACATTTAGCAGATGCAACGGGGCAGTTCCATGCATTTGCAAGATGTCCAACAGAGCCACAGCGGAAGCAGATGTCTTTAATAAGGTTGGCCTTTGGACACTGACATCCGGATGTAGAAGTAGCATGTATGGCTTGTATTGGGGCAGGCGTCTCTGGCTGCCCCTTATCTCACTCTCCCGCTGATCAGCTGACTCCATCACGGCCCAGCCACGCTCTCCTCCTCGTCGTCACAAGTAGCCAAGTCTCTCAAAGCAGCAATGTATTTTACTACTGTTTCATCAGTCCCCTGTACACATTTTCTGAACGCATGTCTTTCCAAAACCACATATCTTTTGGGAGTTAAGTGCTCTTCCAAAGCTTTAATAGCATCAGCCAGATTGTCACCGGTATTAGGCAACGTATAAAACAAACTCTAACCTTCTGTTCCAAGGCAATGAAGGAGCAAGGCCCGTTTTGGACCCCATGGGCTTGCATTGTAAGGAATATGGATATAAACACATGGTACATGGTAGATTTTATGTTCAGCAGAATAGAGTAAGTCATAATAGTTTGAGATGGCAAAAGGGTTAGTAAATGATGAAAGAATTATCATTTTTGCATTAACAAGCAACAAAAATAATTTGAGCATGGAGGCTGATGACAACAATTGATCTGCATTTACTTTCATCTTGTGTCAGGGTTCAGAAGGAAGAGGACTCAATTGCAGGGTTCAAAAACAGTTTATTGGGAAACTGACAAGCACGGGCCGGACAGGACGAGGTCCACAGATAGTAACGGCCTCAGGAAACTTAGACTGGGTCCGTCGGATGGTTACTCCCAGCCAAGAGCAGTCTGCAAAAGAGGTCAGTGATGATGGCGAATGAGACGGTGAGACTGGAGAGGGGAAAAAAGGGGAAAAAGGGGAAAGGCTAAACAGCTCGAATAGCAAGCCACAGGGGATGAGAAAAATGAAGCAAAAGTCTATAAACTATACAAAGTTAATGTATAGCAAAATAAATAGAAAAACATCAAAAAGGGAAAATATAATAATACAAATCAGGGTAGAGCAAGCTGGGATCAAGACACAGCAAAAGAAAAGCAAAATAGGAAAACCCTAGGAATCCAAGGCAAATCTAAATAGAAGAAAAAATAAAAACTTGACTAGATAACTAAATTACCACAAATAACAAGAGCAAGATTAGCTCGACGTGAATGACACACGCAAAAACACGATCTGGCAAGAGACAAAAAACACAAGGGGAATATAAAGAGAGGCTAATGAGGAGTGACACATGAGTGTAATGATGAACTAACAAGGTAACAAGAGGGAGGGGCGACAGCTGACATTGCGCGCATGGAAAACAACATGTGCGGACACACATGGTGAACGAACACAAACACCATGCGCAGAAGCGCGCGGGTGGACAAACAAGACAGCGAAGCGCTACAGACTAACAACGACACAGACACAAACACAACAAGGCTGATCAAACCGGCATCCTGACTGTACCCCCCCCCCTTCAGGGGCGTCCCCAGACGCTCCCTGGGTAGAAAGGGGCCGCTGCTGGTGGAAGTCCTCGATCAGAGAGCGGTCCAGAATATCCCGGGACGGCACCCAACATCTCTCATCCGGGCCGTATCCCTCCCAGTCCACAAGGTACTGGTATCCCCTACTACGCCTCTTGGAGTCCAGCAATCTCCTGACGGTAAACACAGGGACCCCATCAACCAGACAGGGGGTGGGGGGGATTGGACAGACACAGTAGGGTTAAGGGGGGAAGAAAATACTGGTTTTACACGAGAGACATGAAAGACAGGGTGCACACGACTGAGAGCAGGTGGGAGTCTGAGCCGCACCGCCGCTGGACTCAAGACCTTAGAGATGCGGTAGGGCCCTATGAACCTGGGTGCTAACTTGCGTGCCGGCACCTTAAGAGGTAGGTCCTTAGTGGACAGCCATACCCTCTGCCCACAGACATACTTGGGTGCCGGAGTCCGCCAGCGGTCTGCTGCCACCTTGGCACGTCTCCCTGCCCGAAGCAGGACCTCTCTGGCTCTTCTCCAGGTTCTTTTACAACGCTGGACAAAGGCCTGGGCAGAGGGGACAGCGGCTTCAGATTCCTGTGAAGAAAACAGAGGGGGCTGATAACCAAGAGAGCACTGAAAAGGGGACATACCAGTAGATGCCACAGGAAGTGTGTTGTGTGCATATTCTGCCCAGGTGAGCTGCTGGCTCCAGGAGGCAGGATTATGCGATGCCAGACAGCGAAGCATGCACTCTAAATCCTGGTTGGCCCGCTCAGACTGCCCGTTGGTCTGCGGATGGAATCCTGAAGTCAGGCTGGCAGTAGCCCCAATAAGACGACAGAATTCCCTCCAAAAGTGGGAAACGAACTGGGGCCCCCTGTCAGACACCACGTCCGTCGGAAGACCATGAATCCTGAAGACGTGATCGACCACCACCAGTGCCGTCTCCTTTGCAGTGGGTAGTTTGGGAAGGGGAATAAAGTGCACCGCCTTGAAAAACGGTCAACCACCGTCAAAATCGCGGTGCAGCCCCTTGAGGGAGGGAGGCCAGTAACAAAATCAAGGGAAATGTGAGACCAGGGGCGGGAGGGAACGGGCAAGGATTGCAGCAGACCAGCGGGGGGCTTGTTAGAAGACTTATTCTGGGCGCAAACTAAGCAGGCTGCCACGAACTGTCTGGCATCTTGGTCCATGTTGGGCCACCAGAAGCGTTGACGAGCAGAAGCCAGAGTTCTCCGCACTCCTGGATGACAGACCAGCCTCGATGTGTGGCTCCACTTCAACACAACTGCACGCAATGGCTCAGGGACAAACAACAGGCCATCCGGGCAACCCATCGGAACAGCCACCCCTCGTAGGGCCTCCCTGACCTGTCCCTCGACCCCCCAGGACACGGCAGCCACCACAACATCTTCAGGCACTATAGTGTCGGGAAACGACTTACCCCTAGGGCAGTCAAAAAGACGGGACAGGGCATCAGGCTTAACGTTCTTCGATCCTGGCCGATATGAGAGGGTGAAACTGAACGGCCGAAGAAGAGTGCCCATCTGGCCTGCCGAGGGTTCAACCTCCTGGCCGAACGGATATACTCCAGGTTCTTATGATCAGTCCAGACCAAGAAGGGCTCCGCTGCGCCCTCCAGCCAGTGACGCCACTCACCCAGGGCCAGCCTCACCGCGAGCAGCTCCCGGTTACCGACATCATAGTTCTGTTCAGCCGGGCTCAGGCGGTGCGAGAAGAATGCACAGGGGTGTACTTTTCCATCACGAGGGGACCGCTGGGAGAGAACTGCTCCAACCCCAACCTCGGAAGCATCTACCTCCACAGTAAATTGCAGATCAGGTTCAGGAACAGACAGGATAGGTGCAGAGGTGAAACATTTCTTAAGTCTCTGGAAGGCCTCCTGAGCCTGATCTGAGCACCTGAAAGGAACACGTGTGGAGGTTAGAGCTGTCAAAGGTGCCGCGGTTTGACTGAAGCTGCGGATAAACTGCCTATAGAAGTTAGCAAAACCCAGGAATCGCTGCAACGCCTTGCGGGAGTCAGGGACTGGCCATTCGGAGACAGCCCTTACCTTCGCCGGATCTACCTTGATCCCCTCCGCTGAGATTATTTGCCCCAAGAACGGAACGGAGTCAGCGTGGAACATACATTTCTCTGCCTTGACGTACAACTGGTTCTCCAGAAGATGTTGCAGCACCTGGCGTACATGCTGAATGTGTACCTGTAATGAAGGGGAAAAAATTAAGATATCATCAAGGTACACAAAGACAAATCTATTGATCATGTCTCTCAACACATCATTGACCAGGGCCTGTAAAACGGCCGGGGCATTGGTGAGCCCAAAGGGCATCACCCTATATTCAAAGTGCCCAGTGGGGGTGTTGAATGCCGTCTTCCACTCATCACCCTCCCTGATCCGAACCAGGTGGTAGGCATTGCGGAGATCCAACTTAGTGAAGACCTGGGCTCCCTGCAACAGCTCATGAGCAGTAGACATCAATGGCAGGGGGTACCGATTCTTTATGGTGATGTCATTCAGCCCACGATAATCGATGCAGGGACGGAGTGAACCATCCTTCTTCCCCACGAAGAAGAACCCCGCGCCTGCGGGGGAAGAGGAGGGTTGGATGAGGCCAGCCGCCAATGACTCATGGATATACTTATCCAGAGCCCCCCTCTCTGGTCCAGAGAGGGAGTATAGGTGGCCCTTGGGTGGAGAGGTGCCAGGGAGAAGGTCAATGGCACAGTCATATGGCCGATGCGGAGGAAGGGATGCCGCCCGGTACTTGCTGAACACGCGTCGCAGGCCAAGGTACTCCACAGGAACACCGGTTAGATCCAACACCTCCTCCTGTAACATAGAAGAAACAGAGCCAGAATACGAAGCCGCACCCAAACAAAACTTGTGACAAAAAGAGCTCCACGCTAACACAGAATTTTCTAACCAACTCACATGGGGATTGTGCTTAACCAGCCACGGGTGCCCCAATACAATGGCGGTGCTAGGAGACTTAAGGAGGTAGAACACAATTTCCTCATGGTGGTTGCCAGAGATGACTAGGCTTACAGGGTCAGTGACATGGGTTATTTGGGCCAAGATGGAGCCGTTAAGTCCCCTCGCTGTGATAGGTTTCTGGAGGGGGGAGGTAGGAATTTTCCAACGAGCTACCAAATCAGCATCAATAAAGTCACCCTCCGCACCAGAATCAACTAAGACTGAGCAACGTCTTGAGTAGGGGCCCCACCCAACAGTGGCAGGAAGAAGGGTGCGGGAACCGGGGGAATAAGACAAGGGAGTTACGCTCACCAGTACTTCCCCAATTATTGGCGAGCCCTGGCTTTTAACGGGCACTGAGCTGCAAAATGTCCTGGTTTGCCACAGTAGAGACAGAGTCCCTGGGATATGCGGCGTTGTCTCTCCTCTGCTGCCAGCCGCATTCGCCCCACCTGCATGGGTTCTGGCTCCGGGTGAGGCTCAGGGCCATGGCTGGTTACTGCCAGTGGAGATATGGTTCCTCTCCATTGAACATGAGCAGATCGTCTCTGATGTCGCATCTCCAGACGAGTCTCCACTCTGAGGGCCAAATCCACCAGGCCGTCGAATGAGGATGGCAAGTCATGAATGGCAATTTCATCTTGGAGCTCGTCGTTAAGGCCCTCCCGGAAACGGTCCCAGCAAGCCTCCTCATTCCATCCAGTTAAGGCAGCAAGAGTACGGAAGCGGATTGAGAAGTCGGTCACAGAGTGGTCCCCCTGTCTCAACCTGGCGAGCTGGCTAGCGGCCTCCTTACCTGCCAGCGATCGATCAAATACCTTCAGCATCTCCTTCTCGAACAGCTCGAAGGTGGTGCAGAATGGAGCCTTGGCTGCCCACATGGTGGTTCCCCATTCACGGGCCTTGCCGGTGAGCAGAGTGATGACAAAGGCCACCTTGGTGATCTCAGAAGCATAGGTGGTAGGTTGCAAGGCAAAGATGATGGAACACTGAGTCAAGAATGAACGACAGGACTTGGGGTCGCCATCATAGGGGGTAGGTGTGGGCACTCGGGGTTCTAGACCCACATGAGCAGGTACGGGAGGTGAGGCAGCAGCAACAGCTCTGATGGAATCTTGGTCCCTTCGCAATTCTCTAAGCTGTGCGGTGAGGTCTGCCATCTGGTTGGCCATTAACTCTACATCACGGGTAGTGGTAGTAATCCGTGAAGCATGTTGTCCAAGCAGAATCCCCTGCTGGGCGACGGCGGTCCGGACTACATCTGAGCCTGCTGAATCCATATCTGGCCAGATCGTACTGTCAGGGTTCAGAAGGAAGAGGACTCAATTGCAGGGTTCAAAAACAGTTTATTGGGAAACTGACAAGCACGGGCCGGACAGGACGAGGTCCACAGATAGTAACGGCCTCAGGAAACGTAGACTGAGTCCGTCGGACGGTTACTCCCAGCCAAGAGCAGTCTGCAAAAGAGGTCAGTGATGATGGCGAATGAGACGGGGGAAGCAACGGGAAGTGTTGGCAGGTGAGGCGCGGCGAGGGGGAAGGGAGATGACTGATGGTAGCCCGGAGGTGGTGAGGGAATAGGCTCTGTCCAGCAGCCTGGGAGACGGTGAGACTGGAGAGGGGGAAAAAGGGGAAAGGCTAAACAGCTCGAATAGCAAGCCACAGGGGATGAGAAAAATGAAGCAAAAGTCTATAAACTATACAAAGTTAATGTATAGCAAAATAAATAGAAAAACATCAAAAAGGGAAAATTTTTTAATACAAATCAGGGTAGAGCAAGCTGGGATCAAGACACAGCAAAAGAAAAGCAAAATAGGAAAACCCTAGGAATCCAAGGCAAATCTAAATAGAAGAAAAAATAAAAACTTGACTAGATAACTAAATTACCACAAATAACAAGAAAGAGCAAGATTAGCTCGACGTGAATGACACATGGAGGGGCGACAGCTGACAGTGCGCGCATGGAAAACAACACGTGCGGACACACATGGTGAACGAACACAAACACCACGCGCAGAAGCGCGCGGGTGGACAAACAAGACAGCGAAGCGCTACAGACTAACAACGACACAGACACAAACACAACAAGGCTGATCAAACCGGCATCCTGACATCTTGTCTCTCAGTAAGGTCTTAATGTAAACCTATTCTCAAACATAAATGAATGTGCATGTGTGTGTGTCCTCCGCTGAATGTTGGCCTGACTGTGAAAAGGAAAGCACAGACACTCTTCAAAGTTTGAATAGCATGACCACCGGCTTTTTCGAGAGTCACAATCTAGAGCTGGCATATGCCTTTAAATGCAATATTTACTTTCTGCCACGAAGTTGTAAAACATTCAAGTGTGCAGAATTGTTGAGCCCTGCGATTAGGAAAAGCAGTGCATGGTAGAGTGTGTAAGGAGTCTGGGCTTTCCAAACATTTCAATTAAATTAAATCATTCATTTAATTTACTTTGATGCACAGGACAAGTAGTATATTGCCAGTGTGCTTCAGTTAAAGCAGAAATCAGCAAGAGTTTGTTTAAGAATGGACATATAATGAACATGTATGTCTCCTTATAACACCTTTATAAATGAGCAGAGGCTATTTGCACTAAGTGCAAATAACGTAAATAGCAATCAAAAGCATCTTCTTTGCGTTAGATGCTATTTGTACTACTTATGTACTAACATATACAGTTGTGGCCACAAATATTGGCACCCTTGTTAAATATGAGCAAAGAAGGCTGTGAAAAATATATCTTTATTGTTTATCCTTTTGATCTTTTATTCAAAATATCCACAAAAATACATCATCTAATAGATATCAAACAATTGCAAACACAACTTATTGGGACCCTTTTATTCAAAACTTTGCCAAGAGAACAGCTCTGATTTGAGTCTTCTCCTATAATGCCTAATGAGGTTGTAGAACACATGGCAAGTAATCCGAGACATTCCTCCATACAGAATCTCTCCAGATCCTTCAAATTCCAAGGTCAACGCTGATGGACTCTCCTCTTCAGTTCACCCCACAGGTTTACTATGGGGTTCAGGTCAGGGGACTGGGGTGGCCATGGCAGAACCTTGATTTTGTTGTCAGCGAACCATTTTGTGTTGATTATGATGAGTGTTTTGGATCATTGTCCTGCTGGAGATCCAACCATGGCCAGTTTTAAGATTTCTGATAGAGGCAATCAGGTTTTGAGTCCATGATGCCATGTATCCGAACAAGATGTCCTGGACCTCTGGCATAAAAACAGCCCCACAATGTTAAAGATCCACCACCATATTTTACTGTGGGTATGAGGTTATTTTCCATATGGTTACCTCTCTGTGTGCACCAGACCCATCTCTGGTGTTTGCTGGCAAAATGGCTCTATTTTTGTTTTATTTGACCATAGAACCCATTCCCGTAGTGTCTGGCAAACTGTAGACGCTTGAACTTATTGTTGGATGAGAGCAGAGGCTTTTTTCTTGAAACCCTCCTAAACAACTTGCAATGTAGGTGACGAATGATTGTAGTTTTGGAGATTTTCTGACCCCAAGACCCAACATATTTTTTCAATTCTCCAGCTGTGATTCTTGGAGAATTTTTGGCCACTCGAACCATCCTCCGTGCGTGGAGACAATATAGGCACACATCCTCTTCCAGGCCGATTCTTAACATCTCCAGTTGATTGGAAATTTTTACCCCCAATGGTAGAAATGGGCATTTTCAATGCTTTAGCTGTTTTCTTATAGCCACTTACCATTTTGTGAAGCTCAACAACCTTTTGCTGCACATCATTACTATATTATTAACAAGGGAATTTGGCTTTCAGTTAGTTTACTTCAGTTAAAGGTTAGCTTTTTGTGAATATTTTGAATAAAATATCAAAAGGATATACAAAGTCATATTTTTCAAAGCCTTCTTTGCCTCATATTTACCAAGGGTGCCAATATTTTTGGCCACAACTGTAGTATAGTGTCATTACTGCATAATTTGTATTGTATTTATTTAGAGTCCCACAGACACCCTGCACTAGTAACCACAAAATTAAACATGTTTACTATTAGGGCTGTGGATTAAATGCATTAATTTGGTGTGATTAGTTATATATTTTTTTAAATCACTAACATAATACCAGAAATTTAAACATGAAGTACATCTGTTTTGACAAGCCATGTCAATAGGTGGCCGTGCGCCTCAACAAACCTCACATGCAGCACAGCCACTGATTGAGGACCACTCATTTAGAAGGAAGCACAACATAATACAGGAATTTTGAGATGCGATTTTCAAAGTTTATGATGCTGACTACCAGTGAGACACCCCAAACGTGTCAGTCTTAGGCACAGACATATAAATAGAGCGACAATTGACAATAGTGCAGACGGAACGAGAACTGCACACATTGACGAACTCAATACAAAACAGATTGCTGTCAACTGTAGGCTTATTCAATGATATAAGAATAAAACAGATAACATATTAAGTTCTTAAAGGGATAGTTCACCCAAAAAATGTAATTCTCTCATGATTTACTCACCCTCATACGCATCCCAGATGTGTATGACTTTCTTTCCTCTGCTGTACTCTAATTCAGATTTTTAGAAGAATATCCTCACAATGCGAGTCAATGGGTGCCAAAATTTTGAAGCTCCAAAATCCACAGAAAGGCAGCTAAACAGTAATCCATGACTCCAGTGCTTAAGCCCATATCAGAACAGAAAAAAGTTATTTATTTTTTTAGCATAAATTCTCCTCCCTGCCCAGTAGGGACAATATGCACGAAGAATACGAATCACCAAAAACAAAAGGAGAATTTGAATATTGATCTGTTTCTCTCACACACCTATCATTTCGTGTCTGAATATATGGATTTAGGCACTGGAGTCATATGGATTACTATTTTGCTGCCATTATGTGGATTTTAGAGCTTCAAAATGTTGGCACCCATTCGCTTACATTGTATGGACCTACAGAGCAGAGAATTTCTTCCAAAAAGCTTTGTTTGTGTTCAGCGGAAGAAAGTCATAAACATCTGGGATAGCATGAGGTTGAGTAAATGATGAGAGGATTTTCATTTTTGGCTGAACTAGCCCTTTAAGCCACTTTTGTATTGTCTAATCATGCCTTTATTTATCTGCTACAATAATGGAATTTATTTCAAACTGAATTTCAATCTGTATTATATATTAACATTGTATTACTAGTAACAGCTTTGGCTAATTTTTAACCAAAACCATGGTTAATTTTACTCGGCTCAAACTTTCTCTCAACTCCCTGAACTTCACCTTGACCAAATCACTGCACCGTCAATACACCCCACAACACTGTAGCAACACAGGGGTCACAGTTTGTCTTCAATTTCTGTGTTACCACCAGTCTATTGAAGTGCAAATAGCCGCACTGAGGGACAGGTGCTAATTTAAACCTAGTGCAAATATTCACTCTGTTATAAATTATTTTGGTTTACCTCTCTCCAAACTAGATTATATTCTGAGTTTACTTTCATGGTTTCCTCCTTGAAAGACAAATTGAGGGAGTAATTTTCTTGGGGTTGGCACACATTCGTGTCCACTATGTAATGGGGTGCAATTATTTGGATTGAGATTGAG
The DNA here is from genome assembly GCF_025860055.1 of Xyrauchen texanus. Classification (NCBI taxonomy): domain Eukaryota; kingdom Metazoa; phylum Chordata; class Actinopteri; order Cypriniformes; family Catostomidae; genus Xyrauchen; species Xyrauchen texanus. Next base: position 8,487,418 of record NC_068305.1, read on the forward strand.
GTGAGCTGGCCAGGAGTTTGGTGTAAAGTGACAGGATCTGTTCAGTGTCAGAGTTGGTTTAATTTGTCGGGGTGATCCTCGCTCCTTTGTGTCTGTTTATCTGTACCAGCTTTGGACTGTGATTTAGCCCATTGTATGTAATCATACACCTACTTATTACTCTATTAATTATAACTACAGTATTTTCCACATTTAAGAATAAGAGTAAAGTCATCAAAATCACAAAACTATGGGAAGTATGTACAGTAGAGATAAAAAAAAATGTCAAAGGAATAGTTCACCCAAAAATGTCATCTTTTGTCATCATTTATTTACACTTGTGTTTTTCCAAACCTGTATCGACCGGTACCCACTGACTATATAACAGATTCTTAATATACTTTTACAAACAACAATAACTACACAAGTTTATAAGTTATGTTTGACAGGCAATTTGAGTGCAAACAGTCTATCATAGGGGCGGCATTGTCCTTTCTGTCACAAAAACAGGTTAAATACTTGTTTGATTTGGCCACGATTAATGTACAGATGATTTTGTTTAGACTTGGCATGGCAAAGACCTGCTCCATTTACTCAAGGAGAAAACAGGCAATTACCAGAATCACACCTGAATGGCCTCAAGACCTCGATGGAGCTCTGTTCAGACTCTGTGTTGTTTCTTCCAGACTGGGAGCACTCGAATTTCCAAACTGGACTTTGGATGCATACAAAGTCTACCTAAGGGATTAAAAGTAAATTGGGTATTTTTATTTTATGCATACGCAGCTAATATTGTCATTGTCTGTTTTTCACAACAACAACCAAAAATCATAATAATAATAATAATCTGCATTATTTATTATTCAACCGAAGTAGTGACTAAAACTAAAAGAAATGCTGTTTCTGTTATGTTTATAATAGTGTTTATTTCTGATAAGACTAATTACAGCTGTCCATTAAATCTATTAACATTTTTAATAGAAATAATTACATGATATGCTGATTAATCAATCAATCAATCGCATATATCAATATCTGCTGGAAAATAAAGATAATTCATTATAGATTAATCAAACTAATTGCAAATATAATATGCATGTAATAAATGTAATAAATAATACAGATCATTTAAAGACATTACTTTATTGTGGTAGAAGAGTAAAAGAGTTTAAACGTTTTGTTGCTTGTTCAGCTGGAGTCAGAGGCGTTTCCAGCATTGAAGGACATTGTAACGATCGTTGCTGTGTGTTCATGTTTGTCACATTATGGGGCAGTGTGCCCTTTAAGAGAGATGGTTACGTCACTCATGACGTGTACTATGCGGGATGACATAGTTGGAGATGAGATGAGGACATTGTAGATGCTAGACGTGCTCTACCCTTTTTTTCTGTATATTTTATACGTTTTGTGACGCTAAGGAAGAGTAGCTCTCATGTATGAGAGGATTGCATTGCCTGTGCACTTATCATTAAATGTGCGTGATACAGCCTTTCAGCCTTCAAGCTCTTTCTTCCCTCGATTTCTCTCGAGTTATCCGGTCCAAGCGTTACAACATCCGGGGCTTAGCCCAGACAATTTTATTTTCACACTAGCAACCACTTCTCTGTAGTTCAGATCTGGTGAGAGGGTATTCTTTGAATTTTGCTCTGGCTGGGCCTGTTTCTACAGTTCCTAAATCTTCCACTCTAGTACTATCCTCGACTAACTCATCCTCTCTCCTCCCTGAATCATCTTTGATGCAAAATAACAGATACAGCACATAACTTATTGCAAATCAGCTTCAAACAACTAATTCATCAAGTGCTACATATTTCAAATTGTGGACCAATACCATTGAAGGAAATTTATTGGGAAGAGCAGATCAGTGGGATTTCCCTAAGGTCTATTATGATTCTTGAATTTTCATGTACATTACCATAAAGTCATCACAAAAGAGTTATATTATAGTGAGTAAAGTTAGGTAAAAAAAATAATTTATATTTTTTGACATAAATAGTCAAAATGATGTATATGATCCTAAGTTAAAGCAATACATGAATGGCTTTATTCTAAGTCCATTGACACACTATGGCATCGAACTGTATATAATTCTCCATGTTCATCTGTCAAAATCCTTTCATTAGGATAAACAATGTTTCACTTTTAACTTTCTCAAAGTAAAGTGACTGATTAATTGTTACCAGTTTCCATGCCTGATTCTGGCACAGCTGCTGCTGCTGCTCCTCAGTCTGTAGCTCATCTTTGCTACCCTCTACAAAACCATTTAATCAAATCAAAGTGTATATTTTCTACAAACTAATATCACAAAACAAGTCACACATACATTTTATGTTAATGCTTATTGGTTATCCTTAGAGAAAACAACACATGATAAATAAGAAAAGTACGCTCCGCACGGGACTCCAACCGACGTCTCCAGCGTGGGAGGTGGGTGCGCTAACAAGGAGGCTAGAGGCTAAATGCAACAACCTGTAATGTCAGTCGCTAGTACACCCCTTGAGGTCAGGAGAGTGAGGTTTAGCCTACTGTGGGTGAAAGCCAGCCAGGTGATGATCTTCAGACTTTAAGGACAAAAAAAATTTGAATTCTTACCCACTGACTTCTTTCGGAAAAATCCCCAAAGATTTGCTTCATTTTTGCTGTCTTTCCTGCTAACTGCTGTTAACTCGCCACTAAGTAATGTTAGTTGATGTCCACGACTGTGCTAGCTCCTCCCCTACCTGCTGCATATCCAACAGAGAGGAAGAAACGGAGTAGCCCATAGGCTACCGACAGCAAAGAAACTTATTCTATAGGCTAGATAATTTTTAAGACCTATGTCTGTTTTTACAGGCTGTATGCAGTATGTGCAATGCCAAAGCACAATGAAAACTTATGATTTCGGGGGTTTACATAGGTTATTGTCCGGTTTTATATTTGTCAGTCAACTTTTCAAAATACATTCGGGGCTACACTCAAAACATTCGGGGCTGAAGCCCCGGCAAAATCTGTTCACGCCACGTCTGGCTGGAGCTGTGGTTACTGCCCTCTGATGACTGTGATTTACAAAAAATTTAAGGTGGTACTTCAGGCTTGAAATACTCTGTCGGTAGGACAGTTCCTTAATATGGAAATTACGTTTGGTCAGGGGGCATGATTCGTTGAGTTGAATTATTTATTAAATTATTATTCTGTAATAAATTACAATGAATTAACATGTTAAATGAACAAAATGTTTTTATAATTTTTTTTTATTATTATTTTGTTGTTTAGTGTAGCGTTCCAAGTTAGCCGTGATAACAGTAGAATAGATTTGCAGTGTGATTAACAATGAAACTTCTGTCAATTTTCAGATTTGTAAATAAACAAATCTTATACATTTATAGATTGCATAATACATTATTTAATTAATTGAAATTGCCTGTGCAACGTTAGACAAATCTGTTTGTATCTTTTTAATTCCAGAAGCATCTATGAGACAAGCCTCACCACAGTTCCCCAAGATGCCTTTGCTAATATGGTCAATATTTCAAGAATGTGAGTAATTATTATTTTATTTTTTTTACTTTGTGTTTGTGTAGATTGCTATACAGCATTAAATCCATTTGTAAGAAAGGAGAACTTAAAGTGGTCGCAGATCTAATCTATAATTCAGCGCAAAAGCTACAAATTATTCCAAACCTACAGTATGTGATATTTAAGCAATAAGGTACAAGAGGCCACATTATATTGTGAATTAAGTCAGGGCTTGTTTGGCACGACACACAGCGGAGTGACTTTATTTACAATATAGCTGTTAGGGATACCTTGTCTTGTGTCACCATTGCCCCTTGTTTACCTGTTTTGTCCCTTTTGTTTTCCGTAGTTTTCACTTTTGTCCTTTGTTTAGTTCCATAGTCTCCTTGTCAGCGTTCGTGTTCTCTGTTATTTTTTTCACCTGTCCCTCGTTAACTTGCCTTTTGCCTCTGTTTATTCCCTCGTCATCTTGTTGGAGTTCTGTCTGTTCATTGGTCTCCTGTTCCTGGGTTCATGTATTTATATCCTGGTTTTTGGTTCAGTCCTTGTCTTTCGTTGAATGTTGTTAGCCCGGTATGTGTTCCCTGCCTGTTTTCTCAGTCTTGTGTTTATTTCCCCATTGAGGGTTTTTCCTTTGTTCCCGAGTTTTCCGTGTACCTGCCTTGTTTGTTTTGTTAATAAAGTTGAACTGCATTTGGATCCGCATCTCCTCGTCTGCCTTCGCTGCCCATTCGTAACAGAACGAAAGACCAAACATGGATCCAGCGGTTTGAAAAGCGAGCTGTCAGCTGCTCAGCCTTAGTCAGGGAAATCGTCCGGTGGAGGACCACATCCGCGATTTCCTCGCGATTGCGAGTGCCACCGAATTCCCTGACTCCGACCTGGTGGGGTTTTTCCGGGTGAGCCTGAACAGTGCGCTCAAGGAGCGGTTGCCACAGGCAACGCGCGGCTGGACGCTCCACGCGTTCTTGGAGGAGACTCTGCTGGCCTGCGGTTCACCGTTTACTGTGGGCGTCATCGAGGAGAACCCTGCCACTCCTCCTACAGTGGTAACCCTCCATTCGCCCGTGGTTCGTCCCTTCACGCCTGCCACGGCCAACAAGCCGACGTTGCCAGCTTCGTCCGCCTGGCGGAGGAGGAGAAGAGGAAAGGCTTCTGCTCCCCAGTCTATGCCTGCCACTGCCAGCGAGCCAGAGCCCACGCCTGCCACGGCCAGCGAGCCAGAGCCCACGCCTGCCACGGGCAGCGAGCCAGTAGCCTCCGATGTCAGTGAGCCAGCGCCTGTCGCCTCAGACATCAGCGAGCCAGCGCCAGTAGCCTCCGATGTCAGTGAGCCAGCGCCTGTAGCTTCTGACGTCAGTGAGCCAGCGCCTGTAGCCTCCGACGTCAGTGAGCCAGCGCCTGTAGCCTCGACCGTCCCTGAGCCAGCGCCTGTAGCCTTGACCGTCCCGGCGGAGGAGGAGAAGAGGAAAGGCTTCTGCTCCCCAGTCTACGCCTGCCACGGCCAGCGTGCCAGAGCCCACGCCAGCCACGGCCAGCAAGACAGAGCCCACGCCTGCCACGGCCAGCGAGCCAGAGCCCACGCCTGCCACGGCCAGCGAGCCAGAGCCCACGCCTGCCACGGTCAGCGAGCCAGTAGCCTCCAATGTCAGTGAGCCAGCGCCTGTCGCCTCAGACGTCAGCGAGCCAGCGCCAGTAGCCTCCGATGTCAGTGAGCCAGCGCCTGTAGCTTCCGACGTCAGTGAGCCAGCGCCTGTAGCCTCCGACGTCAGTGAGCTAGCGCCAGTAGCCTCGACCGTCCCTGAGCCAGCGCCTGTAGCCTCGACCGTCCCTGAGCCAGCGCCTGTAGCCTCGACCGTCCCTGAGCCAGCGCCAGTATCCATGACCGTCCTAGAGCCAGAGCCAGTAGCCATGACCGTCCTAGAGCCAGAGCCAGTAGCCATGACTGTCCAAGAGCCAGAGCCAGTAGCCATGACCGTCCAAGAGCCAGCGCCATTAGCCATGACCGTCCCAGAACCAGCGTCATCCGAGCTTTCCAGAGCTCTGCCTTCCGAGATTTCCAGAGCTGCGCCTCCTGAGCTTTCCAGAGCTCTGCCTTCCCAGCCTCCCGAGCTTTCCAGAGCTCTGCCTTCCGAGATTTCCAGAGCTGCGCCTCCTGAGCTTTCCAGAGCTCTGCCTTCCCATCCTCCCGAGCTTTCCAGAGCTCCGCCTTCCGAGCTTTCCAGAGCTCCGCCTCCCGAGCTTCCCAGGGCTCCGCCCCTCGAGCCTTCTAGGGCTCCGCCCCTCAAGCCTCTCGAGCCTTCCAGAGCTCCGCCTTCCAAGCTTTCCACAGCTCCACCTCCCGAGCTTTCCAGAGCTCCGCCTTCCGAGCCTCCCGAGCTTTCCAGAGCTCCGCCTTCCGAGCTTTCCAGAGCTCCGCCTCCCGAGCTTTCCAGAGCTCCGCCTTCCGAGTCTCCCAAGCTTTCCAGAGCTCCGCCTTCTGAGCTTTCCATAGCTCCGCCTTCCGAGCCTCCCAGAGCTCCTCCCGAGCTTCCCAGGGCTCCGCCCTTCGAGCCTCCTAGGGCTCCGCCCCTCAAGCCTCTCGAGCCTTCCAGAGCTCCGCCTTCCGAGCTTTCCAGAGCTCCACCTTCCGAGCTTTCCAGAGCTCCGCCTCCCGAGCTTTCCAGAGCTCCGCCTTCCGAGCCTCCCGAGCTTTCCAGAGCTCCGCTTTCCAGAGCTCCGCCTTCCGAGCCTCCCAGAGCTCCTCCCGAGCTTCCCAGGGCTCCGCCCCTCGAGCCTTCTAGGGCTCTGCCCCTCAAGCCTCTCGAGCCTTCCAGGGCTCCGCCTCCAGAGCCTCTCGAGTCTTCCATGGCTCTTCTCCCCGAGCCTCCTACGGCTCCACCTCCAGAGCCTCCTATGGCTCTGCTCCCAGAGACTCCAGAGCTTTCTAGGGCTCCGCCTCTCGAGCCTCCTACGGCTCCACCTCCCGAGCCTCCTACGGCTCTGGTCCCAGAGACTCCTGAGCTTTCTAGGGCTCTGCCTCACGAGCCTCCTACGGCTCCGCCTCTCGAGCCTCCTACGGCTCCGCCTCCCGAGCCTCCTACGGCTCTGCTCCCAGAGACTCCAGAGCTTTCTAGGGCTCCGCCTCTCGAGCCTCCTACGGCTCCTCCTCCAGCGCCTTCTACGGCTCCACCTCCAGAGCCCCCTACGGCTCCGCCTCCCAAGCCCTCTCGGGCTCCACTTCTCGAGCCTCTCGAGCCTCCCAGGGCTCCGCCTCTCAAGTCTCTTGAGCCTCCCAGGACTCCGCCCCTCAAGTCACTCGAGTCTTCTAGGGCTCCGCCTCTCAAGCCTCTCGAGCCTCCTACGGCTCCGCCTCTAGAGCCTCCTATGGCGCCACCTCCATCGGCGCCGCTGCCAGAGCCTTCCAGGTCTCCGCCTCTAGAGCCTCCTACGGCGCTACCTCCCTCGGCTAGGCCTCCTGAACCTGCCCCTGTCCGGTGGCCTTCTCCTAGGGCCCCTGACCCTGTTCCTGACCTGTGGCCTCCTCCCAGGCCTCCTGACCCGGTCCCTGTCCTGTGGCCTCTTCCCAGGCCCCCTGACCCAGTTCCAGTCCTGTGGCCTCCTCCCAGGCCTCCTGACCCGGTCCCTGTCCTGTGGCCTCTTCCCAGGCCCCCTGACCCGGTCCCTGTCCTGTGGCCTCCTCCCAGGCCTCCTGACCCTGTTCCCGTCCTGTGGCCTCCCCCCAGGCCTCCTGACCCTGTTCCAGTCCTGTGGCCTCCTCACAGGCCTCCTGACCCAGTCCCTGTCCAGTGGGCTCCTCCCAGGTTCCCCAAACCTATCCTTGCCTTGTGGCCAGCTCCCAGACCTCCTGAACCTACCCTTGCCCTGTGGCCAGCTCCCAGACCACCTGAACCTGTCCCTGCCCTGTGGCCAGCTCCCAGGCCTCCTGAACCGGTCCCTGACCTGTGGCCAGCTCCCAGGCCTCCTGAACCTACCCTTGCCCTGTGGCCAGCTCCCAGACCACCTGAACCTGTCCCTGCCCTGTGGCCAGCTCCCAGGCCTCCTGAACCGGTCCCTGACCTGTGGCCAGCTCCCAGGCCTCCTGAACCTACCCTTGCCCTGTGGCCAGCTCCCAGACCACCTGAACCTGTCCTTGCCCTCTGTGCCCCCTTGGACTCCCTGCCTGCCCTCTGTGACCCCTTGGACTTCCTGCCTGCCCTGTGTGCCTCTTGGACTTCCTGCCTGCCCTCTGTGCCCCCTTGGACTTCCTGCCTGCCCTCTGTGCCCCCTTGGACTTCCTGCCTGCCCTGTGTGCCTCTTGGACTTCCTGCCTTCCCTTTGTGCCCCCCGGACTTCCTGCCTGCCCTCTGTGCCCCCCGGGACCTCTTGTCTGCCCCTTGTTGCCCCCTGGACTGCCTGTCTGCCCCTCGTTGCCCCCTGGACTGCCTGTCTGCCCCTCGTTGCCCCCTGGACTGTCTGTCTGCCCCTCGTTGCCCCCTGGACTGCCTGTCTGCCCTTCGTTGCTCCCCTTGGTCTGTCTGCCCACCACAAGCTTCCCCCCCAGTCAATGGACATTTGTTCTTCCTGTTTTTTGTTCTGTTATGTTTGATCGTCTGGAATCCGATCCTTGAGGGGGGGCTATGTTAGGGATACCTTGTCTTGTGTCACCGTTGCCCCTTGTTTACCTGTTTTGTCCCTTTTGTTTTCCGTAGTTTTCACTTTTGTCCTTTGTTTAGTTCCATAGTCTCCTTGTCAGCGTTCGTGTTCTCTGTTATTGTTTTCACCTGTCGGGTTAACTTGCCTTTTGCCTCTGTTTATTCCCTCGTCATCTTGTTGGAGTTCTGTCTGTTCATTGGTCCCCTGTTCCTGGGTTCATGTATTTATATCCTGGTTTTTGGTTCAGTCCTTGTCTTTCGTTGAATGTTGTTAGCCCGGTATGTGTTCCCTGCCTGTTTTCTCAGTCTTGTGTTTATTTCCCCATTGAGGGTTTTTCCTTTGTTCCCGAGTTTTCCGTGTACCTGCCTTGTTTGTTTTGTTAATAAAGTTGAACTGCATTTGGATCCGCATCTCCTCGTCTGCCTTCGCTGCACATTCGTAACAATAGCACAGCCGCCAGTGCTTTTATAAAATTATAACTACAAAATAATAACATTAAAGGAATATTCAGTGTTCAATAAAAGTTAAGCTCAGCTGACAGCATTTATGGCATAATATTGATTACCACAAAAACTCATTTCGACTCGTTCCTCCTTTTCTTTAAAAAAAAAGCTAAAAATGGAGGTTACAGTGAGGCACTTACAATAGAAGTGAATGTGGCCAATTTTTGGAGGCTTTAAAAGCCGAATGTGAAGCTTATAATTTTATAAAATTACTTATGTTAATTCTTCTGTTAAAACAAAGTTGTAAACTTGGAAATAATTTTAAACAGAAAAGGTTAGTAAGTGATTGTATCACACTTACAGTAAATCATGTTTACACACATATTGTTTATGTCTTGTGACTATGTATTTTAACAATTCACTTCCATTGTAAGTGCCTCACTGTAACCCAGACTTTTTCTTTTCTTTTTTTTATAAAAGAAAAGGAGGGACAGGTCAAAATAAGTTTTTGTGGTAATCAATATTATGCCACAAATGGCATATTGAATTTTCATTCAAATGTTATGTAACACTTTACAATAAGGTTTTATATGTTAACATTAGTTAATGCACTAGGTGTCACAAACGACCAATAAATAATTACATTTAAATATCAGACCCACCTACATTAACACACTTATCCCAATGTGATTAGCTTCAACGGTAGCTCATCCTAGAGGTGGTTCTAGAGGGGGGCCTAACAGAAGCCTGGGCCCCCATTGTTTTCGCAACTCTTTCAGGGTTGAGCATTGAAACAGTATGACCAAATGAGATGGTGAAATGATGGTGAGCAGAGAAAAAGAGGACAGCAGGGTGGAAGAGTAGAGTAAAGAAGACACAGAAGAGACTAGAATGATCTGAGAGTCCCTTTAATTGATCATGTTATGAATCACGTTCTCTCTGAGACACACAAAGTGTTTGGCCTAATGTGAGCAGATCTATGGTGACTTCAATCTCAACAAAAAAGAAGAGGGAGGAATGGCATTGCCACAATCAATGTGTTTACAGTGCTGTCTCATATAGCTCTGTACAAGAGCAAGACTAACTTCTGTGTACTCTTAAAAGAAAACACACAGAAAAAGGTTGTTTTTCCCTATAGTACAGTTGTGTGTCTAGAGCTGAACATTTTATGAATTCAACAGAGAACACATCTTTGGTTTTGATGTAAGTATTTGGTTTTAATAAATGCATTATCAGAAAAGAATACAGTGCTTCATTATGCAGAGAAATGTGAATTGTTTTAAGAGTGTTGACTATAGTTTAGAGAAATGTGTAAAATCGAGAGGTGTTTTGCTGCCTCTCCAAAAGCTTTTTGCTCATTATTGTAACATCAGCCAGCAAAGCATCAGCAAATATTGCCATGTACTGTATCAGGGATCAATGTTGTGGGATGCCTAGATATTAGGAAAACTGTCTGCAGCCATAGCTGAAGCAAAATTTAATGCAAACACAACTGGGTATGTAAAGTACTTTGTAAAAAAAACTTGTCAAATAATCACACATTTTTAGTTTATATGGTAATACCTAAATGATCTATTCAATTGAAAAAATATTATTTAATAGGCCTGTAACTAAATCAACCTGCACATATTTTGTTTTAATATTGTATGTGTGATTTTCTATTACTGGACCCCCATGAGATGTTTGACATTTAAAAAATACAAATCAAAAATAGACATTCCTTGTATGAACTTGCACAATCTCAAATTGAGTGAATGATTTATTATAATGGCAAATATCCATTATTATTTACTGTCCTTTAAAGCCGAGCTCATCTTCACTGTTGAAGCCAATGCGGCACTCTTCTGCCCCTTCCACAGAACATAGCTGTGTGCATTTCTTCAGAACATTTGAGTTACTTCCATAAAAAAATATTAAACTGTACCAAGGACTTCCAAATAAATAAATAAATGTAATGATATAATTGGTTTCAATATATAGATGTACACAATTTAAAAAAGTTCCATTGTGGTCCAGAATTATCTTATTGCATTATGGCCATTATTCCATCAAAGTATGCAGTTTATATGTATAATCTATATATATATATATATATATATATATATACACACTCACCTAAAGGATTGTTAGGAACAACATACTAATACTGTGTTTGACCCCCTTTCGCCTTCAGAACTGCCTTAATTCTACATGGCATTGATTCAACAAGGTGCTGAAAGCAATCTTTAGAACTGTTGGCCCATATTGATAGGATAGCATCTTGCAGTTGATGGAAATTTGTGGGATGCACATCCAGGGCACGAAGCTCCCATTCCACCACATCCCAAAGATGCTCTATTGGGTTGAGATCTGGTGACTGTGGGGGCCATTTTAGTACAGTGAACTCATTGTCATGTTCAAGAAACCAATTTGAAATGATTTGAGCTTTGTGACATGGTGGATTATCCTGCTGGAAGTAGCCATCAGAGGATGGGTACATGGTGGCCATAAAGTGATGGACATGGTCAGAAACAATGCTCAGGTAGGCCGTGGCATTTAAACGATGCCCAATTGGCACTAAGGGGCCTTAAATGTGCCAAGAAAACATCCCCCACACCATTACACCACCACCACCAGCCTGCACAGTGGTACCAAGGCTCATTCTGTTTACGCCAAATTCTGACTCTACCATCTGAATGTCTCAACAGAAATCGAGACTCATCAGACAAGGCAACATTTTTCCAGTCTTCAACTGTCCAATTTTGGTGAGCTCTTGCAAATTGTAGCCTCTTTTTCCTATTTGTAGTGGAGATGAGTGGTACCCGGTGGGGTCTTCTGCTGTTGTAGCCCATCCGCCTCAAGGTTGTGCGTGTTGTGGCTTCACAAATGCTTTGCTGCATACCTCGGTTGTAACGAGTGGTTATTTCAGGCAAAGTTGCTCTTCTATCAGCTTGAATCAGTCGGCCCATTCTCCTCTGATCTCTAGCATCAACAAGGCATTTTCGCCCACAGGACTGCTGCATACTGGATGTTTTTCCCTTTTCACACCATTCTTTGTAAACCCTAGAAATGGTTGTGTGTGAAAATCCCAGTAACTGAGCAGATTGTGAAATACTCAGACCGGCCCGTGTGGCAGCAACAACCATGCCATTCTCAAAATTGCTTAAATCACCTTTCTTTCCCATTCTGACATTCAGTTTGGAGTTCAGGAGATTGTCTTGACCAGGACCACACCCCTAAATGCATTGAAGCAACTGCATGTGATTGGTTGATTAGATAATTGCATTAATGAGAAATTGAACAGGTGTTCCTAATAATCCTTTAGGTGAGTGTATAGTATATATATATATATATATATATATATATATATATATATATATATATATATATATATATATATATATACACACCTGATATTATTATAATTTGTATAAATTAGTATAAATTATATTTGTATAAATTAGTATAAGTGAACAGAACTGCTCAAAAATGTATTAATGTTAGGTTATTAGTTTTAATCTAACTTAAAGTAAAATCAGGTGTCCTTGTTGATGTTAAACATGCAGGCTGGCTAGTTTATACCATAGTATGCTCTTATCAAGATTTATTTCAATCTTAAAAATGAGAACAAATAATGTGTTTATCCTCTCTGTGTACCTCATGTCACTATTAAAAGTGACCCAGCACCATTTTTTCACCATTTTTGGATAATTTCTACAAATTCTGCTAAAAACTACTACTGTACTACATACGGTACATGACTCCCGTTGATTCATTTAAAAAAAAAAAAAAACTCTTGTCAGATGAAAATGGCGGATGCAACAGTTGCTTATATAGGATTGGTCAGTAACACTTAAAAGGTGGGGCTTAGCAAAGGGTCACTTAGCTTATCAAAGATTAAACAAAAAAAAACCTAATAATGAATAAATGTACAGAAATGTGTCAAAGTGAGGAAAACATTTTGGGCTACACTTTTTATTCATAAGAAATTGATTAGACCGTTGAAAGTGGGCGTTACCAGGATGGAGGAAGACTGTATGCGAGTTTGCTAAAACAATACCTAAACCACTATTGGTTACCATTATCTAAAAACCGCCAAAGTAATGTTATCGGAAAAGAGCACGTTATTACATTTTGATTCCAGAGATTGCAAAGACTTTTTTTTGCCTTTGAAATAACATGCACCAATTAATTATTTACACTAAGACCAGGAATGTGAAATAAGAAAGTAAATACTGTAGGGTACATTTTCTATTTCGCGTTGAAAATAGCAATGTGTCTCCCCTGTGAAATCTGTGAAAATGTCAGCCATTTAAGATTGAAGGGAGTTTTTTTTCTTCTTTTTCTATTTTTCTGGGGACTCAAAATAACTTTTTTTTTTTTTTTTTAATTCAAACAGGATTTTAACAGGATTTCCCTCCCTTCTTTCCTCAGCTATTTGTCTGTGGATATCTCTCTGAGCAGGTTAGAAAAGCATTCCTTCTACAACCTGAGGAAGATCACTCATATGTAAGTCAAAGCATCTCGAAAGTACGTTTTCTAGTCAACCACACACACAAAAAAATCCTCTTTCATTCAAATTACTTTACAAATACATGTTTCACAGTGAAACTAAGATGCTTTGTTTTAGCTAAAAAATGGTGTCTTGATTTACTTCACAGCATTGTGTTCATAAGTATTTCCATAAAATCATATTGTTATTGTCCTTTGACATGCACTGCACATCACAACCTGTCTTGCACTTGACGTGAAAGAGAAGAGCTGCATAAATACTTAAGAAGTAATCTGAAAGTACTGTCTGGTATACTTTTCTTTAAACGTGTGGTTTTGAAGCCAGAATAAATGCAATGATGGTTTCAGAAACAGTAGAACATTTTTACAGAACCAGACCATAAAAGCCATAGTCATAAATTCATATTGTTATTAAATGGCATCATATTACATCTGCTGGGTTTGTAATATACACAGCACAGGAGATGCAATTGACTAAATTGTTCACAACTATAATGGCTTAACAATCTATAAGATGCACTAGAAGATGATGATTAAAGTTTTTCCTCAGTTGATTTGATACATTTGACCAAACTAAGGTCGATATTCTCAAAACAATTTACTCAGCCATCTGAACAACATTTAATTTTCCCAAACATACTGTAAATTTGTCATGATTTCATTTTCTTGCAACACTACACAGATGTCCCTGATCCAAGTTTCATGCTTTCGAAACATTTCATTTAGCAAATGCACATGGCATATTAACAGATGTCATCACTTTGATATCTGCTGCATTAGTAATGCACACAGCAAAGGAAATGCAATTGACTAAATTGTTCACACAACTATCGTGAATTTTCTATATAAAAGGGGTCTAATGTGAAAACTCAGAGCAAACAAACAGTGAGGAAGAGGAAGAACAAGACAAAGAAGAAGTGTAGAGGAAGAGGAAGATGTGATGTGGAAAGGGGAAGTTGCTCAAAACTCCTTTAATGCCTACCCTTTGCAATAGCAAATAGATGTATCGGTGGCACACCCAAACTTAAATTTAAAATATACATTTAATTAAATGTGCTAGACAGGATTAGGCCTGTCAAAAAGAATAGCTTGACCCCAGATAGCTCCAAACCGCTGGTTACAATAAGGGTTAAAATGAATAGAGTAAATGGACATTTATTTTACCCACAAAAACGACACTTTAATTGGATAAATATCCATTTAAGTGAAGAATATGCAGATTGAGTTTCATTACATTCACGACAAAAAGGATTCAGATTTCAAAATTATACATTGTTCCACAAACCAAACAAATGCAAATCAATTTTAAGGCTACTAGTCCAATTGTCTCAGACAAATAATAGAAAACAAAATGGAACAGATCAATAGCAAAGCATATAAAAAAATTAACACCAAAACAAAACAAGCAAAGCTGTATTTCGATGTGTTTTTGCATATTAGGAATGCGTGGGTGCTGGTTTAGGAGTGCTTACATGTTCCTCAGTGTGTGCGATGCTTGCAGGACACAGAGGGAGTGACAGAAGAGGGGAATGAGCAGGTTGAGGGCCCTACATGATCACCTGGCATCTAGGACACATGACTCCATCTTAACTCAGTTGCAAAGCACTTTGCTGGGTCAGCAGTTGCTCACACCACTCCACTTTAAGAATGAGTCATTTGTGTGAGGGCTTGGTCCAGTCTTTGAATCCAGGCAAACACTTTGTCATGCTAAGTGCTATCAGTCCCTTCTTTGTTTAGTCCTCTCACACTGTTGGCATTCCTCCTTTTTACATCACACGTAGACAAGTCAAACTTTCTCCTTGCACCGTCTCTGCACATCACTTGATTCACCCCACACCTGTCTAACCTGGTGCAATATACCGAGCAGCCATTATATTTGCTTTCTCTTTCTTATGGTAATTGAGTGGTGGATCCTTAAAGGGACAGTTTGTGTTTTCACTCTGCCACATGGAGATGGTATAAAGATGGTGAGCAGACAGGTAGAGGACAGTGTGGTGGAAGAAGAGAGTAGAAGAGACAGAGAAGATGCCCAAATGATCTGTGAGCCCTCTAGTTCATTATGTTATGAATCAAGATCTCTTTCAGAGTTCGGCCTAATTTGAGTGACTTTAATCTCAACAATAAAGAATAAGAGGGATAAATGGCATTGGTCTGCATGCCACAATCTATGTCACGGGTCAACAAGGAACCAACATGACAATCTGTGTTTTGCTGTACTGTTTTGGGGCCATACAATATAAGTTGTAGCATGACCACAATTGCCTTTGTAGCAGGGAGAGAAGGCTCGGACATGGACATGGTGTGAAATATTACCCCAGAGGGCCCTTTAATGTGGCCAACTAAGGACACTGTGGTGTTCTGAGGTATGTGATGTTTTTGTTGTACAGCTGTCCGGTAGCGCGTTTGGTGCTTCGATGTGTTATAAAAGGGTGGGGAAATGAAGATAGCAGGACAGTGGCACTTGCCTAGAAACTGAGAAATCCTTTTCTAGTCACATTCTGTAAGAGAGAGAAAACAAACAGCATGAGTTCTTGATGAGTCACAGGTGTTTCTCTTTTTGAGAAAAGAAGGGGAACATCCGTGATAGGTCATCTGTATTCCCATTGGCTGTTCCCGCCTGGTGTTTCACTGTAAATGGAAGTCCTGGAGTGTGAGAAATCAACTTGTGAAGCAAGCATTGGTGGCTTTGGCTTTAGCCTTCCACAGCATCGGTGCGTGATCTGTGGACAACATGAAGTGTCTGCTCAGGCAATAATTACAGAGTTCCTGAACTGCCCACTTTATTGCGAGCACTTCCTTTTTGTCAGCATAGCAGGTTTCTGCCAGGGACAGCTTGCAGCTGATGTATACAATCGGATGCACCTCACCTTGGAATTCCTGGGAAAGAACAGCCCTGAGGCCTGTTTCAGAAGTGTCAGTCTGAAGAACGAAAGGCTTGAAAAAATCAGGTGCATGGAGGATGGGCTCTGAGGTGTGGGGATTCTTTAGCATGGTGAAGGCTTTCTCAACATTCTCATTCCACTTTATCTTTTTGAGCTGCCCTTTCCTGGTCAGGAATGTGAGGGTACAAGCCAGAGATGAGAAGTGGGGGATAAAACACCTATAGTAGCCCATCAACCCAAGGAAGAAATGTACCTGTGTTTTTGTTTGAGGTTGAGTTCAATTCTGCACCACTTCCACCTTCTTCTCCTGGGGTTTTTGGAGTCCTCACCCAATCTGGTAGCCCAGAGAGTGTGCCTCTGACAATACCAAATGTAATTTATTTCGACTGGTGGTGAGTTCAGCCCTACAGAGTTCCTCTAGCACCTTCTGGAAATGCAGCAGATGGTCCTCCCAGCTCTCACCATGGATCACCACATCATCTAGGTAGGCAGCTTCATCATACTGGCGGTGGGGCTTGAGTTTGAGCACATCCATAATCCGTTGGAAGGTGGTCCCATGAAGGTCAAATGGTAGGACCTGATACTGCCAATGCCCATTAGCTGGACTAAAGGCAGTCTTTTCCTTAGCAGTAGAGGTTAATGGCATCTGCCAATAGCCCTTAGCCAGATCCAGGGTGAAGATGAAATGGGCTCTTCCCAGGTGTTCGATCATCTCATCCAGCCAAGGCATGGGGTAGCTGTCTAAGGTGGAGACTTCACTGTGCCATCAGAAGTCAGGCGGAAGGTGCCATCTGCACCTTGTTAACGAGATGTATTCCGGTCGACATCACACTAGAGAGTGGGCCCTCCAGGGTGTTATAGGAGCTCTCTCCCCAGTCTCTCTTGCATACGCTGCCTCCGCCAGCTCTACCGCAACCACCAGCTGGCCTAATTTCTGCTGATCCCTCATGCTTACATTCTGTTGCCATCCACGAGGAAGAGAGCACAACAGCTTGTCAATGACCTCTTTCTCCACTACCTGGGCAGCAGTGGGCTGGTCCTCCATCAGCCACCGCTGGGCCAGCTGGAAAAGCTGTGCAGCCTGGGTGTGGATCAGGACCATAGGATAATGTGCTCAGTCACAAGAGTGACAAACCCACTCTAGCCAATATCTCTGCTCTCAGGGCCTCATAATACATTGTGATGGCTGGGTCCAGGGAATAGTATGCCCCTTGAGGAAAGGCACAATTATGTTTGACCACTCTTCCCTGTCCCAACCGTCACGGTCGGCCACCACTTCAAAAGTGTGGAGATAAGCCTCAGTATCAGTTTTGTAAGCATTGATTGGGCATGCTGTCAGGCGTCCACCTGCAGTTTTCATGCAACGATTTCCCCACTAAGTCGCATGACTTCACGTTCTGTCCACTCTAGCCCAACTGTCAGATGTGTGCAAGGCATGGATTCAACTTTCACATTGTTTTTGTTTTGGCCAGACAGAAATGAGAGGCATGATTAATATGTACATGAACCTGTGAGGATGCCAGCGAGTGCAAAGGAGGAGACAGAAGCTGGCTCCCTGAGGAGAGGCTTACTCTGCGTTTTAATGCCAGCGGTGATGAGGCTCCGCTCACATCAGGTGTGCCTCATCATCCGCAGCCCAAATAAGGCTCATTAAGTTGCCCCTCTCCTCTATCCTACCCACTCCCATTTTGAGCCTGGCTGAAGGACCTAAGAGGTGGGGCGATGATGACGAAAGAGAGCGGCGGGTCTTTCCACCACAGAGCTCATATTCATCTGTCGTATCTCTGATATTCAGACTCAATAAATGAGACCGAGTTACACACCGGTCTATTATTGTGATAACATGATGGCATGTAACAATAAAACAAACTGATTGGTCACTTACATGTATCAAATGGCTCCTTCACGTGCAAGCAGGTGATTCCCGCTGCCCTTGCTGCCTTAATATAGTAAAAGATAATACAGTTACAGTGCTTTAACTTTTTGTAAATTTGTAAGCATGGAAGTTGTTCACACTCCAGTAGTACAGGAGAGCCTACTAAGTAAATAACATGAAAACTCATACTACATTTGGATGGTAGAGCCCACACTGCAATTTGAATGCGAGAGCATGGGACCAATCCTCAGAAGCTCATGCTGCATCCCAACGGAAGACCCCAAACTGAAAGTCAAACATGGTGCCAAGTAAAGAGCCTTACCAAACTGAGGTTTGCAACTGGTGGATATTCAAGAGCCACACCCCAAGACTTTACTTAGAGGGAAGAGCCAATTGTGCTCGAATGATATAAGTTTAATAACTGGGGATTCTTAAACTAGAATAAAGGAAAATTAACCTTGCTTGGACTCCATCATTCTGTATTTATGGAAATAATTAATGCTGCATTTAAAACAAGCCCTCAATCAATTAAACAATTAGACTTCAGAGCTCTTAGAATGTATATTATTGGTTCTGATGTAACTGTGGAAACATGTCAAAAGACCATCTAATGAATCAGTTAGTTGCTAGCGCAAACCTTGACTTTAGTTGCTGCTCTTAAATAGAAAAGGCGAAATGAAGGTTTACTGCAATTCCAGATTTAAAGTGGGTCAATTAGAGATTTAATTTAGGTTCTTCTTAAGTCAATAGGTAAATTAAATTTAAGTAGGTAAATGGCCTTTGTTTGCACAAGCTCTTTTCTATTCGAATTGGAGACAATGCATTCAAACGGGAGAATATTTATGCATATGTGTCAGCGTTGTTGTCCCCAGTCATGGTTAATTTTGGATCTCTGTGTGTTTGGCTCCCATACCAGACTCAACAATAGGAGATAAAGGTTGGAACGGAGTCTAAAAAGTAGTCAAATTAATTGGATCATTGCGGAAAGGAATTTAAAACAAACCAGGTTTTACCAAGTCAGGTTTCCATGTGATGTTAAAGATTTCTGTCAACAGTTCTCTAATCTGACATAGAAAGCTAGGCTATTGATTATCAATTTGGGAAAGCTGTTGTGAAGTTATTGCCTTAATTCCTGTGTGAAATAAGAAGCTGCTGAAAAGGTTACATGAGCAAAATGTGACAAGAAAAAGACAAAGGGATTATAGGCAGCTATTACGAGAAATGAGTTTGTGTTCACGTTTACATAAAAATCTGCAGACACACTTGTAAAGGCAACAAAGCATCCCTGGACATCTGCAAACTTAGTTGTAAAGGGAATAAAGAAAACTTACAATTCATACAATCCTGAAGAGGGAATGGAACATCTGATAGAGCAAGCAGGTGAACATATCAGTGATTTCAGAAATGCAACTGATATTCTAATAGTTATACCATTAATTATTTAGTTTTAGTACTTTGGTTTATGATCAAGAAAGAAATCAATGAAAAACTCAGCAGCCTGCTGGCCATCAGAGGAGCATACTGTATAAAGTAATGTCTCACAATAATAGTGCAGGAGCTTGCTATCAGAGTGGGTAAAGGGGGCTTAGTTTGCACTGATGAATTGCTTGTGCAATCTGTTTGTGCTTATTTGTGTGAAGAATATGGTATTAATCTTGGAGGCCTGCAGGCTAAAAGTAGGTAGAGAAATGTAACATGTACAGTTTTGTATGCAAGGTGATCTCAATGGCTGAGAGAGGAAACACCTGTGAAGTGTTACCAGGTTGAGACAATAGAGTAGTCATAATAACATTTGTTTGAATCTATAGCTAGCTATTGATTTTTTTTGGGAGCTGTAGCATAGGAAACAGATCCGGTGTGGAGTCTGCTTGTGCCTTGGTTTACACTGAATTGGAGGGATTACAATTATAGTAAAAAATAAAAAGGCTGAAAACAACACTAAAATAAAGTGGTGGTCGCCATAGACACAAAAGATTAAAATAGTTAGCTGCTTCAGCAGCTTCTGTTGAATAACATTATTACATGCGATGGAAGAGCTTCATCTGATGAGGGGAAATGTTTCGAGCTGAGGAGTGAAAGCCAAATGCCAGAAAGACTGCCACTTTAGTGAGATAAACAGCGTTTTATATACTCTGTGGGTTGATTGACAGATTAGATAAGCTCCTCCTGAACATTTGTTTATCAGACTCCATTAATTACATGGGAAGTAATGTCAAGTCTATTAGTAAATCTATAGAAATGCAGATTTACATAAAGGATGATGAGATTTGTTTCGGTCAAGAACGTCTCAAGGTGCGCTCCATTCAGCCGTGGCCATCCATATGCCTTATTACATCTAAGACTTTATTATGTAATAGCTTTTGAGGGGCTGTAAGGTGTGGTGCTAAAAAAATAACGGCAATTTGGAACTCACATTTTAAGTCATTTTTATTTGAATTTGTGTAGCTTGGCTACCATGGTTGTTCTCCCTTCGAAGAGCCCTGTGGAGGCAGCATTTATGCCATTTGAGTGTTAAAATACACTAAAAAATGTAAACACTTAATCCTGATGTACCTTGTCAAGTCCTACTGAAATGGAATTGACGTGAGCCTTTTTAAAAAATGGTATAGAATTTATTCAGAGTAAAAAATTGCTGTCCCCCATTATTTTGTCAATACCGAAACAAACAAAAAAAGCAATCTGAAGCAAAACTTGGCCGCACCCCAAACCATGTGACCAGGGAGACAAATTAAGCAATTTTCTCTCCCTGGACCATGTATTGTGTAGAAGTATTTGAACATTTTGAAATAACAGTGTTATAAAGTCAGAAAACCTGGATGTGATTTTTAAAGTGTCATTACAGAACTTGTTGTTAGTCTTATAAATCACAAAATGTGATGTTTGAAAAAATTACATGTGTTTTTTGTGATTTCCTCTGTTCAAATGAGTGATATCTAGTTTTTTTTTATTTTATACCATGATTTTTTTTTTGAAACGGTGACCAGGATAGGACATGTTTCATATTATTATATGAATATCAACATGATATCTCCAATATTTTACATTTAGCAAAATATTTATTTTTACATTAGTTGCATAAATTAAAGTATAAAACGGAATATAGGTGTAATGATGAGCAGGTGAAGGCAGACGAGGGGCGAGGATCTAAATGCAATTGGTTTTTATTGACAAAATAACTAGACAAACCACACTGGAACAAATAAAACGTCCACAATGGGAAAATAAAACAAAAACACGGAAGACATTCAATGGGAAACACGGAAGACATTCAAAGGGTAAACGGGCAAAACAAGCATCCTCAAACATCAACGATCGACAATGGCTGAACAAAGAACCAGGGTTTAAATACAGAAAGGAACAAACAAGGGAATGAGGGACACCTGGGGGAAACAATCAGGGAAGGAGAAACAATCAGGGGAACACCAATCATAAAAAGAAACTACAAAAGGACTACAAAAACCAAACAGGAAACAGGAACTAAACTTCAACATAAAGCACAAAAACAAAAGACAACAGTGAACATAACAGAATCCCCCCTCAAAGGATCGGATTCCAGACGATCCTAAAACAAAATTAAATGACAAAAAACCCCACAAAAAACAAAATGAGGGCACCAGGGGCAAACAGACAGTCCAAGGGGGCACAAGGGGCAGACAGACAGACCAAGGGGGCACAAGGGGCAGACGGACAGTCCAAGGGGGCACAAGGGGCAAGAGGGCAGTCCAAGGGGGCACAAGGGGCAAGAAGGCAGTCCAAGGGGGCACAGAGGGCAGGCAGGGACAGGTTCAGGAGGCCTGGGAGGTGGCCGCAGGACAGGGACAGGTTCAGGAGGCTTGGGAGGCGGCCGTAGGACAGGGACAGGTTCAGGAGGCCTGGGAGGCGGCCGTAGGACAGGGACAGGTTCAGGAGGCCTGGGAGGCGGCTCACTGACGTACGAGGCTACGGGCGCTGGCTAGCTGACGGTAGGGGCCACGGGCGCTGGCTCGCTGACGGTAGGGGCCGCGGGGGCTGGCTCGCTGACGGTAGGGGCCGCGGGCGCTGGCTCGCTGACGGTAGGGGCCGCGGGCGCTGGCTCGCTGACCGGGGGCGCTGGCTTTTCAAAACGAGACTCACATACTCCCTCCACGTGTGATCTCCGGGTTCCGGCGCTTCCCTCTGCCGGCATGTAGGTAGCCCGAGCCGGTAGATGGTCTTCAGGGAAGTGTCATCGAACCCGGTGTGGATGGCAACAGTGGAGAAGAGATGTGAGTACTCGCAGATGGTCAAATCCGCCTGGGCCAGTTCGGTGAAAACCGCTGCTACTGTAGATCCATTTTGGTCAATCGTTCTGTAATGATGAGCAGGTGAAGGCAGACGAGGGGCGAGGATCTAAATGCAGTTGGTTTTTATTGACAAAATAACTAGACAAACCACACTGGAACAAATAAAACGTCCACAATGGGAAAATAAAACAAAAACACGTTAGACATTCAATGGGAACCACGGAAGACATTCAATGGGAACCACGGAAGACATTCAATGGGAACCACGGAAGACATTCAATGGGTAAACGGGCAAAACAAGCATCCACAAATATCAACGATCGACAATGACTGAACAAAGAACCAGGGTTTAAATACAGAAAGGAACAAACAAGGGAATGAGGGACACCTGGGGGAAATAATCAGGGAAGGAGAAACAATCAGGGGAACACCAATCATAAAAAGAAACTACAAAGGACTACAAAAACCAAACAGGAAACAGGAACTAAACTAAACTTCAACATAAAAGCACAAAAACAAAAGACAACAGTGAACATAACAATAGGTACCAAACATATTAATACAATTTATTATTTTATAATAAATTATATGGAATCATCAAAAATGAAGATTCATATTAATTCGGGTTTTTTTTGGTTTGTTAGTTTTTTATGTTTCGGTATTAATGAAAATAGGGACGCCATTTATGAACATTTATTTTAGACATGTGTTTTGCATATTGCCATATATCAGAATTCTGCACACACACAAAATCATTTTAAGATTTATGCATTTCAATTTCATAACAAAATTCCATCAATTTGAATTGTGTAATGTTTACCAAAATAACTCAATGCAATCTAATGGAATGTTTAATAAAATTGAAATGCATAAATCCTAAAATTATTATTATTATTTTGAGTCTGTATGTATCTCATAGTACCTAATGATGCAATACAGAAAGTGTCACTGTATCTTCTCACTTTTTAACATGATTCAGTATTTTGACAATAATCGACTCGACTTTTGTCTCATAAATGCAAATGCTAAAAAGTTTCCTGTGGGAACGCAAATGTTTTGCGAGAGTCATGTCCAGTCAAGTCATTTTTATTTGTTATATTTTATTCGTTTCAAAGCAGCTTTACAGGAATCATGATTTAACAGAAAATTAAACTGTAATATCTATAAATATAAGGTAGAGCATGCAAAAGCAAAAATTTAGTTTTTTTCTCTCCCTACTTATTTTTCCCAACCACATTGTCCCCTTAGAGGTTCTGGTGAATGCTACAAATTTATCCAAAATTTGCACAGAAAATGTTTTTGGGCCTTTGTGGCAGGGCGGAGGGCGGGGCCGGGTCATGATCATACACACCCGGTCCCTTATCAGGCTAATCAAGCCTCCGAGAGGGATAAAGGCAGACTGCAGAGGATTGTGTGGGAGAGAGAGATAGTTTACGTACATGTCCCACTGTCACGAACACCAGTGAAGGCGCCTCCTCCTCGAGCCTCCGGAGATCGCATTCACCCGAGTACTGATCTCGTAGACTACATTCCCCACTAGCCCACACACCTAGGTCTGATTACTCGCCCAGCTGTTTCTCGTTACCTCACCCTATTTAACCGTGTCTGTTTGTTCCTTCTTTGCGAAGTCTTGTTTAGCCCCGGCGACATTTCCAAGCAAGTTTTGAAACCACACTAGTTTATCCGTGTACCGACCTAGCGTTTCCCTGACCACGTTTGTTAGCTTCCTACCCAGTTACTCTAGCCTGATAATCTACCTCGACTGTTTGCTGCCTGCCCCGATCTCTAGCCTGTTCTCGTTTCGCCCCTGTCTCTCTACTACACTCTGTTTGCCTGCCCACGACCTTGCCTGTACGACCTGAGTTTTGCTGTTTCAATAAAGCCGCATATGGATCCCAACCAACCTGAGTCTTCATTACACCCACACAATCCTCCTCCAACTAGACATTTAGCAGACTGATCACACTGTGAATGTAGCAACAGAAGGTTGAAAGTTCTGCTGCTGAAATTGGTCTGTGCCTAATAAGTTTGAATTATTGCCCCAATTAGCTGAAGCTGAAAGTTTCTGGGTGAAATGTCAAATGCCCACAGAGTGGCACCAGTCAGCAGGAATCCATATTTTATTAACTCTACCACCTAGCCAAAACCCCAACCCTAAACCTAACTGTCAGTTGAGTAAAAATGTCATTTTAGAGTGAAAATGCAACCTCTGATCATTGATTACGTGAATGCGATTAATTCCTGGCTACCACGTGAATAAAACCTGGGTCTTGGCGGTTGCTCACGCAAAACACTCTCAGTAGCTCTAATCTCAGTGTCTCTAGTCTCAGTGATTCGGCTGAATGGGGTTGAGTTTCAGAGTACATCATCAGAAGCAAGGTTCCAGTACCCTAGGATCGGCCACATTATTCTGACTCTCTGACAAGTGTTATTTTTTTTATTAGACATTTTTGGATCAAGGATCACTCCTTGATCCAAAAATCTGCACCTTGTTTCCTCTCAGAGAAGTTATGTCATGTAGTGCAGCGTGATGGGATTCTGTTCCCCGTATCCGTTACTACGCAATGTCAAGTGGACCGAGTCCAAGTGAGTGATACTTGTGATGGCCAGGAGGAGAGCGCTCATAACGAATATATGAACTATACTCAAATAGCAGACATGGGGACTTGTGACTTGGTGACTTGGACTCGAGTCGACTGGAGTCGCTATTTTTATGACTTGTGACTTGACTTGACAAAAAATAAAATACTTGAGACTTGACTCGGACTTGGAAGTTAAAGACTCGGGACTTGACTTGACTTGAGACACGAAGACTTGAATGACTTGAGTGTTAATCACATCATGTTTTCAGTTTGAATATAAAATATATAAATTATTTAAAAAAAAAAAAAAGTTGATCCAGCTGGAGCGCAGGCTGAGAATAGTTTTGTCATGACTGGATCACGACACTATAGGCTATCATCAGCCATGCTCTCTCGTACCTTACGCACACCACGCCCACTTAGATCAAATAACACATCAACATGTCAGCCGGAGGGGTAACGTTACCGAGGGTCATCGCTTTCGGCTTCAAAAATTATTATCAAGATGGCAAAAGACGAACAGCGCTTTGCAAGACATGCAACGTTAAGATCGCGGACAGCCAGACGTCAACCTCCAATTTCGTCCGCCATTTGAAGAGCCATGCTGCCCAGTAAGTGCTTGTCAATTTGTTAATTTTATCTGGTTAGTTGGTAGTTAGCTAATGTAATAATAGCTGGGTTCCCACGGTCCTTGAAATCCTTGAAAGTTTGTGAATCTGAAAAATAAAATTCAAGGCCCTGGAAAGTTCTTGAAAATAAACATACATAGATACAGGTCCTTGAAAGTGCTTGAATTTATTTTGTGCAAGTTTTCTGGAAAAAAAATCTGTCCATTAATTTTTTATTTCAGCCAACACTTCGTGGCTTATGCTGCATACTAGCCTGCTTGATTTACGTTAGTTACGCCGCATTTACGTTAAGTGTTTCCGCGCGAGGTACTTTGTTTTGTACGTTGCCATGACGTTCACGCGCGCTGGTACCTCAACGTTTCCCACTCACAGACATTGCAAAAATAGGCTTATGGATATACTCTGTGTGAGTGAGTGAGTGAGTGAGTGAGTGAGTGAGTGAGTGAGTGAGTGAGTGAGTGTGAGTGTGAGAGCGCGAGAGTGTGTGTGTGTGAGCGCGAGAGTGAGTGAGTGAGTGTGGGTGTGGGAGTGTGGGAGAGAGAGTGTGTGTGAGAGTGAGAGTGAGTGTGGGTGTGTGTGTGTGTGTGTGTGTGTGTGTGTGTGTGTGTGTGTAGAGAGAGAGAGTGTGTGAGAGAGAGAGTGTGTGTGAGAGAGAGAGGAGAAATGTAACAAAGTTTAATGTATGTAACTGTGTTTGAGAGAGAGAGAGAGGGAGGTGTTCAGAGAGGAGTCTGTTGGATGTTAAGCTGTTATTTGTTTTATGGACTCAATGTTGAAAATTTCAAACATTTCAAACACTGTTGGCAGAAGTGAAAAATAAATAATTTTATGAAGTTACAATTTTGTTTGATTCCATGATGTATTTTACTGAACATGAGTATTGTAATTTACTGACAGTTACTTATATCTTGTCTTTTCACTTTATTATGATCAGATTCTGCAGGTAAAATTACAATAATAAGGTGACTTGACTTGGACTTGACTTGACATAGCCTGTGACTTGACTTGGACTTGACTTGACATAGCCTGTGACTTGACTTGACTTGACTTGCCCAAGAAAAAAATACTTGGGACTTACTTGAGACTTGAAGGTTAAGACTTGAGACTTACTTGAGACTTGCACATGTGTGACTTGGTCCCATCTCTGTCAAATAGTATAATTAACTCCTTATGAATCCAGTCGGGAAGGGAGTTTATTTATAATGAAAGTGCTTGTGAATTTATGGTAATTATAACAGCCTGAATACAGGTGGTTGTGTAAAGACGGGGAGCCCATTCTTAAAGGGAAGGGCATAAGTATATATTTATATGGCCAATGAATAGCAAGTGCTCTAAACAGAGTGCAGTTGGAGCGGATGTGTCCGGCCAGGCCACAGTAGAGGCAGAGGCGGTTGGCGAGACGGCGTTCTCTCTCCTCCGGAGTGAGGTGGGTGCTGTCTAGCTGCATGGGTTCCAGGGTCACTTGGCGCTGGGGTGCCGGAGCGGGCTGCGGGAGCCACCTAGCTGGTCGTCGGGAGCGGATGAGGTTGTCGACGCGGATCGCCAGCGAAATGAACTGGTCCAAAGAGATCCCCTCATCGCGACATGCCAGCTCTGATTGCAGATCCGCGCTCAGCCCCTGATGGAAGAGGAGTTTGAGGGTGCACTCGAGCCAGCCGGTTTGCGTGAGTGCAAGTGCTCTAAACTGTTTGCTTAGAGACAGACATTCCTTTTGTGTGTCCTCCATAGTATATAAAGAGCTGATCAGACAGTCTGAACTGATGGGTGCACTCAACGTATGCGTGCAGCGCCCACACAGGGCATAACTAATGCAATGATTGTTCCTCATCTGAATTAAATGGAGGAGGGAAGAAGTTCAGAAGGTAAACCACCTGTGCTTTGAAGGGTGTGGTCAGGATCTTGGGTACATAGCCTTTCCTACGTTTGACAGTAACTCTTGAAAGACCGGGGCCAAACTCGACATGAATTGCCGATTGATAATGCATGCATTTCACCTACCCGTTTTACTGAGGCTAGAGCCAGCAGTAGTGTGGTCTTAATGGAGCATGCACAAATCAACAGTGTCCAAAGGCTCGATGGGGGACCTGCGAGAGCTTTTAGGACTAAAGTTAAGTCCCAAGTTGGGACTGTAGCCGGCCGAGGTGGTTTAATCGTCTTGCTCCTTTAAAGAACTTTATGATTAAATCATGCTTGCCTATAGAGATGCTGGTTTCATGTGTGTGATACGCAGATATAGTTGCCACATACACTTTGAGTGTTGATGGGGTGAGTCCTGCATCTAATCGCTCTTGAACAAATATTAGAATTTCATGTATGGGGCAGTTTACTGGGTTCTTGCTGTTTACAGGGCCCCCCTGTTGATTTTTGCATGCTCCATTAAGACCATACTACTGCTGGCTCTGGCCTCAGTAAAACGGGTAGGTGAAATGAGGAAATGGTGTCTGTGCACCTGTTTTTATAGCAGTCAGTTTCATGCCAAAACAGGCGGCGCTCAAACACCATAGCCAATATTCAAATATTAGTATCTTGTGACAGTGCCCTCTATGCACAGTTTCAGCTGTGGTCAGGACCTCTGTACAAAAAATGTAAACTTGATTAATGATACGGACAAACTTTAAATACCATTGAAATAAAAACTGACCTTTCTGCCATCATTTATTCACCCTCGTTGTTCAAACCAGTATGACTTTTTTCATCCATGAAACACAAGATTGTGGCTGTCCAAGCTCCAAAAGCAAACATAAAAACACTTAAAAGTGCTCATGCCTTAGACCTAAATTCTTCTGAAGCCATATGATAGTGTTGTGAGAGGAACAGACCGAAATGTAAGAGTTAATTCACCTCTTCACCCATTTGAAACTGGCGCGCATACCAGAACGACTTGTTATCGGAAGCGTTGCGAGCGCACCGGACACCATGAACGCTTTTGAGAGCTGCGAAAGCAGGATTCGCTGTGGTGCCAGGCAAAAGTTTAAACAAGGCAGGAGAAAAGGCAAAGGAAAATAATTTGTGCACATTGTTTCTTGTGTTCATT
Organism: Xyrauchen texanus; assembly: GCF_025860055.1. Taxonomy (NCBI): domain Eukaryota; kingdom Metazoa; phylum Chordata; class Actinopteri; order Cypriniformes; family Catostomidae; genus Xyrauchen; species Xyrauchen texanus. The sequence goes on from NC_068305.1 coordinate 8,515,726, forward strand.
GTCAGTGTTGTTGTTGAATGTGTGAAAGTGAAAGAGATTTGGGAATGGGCCAGTCTTCCGTGCCCCTCTTACAGTACCTCTGCGCGACCCTCAGGCTGCAGATGATGTATGGACTTCTCAACATATTTGGCAGAGATGGGACAATGATAATCAGTATATGGATTCAGAATTTTATCATGTATAATTTGATTTTAACATGGTTGGCAGTGATTGGATGATGCTGTCCATTACTTTGAATAAGAATTATTAATTCAGCTTTATAGAAAATCAGCTGTAATGTCTATAACATCTCAAAAACATGAATAACCAACACTCCTGGACACAAACTATTTGATGAAAAGAATCTGGGAAACCTGGGTCTAATTTGGGTGAGCCCAGGCCCACCATTGACAATGGGATATTTACAGTGGAAAAATTTGCTTTTTGAAAATACATATTTATTAACTTGTGCCATAAAAAAAACAATGAATGTTTTCAAATGGTATGAAAGTAATGTGAAAATAATTCCATAGCATTCAAGTGTATATCCAGCTCTTCCATTAAAGAGTTCAAAAACTGCTATGTAGAGATACATAGATTTTTTGTGAAGCACAAAGTGTTGCATACTACGCTTACTGATCTCACATTTTAAAAAGACATTTCAGTGCATGTATTATAGAGTATTTACAATGAGATCTTACAATTCTTTCTCTCTATATTTTTCAGAGAAATAAGGAACACAAGAAATCTGACATTCATCCATCCAGAGGCTTTTAAGAATCTCCCTAATTTACAGTATTTGTGAGTAAAACACTGTCCATATATTCTCATTTGTCTTTTCCGCAAACTGTCATTTTATACGACATATATACTTTGGCATAAATCCTGGTCTATATTGCATCTTATTTTCGCCAAGAACCGCCCACTTAGACAGGAAGAGACCATCTGACTGACAATTGAAGCAGCCAATCATAGTTTGTTTTGTTTTGTTTTTGCATGCCGCACAGGGTCAGGATTATATCATTGAATATTAACAGTTAATTTAATGCCAAACAAAGTGTTTAAAAATGCAACAAATTACTAAATAATAATATCTATAATAATAATATCAAATTAATGGTAGGGATCTGTAACAAACAATTCATGAAGTAAACTTTAAATCATATTTTCCCTTAAAAAAAACTGCCTGTCAAAGCTGTGTCCTCACTTTGCATCAACTTTTTAATAATAACCTGAATAAATTAGACAATATCATGGTCAGATAAAATTCTGAGGACCATTTTCACACTTCCTGCTCATGGTGGATGCAACAGTAGGACACGTGGTCTGGTAAGTTAAATAAAAAAAAATTAATGACAAATTTGTCTCCAATATACAACACATGGTTAAGATGGAAAAATTATAAATTCTGTCAATTTAGAGGGATTTTCAGAAGGAAAAAAATGGATATAATGTATTTGATCCCTTAACTCCTTTACTGAACACTATTATTAGATCATTAAAGACTGATAACCCTTGTTATATAATAGCATGCTTTCTAGTGTGTCTGTCAGAGCTGACACAAATGTACAATGCTAGTTATGAAGTGAATAAAATGTTAATTTTCAGAAAAAGTGTTTTTATAAAAACCTGTTCCCTTACATGGTTTGTTAGCTGAGACCTTTGTCTACAAATATATCTATTTCAAATTAATTTAGAATTTGAAAATAAAAATCATTTTTGCAAACAAACTAGATATCCAGAAGCAGAACTTCTAAAAAGGTGTTTGGATAATGTGCACATGTGGCCTCAGAGGAACCCCAAATTATGCCTTAGAGTATCTTCTTGAGAATTAGAGAAAATGTTGCCAATTCCTGGAAAACTGTTTATTCCAATGCTTAGTTCTTCCTCGCTAGCACTCATATATTCAACACAGTACTGTTTAAACACGATTCTTGTCTTCGACTGAAAAACTAAAACCTGTGCACTCCAACTTCCAGAAGTTGCATTGTAATGGGACAATCTGATTGGAGCTTGCGATTGTAGTACTTTTCAGTTTTGCGTGCAATGTGTATCAGGTGCTCAGTAAACATACTGTGGGTGGTCCATTTCAGGCAATGGGGTGTCAACAAACTGCTAAACATAAGCGACAAGCACCCATTTGATCTCCACATGAAAAGCGCTACAGATAATGTCTTGTTTTGATTTTAGAATATTTTAGCATTTGTCCGTTAATCATTTGCAGATGCTTCGGAAGGTCAGCAACAACAGTCAAAGTTGAAAATGTATATGTTCAACTTTGGGGATAACAATGGCGATTACACTTCTCTCTGTAGAGGTCAAAGTGTTCGACAACGGTGATATGAGTCATGTGGAAGTCCCTTAAAAACATGTTAACCTGAGAGATGTTGTGTTTGTACAGAGGCTTATTCAACATGGCCCTCACCATCTTTCCTGACCTGACCAACATCCAGTCTGATGTCTCGTTCTTTCTACTGTGAGGAGCATTCTGATTCTGCCATTTATATACGTGTGTGTTGATGTTTTATTAAGTGTTTTTCTTCATTCCTTTTTGCTCTTTCTGCAGAGAAATTAGTGATAATCCCTACATTGCTGAAATTCCAGTTAACGCTTTCCTCGGCATTACCAATGACATGCTGACCGTGTAAGTGCCTCATTTCTGTCTTTCACTGTATAATGACTCTGGTATGTTTTCTTATGTAAAAAAAATACAAAAAGACACATACAGACAGGGTTATGATTTCTGGTTATGATTTCTGGGGCCCTAAGCAACTGTCCTGCCTGGGGCCCCCTTTTGGCATACAACTGGGAGAAGTCATTTTATATCATAATTTTAATATAATTTCTAAAAGCCATTGTAACCAAGTACATTCAAAATGTTTCATGAAATAAAAATCTAAATGGATGCATGTTTTCCACAGTTTTTCCACTAAATGAACAGGAAGAATAGTATTACATTTGTAATATATTAAATATAAGGCAGATGCTATTTGCACCCTAGTGCAAATAATTATATATGCTATTTACACACCTGTGCAAATAGTGTCAGATACTATTTCCACCCATATTTAAATACTAGCATACAGTATGTGCATCACTGCAGTGTGTTTATTGTGTTTAATTAGAGTCCCACAGACACACTACATGAACCCCTTCCCCTAAACCTAAACTTAACCTTAGCAAAAATAACCTTGGTTTTACTATCGCAATCACAGTTTCACAGTGGCATTTTTTGTACATTTACAGTAACCACAAAAATAACCATGGTTACTATATTACCATCATATTTCTCTACTATCAAAATGGTTAATTGTATTATAACTATTGTTAATTCCAAAAAACATGGTAACTGCAATATAAGTACTACAGTGATGCAATGTACAGTACACACAAGCGATGCCGAGCCGCGGGAACGAGTATGATCGACAGACCCCGCCACCGGATCAAACCCTTCTCTGCACTCCTCGACATTCACTGTAACCAAATCACTGCAATGAAATCAACCTTTATATTCACTTTTATCAATTAATTTAAGGAGGATAAAAATAACTATTAAGAGTGGAAACAGGAAATAATTTAGGAAAACAGAAGGTGGTGGTTTGTCGTATATTTCTGTGGTTTCATCCGACTATTGGGGTGCAAATAGCTGCACTGTGTGGCAGATGCCATTTACATCGGGGTGGCAATAGACACTCCACTAATATAATTTCTATGCACCAATACAGCAATAAAAAACAATATTTACTTACTTATAGTTTTAGAAAATACTTTTTGTAAATTAACAGAGTGTGCAAAAACTGCAATTTATAAACTTATATTTAGGAATCCAGATTAGTATTAATTATTATGTTCAGTCAAGCTCATTAATATAATATGATACTGAATTACATTATTTTGAGGATTTGTTTTATGATTTGTTTTAAAAGTAATATACAATATTCTTTCATATTTCACCTTCACTTGGAGCTTTTATTTTGACGGCATGTTATAATGCACTGCCGTGTCAAACTGTATTTGGCAGTTTCCAATGTTGCTCATTACAAATTGCATTGAACGCTGTCATCTCCTGTGTGAGATGTGTCACATTTTTAGATTTGTATAATAAAATGGCATCAAATGTTTGGAAGTGTTCGAATGGGTGAACCTGCAGCACTTTGCCATCACAATGCATGTGAACCACTCTGAGATGGATGAAACATGGATGAAACATGGATATGAACATCAAGCCGTGCGCACTGAGTGCATGAAGTGTCCAACATTCCACACTCTGTTTTTATGGTTGAAAAAGTGCATCTTCCGGGTACTTAAAGGACACTTCTTTTTGCAGCATTTTCAGTGTTAACATATTACTCACACTGCTTACATTATAAAATGGTGTATAGTGTGTGGTGCAATACAGGACACATTCTCTTATTTTCTTTTCGTTTCAGCGTATAGAATTGTGGGTTTTTAACTGTAGGGAAGGTTCATTAATGTGCTTATTTGCATCTGCAAATGAAGGGTAAAATCGAGAAATGTATATGTAAATAAGATCTTAAAAAACATAAAATCTCAAAAGAAGTGAAGAAATTGTAACATTTAAAAAAAAGAAAAAAGTTATCTCTGTACTGTTAAACAGCCTTCTTTAACAGAATAGGAGGGTTAAAAATTGTGATAAAATAAAGGGTGGCATAATGTATATTTTCCTATACATTTTCACTTAAAATCTTGATTTTGATAAAAAAAAAGCAAAAGTCCATGGACACATTATACATCAGCTACCCATTTAGTTAATTAGCCAAACTGTCCACTGTCTATGGTTGCCAAGCAACATAGCAACTTGGCCCTTTAATAAATAATGTGTGCTCAGATGTTTATGTTGTTGGTTTACTATCTATTACCATTATTAAAAAAAATATTTTGGGGGTTTCTAATGATTGAATGATATTCTGAGGGGTGGAATTTACAAAGAATAAATTGCCCCGGCAAATGCGCTATTTATTAGCGCACGATCTTTGCGCTGGTTTAGCGACCGATTCACTAAATTAATTATGCATATCATCCAGTTGCGTAAATATGCCCATAAAAGGTATGCAGATTTGCTACATTCAAATAAGAGTTAGTGAATAACCTCCCTATTCTCTATTCATCTTGGTTCAACTTCGCTAATGCCAACCAAGCCAGCCCAGAACTTGAGAGTGGTGGTAGATGACCAGCTTAACTTCACTGCCAACGTCTCAACAACCGCCCGGTCTTGCAGGTTTGCACTTTGCAAAATCAGGAAAATCAGACCTTTTCTGTCTGAATATGCTACACAGCTCCTGATCAAAGCTCTGGTCATGTCAAGACTGGACTACTGTAATACTTTATTGGCCGGTCTGCTAGCTAAAACAATTAAGCCACTGCAGATGATCCAGAATGCTGCAGCGCTTCTGCTCTTCATCAACCAAAGAGAGCTCACGTCACCCTAATCTTGATTTCACTCCACTGGCTGCCAGTAGCTGCCCGCATCAAATTCAAGGCTTTGACTCTGTCGGACAACCAATTGAAAAGCACCCTCTTACTTCATTTCACTTCTCCAGGTCTATGTCCCAACTCGCTCTCTGCGGTCAATGAAAGAGCGGCACCTGGTGGCCCTGTCGCAAAAAGTTCTAGTTCCTGGTACACTTATGAAAGCTTTCTAGAAAACTTTGTGAATCACATAGAAATTTATTTTAATATCTGTGTTGTATAAACAGAAAGTGTTACTTGCCAGAAGTAACCATAGACATAACTGTTTTGCCATTTCTTGCTTTTTGTCCAACAGGAGGCTATACAGTAACGGCTTTAAGAAAATCCAACATCATGCTTTCAACGGGACAATGCTGGACTCAGTGTAAAGTTCTTGACACTCAAATCTTATGACACACATTAACAATTAAAGATCATTATTATAGCCTGGATAGCATGCCGTTGTTTTCTCAATTGCTTCATATGGACAAATCAGTAAAGGAAAGGGCTCCAAATCAGGAAGCCTTTTATTTCTTCCAAAAGCATATACTTGATTAAAACAACACTTCTTTTTTATTTATTTTTGCTGTTTCGCAAATCTGGAAACTTGTGTCCTCTCTCATTAACATTAGCTCCCAAAAGTTCTCTGCTAAGGATATGAGAAATTAATTAAGTCCGCCTCATCCTCTCACAGCCTGTTGCTGATGTCGGTTTTTGCATGTGTTTATATTGGACTGCTAAAATTAAATTCTAGGATTGTAAAATCTCTTGTGAAGGTGGGAGTGGGAAGTAGCTAGGCTTTTTAGGCGGTTGCAATGTGGAGTAGAGTTCATCCAGTGTGGTGAAACAATTTTTTAAGAAACCACTGGTGTGGCTGTTAGTGGCACAGCTGTTTATGAAGAAGAACATGTTTTGTTCAAATATGTAACCTCAATTATGAGCAATATTAAAAGTGATGCTTTCCTTAGCACACGTGAATTAAAAAATTACTGTATCCCTTTTACCTACTGCAAAAGATAGTTCGCCCCATATGAAAATTCAATCATTATTTTTTCACTCTCATGTTATTCCAATCCTGCATGACTGACTTTCTTATGTGGAGCACAATAGCAGCTGTTAGCCGGAATGTTAGCCTCAGTCAGCTTTTCAACAGGATCACTCAAATTCCAAAATTTCCCGTTCCCTAGGACTGTCCGACTCTTCATCTCTCATCAGACAGTTTTGCGTCAGCTCAAGTTTACCTTCTCTTGTTAGACCTCCGGAGGCGCATTGCGTCAGCAGCGTTCATATCCTGCATTTAAATGAGGAAGTAATTGCGTGTGCATAAAGGAATGATCTGGGTTCAGTACAAGTTAAGCTTAATCGACAGCATTTGTGGCATAATGTTGATTACAACAAAAATTAATTTCGACTTTTATTTTGAATTAATCTCCTTATGTGTTCCTTTGAAAAAAGAAAGTCATGCAGGTTTGGAACAATATGAGGGTGAGTAAATGATGACAGATTTTGCAATTTTGGGTGGACTATCACTTTAATTTTACTATATGGAGATGACATGTAATTATGTTGTTCACTATCATGGCCAAATTGATATTTTGCTTGCTTTTTCTTTCCAGGTACCTGCACAGAAATAAGCAACTGACAGTTCTGGATGAGAGAATGTTTGCTGGGAGCAGCAGCGGGCCAATGCTCCTGTAAGTGCTTTTGTTTCTGCTGAAAGCACTTGAGATTAAGTGTCTGCAGTGCTGTAGTTTCCTCTGGGCTCACAACGTTTCACCTGTTCCACCTATGATTTGGTTCTATTTTGGGGGACACAATAGGACAAATTAAGAAGGTTTGTTATTTTGATTCCAGTAGAGGGTAAAAACAAGATGACTTTAAATGTCCAGTAAGTGTTTGTAATAAGGTCATTTAGAGATTGCTAGTCAAGCTACCACAAAATATCATAGTGTTATTTTATTATTTAGTTATTATTTTATTGATTTTTTATTAATAGTGCTTACTGCTTACAAAGCAGCACTCTATAGAAACATTCCTCTTTCGTTTCTCAATATTCTGCAATTAATTTATCTTTAACCTGCAGACTCCATTCAAACTCTGCTCCCTAGATAAATTCAGTCATAGTGTGCATTAAACTTTATTATTTTTAGGAAATTATCAGTTAAATTTCGAATATCTCCATTGATTTATGTTAATAGAATTTAAAAATGTATTCAAAATGTAGCTGAAATGAAAATGTAACCTTGATGATGTCATCACAATAGTGCATGCTGAAATGCAGTTGGTCTTTTCTTTGCAAATATGTGTAGCCCCCTTTACATTGTGACTATATTGATTCTCGTGGACAGAAACAAGATATGTGCTTATGTTAAGCATTATGACAGCTGCAAAGCACCGTTTTATATACACAGAACCAAAGCCTCTATCTTTTGCTAACTTTCAAGCACTGCTATTTCCTTTAGGATTGCGAATTTTGTTACTTTGACACTTACTGTATATTTCAATAAGTGAATGAGAACTGGGGCCGTAAAACCCCCCCAAAAATACAAAAAGTACCATAAAGTAGAAGAAAAATATCCCATGTAAGTCGTGGGATATATTTAAAGGAATAGTTCACCCAAAAATAAAAATTCTCTCATCATTTACTCAACCTCATGCCATCCCAGATGTGTTTGACTTACATTCTTCTGCAGAACACATACAAAGATTTTAAGAATATTTCAGCTCTGTAGGTCCAATATTTCAGCACATTTTTCACTGAACATCATGCAATTGCAGTCTCTAGGCATAATCATGATTTCAAGCTAACACTTCTTAGTATTTGACACAGGCGTAGAGCACTAGATGGCGCTATAGGAAGTGTAATCGAGTTAGAAATCATGATCGCCAAGGAGACTGCTATCACAATATACAGTGAAAAAGGAGTTATATTTTGGTCTGTTCTCACCCAAAACCAACTGGATCACTTCAGAAGACATTGATTTAACCACTGGTGTTTGATGGATTATGGTTATGCTGACTTGATCTGCTTTTTAGAGCTTCAAAGGCCTGGTCACCATTCACTTGCATTGTATAGACCTACAGAGCTGAAATATTCTTGTAAAAAGCTTTGTGTTCTGCAGAAGAAAGAGAATAATACAATGGTAAGATAATTTTCATTTTTGGGTGAACTATCCCTTTAATGTCCTCTCCAAAGTCATTTGATATGTGTGGCAGGGCGGAGGGCGGGGCCGGGTCGTGATCCGGTCCGTTAACGGACATGTCCGCCATGTGTGTTTGTCTGTTAAAGTTTCAGTGTAAAGGGATCAATGGAAAGGAGGAGGCGAGAACCAGCTTGACAATATAAATAATGGTTTAATAAGAAACTGAAACTTTAACAGACAAACACACATATGACGGACATGTCCGTTAACGATCTCTCTCCCCCGCACAATCCTCTGCAGTCGACCTTTATCCCTCTCGGAGGCTTAATTAGCCTAATATGGGACCGGGTGTGTAGGATCACGACCCGGCCCCGCCCTCCGCCCAGCCACAATATGTTTTAAATCTCATTCAAATGTGGTTTAGGTTTGGGGTTAGGATTAGGGGTTAGACTTTAATTCATTTGAATATTTATTTTCTCTCTGGGAATAAAAGTAGTTTTTTAATAAGCGCCAACTCATACAATGTCTTACGATTCTGTTTAACTCTGGTTAACATCTGGTTAATTCATAAATTACTCTGCCCATACAGAATATATGGCAATGTAAATCACATATTTGTAATACAGTATATGTTCATATAATAGTTTCACTGATATAAAATGTAGCATAATTTTTTTTTTTTAAATCCTACAAAAATATATATAAAACATATTTTTTCCCAAACACTAGTGGGATATTAATACATATATGCCTAAATATATGCCGTATTTGAGATGTCTGTATGGGCGAGTTCAACATGAGAATGGGTTGTTTGGAATTACCAGGTTTGCTTTGGATTTAAAGGACTTCATTAAACTATCCTACTCTATATGTTGGTGTTACCAACTTACAGGTTTGCATGTAAACATTAAAATGCCCTGTCCTCTCAATGCAGGATGCTGAACATAGTAACATCTTATCTGCCAGCTGAAATCATAGTACTTTAATAAGTTAAAAATGTGGCCCCTGAGCTACCCTCTCAAGAGTCAGTCCAGTGTGAAATCATCGCTATGAGGTCACCGATAAACTATCTCAAGGCTGCAAGGGTGTTTTATTTATATATATTCATGTTGCACAATAGGCTCTTTGGAACATCTGTTTAAAAACAACAACAACACGCTCACATTATAATGGATTTTTGGAATGTGTGGTGATTCTATTGTGAAGGTTGATGATTTTAAGAGAAAATAAAAACACACTGATATAGAGATACACTGTAAATAGTCTGATTTATTCATTAGAAGGAAATTGTTGACTTAGGGTGATACTGAAACTGCTTTACTGGTTTCTTTACTGTAAAACAGCAATGTAAGCAGGGGTTAAAGGTATAGTTCATCCAAAAATGATAATTCTTAAATAATTTACTGACCCTTATGCCATCTCAAACTTGCATCATTTTATTTCTTCTGTGGAAAACAAATATACTTTTATAAAAGCAGCATAAAGGTGATCTATATAAAGGGATTTTTTTGTGTATGCCTCAAGCGTGAGGAAGAGTAAACAAGCTTCTCACATTAATGCACCGAACAGTCTGAATTCAAGATTCATAGTGAATAAGGAGTCACATTTTGGTCTGTTTCTCACCCCAAACCGATCACTTCAGAAGAGATGGATTAAACCACTGAAGTCATATGGATTACTTTTATGCTGCCTTTAAGAAGCTTGGAAGTTTTGAACCCCACTGACTATATTGTATGGCTATAAACACAATGGACAACTATGAAAATATCTTTGTGTTCCACAAAAGTCGGTCATACGAGTGAAAGATGGCAGAAGGGATGTTGTCGTATCTCTGAGATAATTTTTTAATATCATATTCCTTTAAACTGGGACAGAGCTTGATTTAAAAACAAATATTTTTTTATTTGTAAATGCTTGTGTACTCTGCAGTTGTCATGTGTTCCCATGCACACATTCGGGCCCCCCGCCTTTTTAACTAAACAGTAGAGACCTCTAATTTCCAGATTAAAAGAGTACTTGTTAATGCAAATTGAAACATGTGAAAGCATGTGAAATGAAGGCCTTGCTGAAATCAGTGGGGAAGGAATCTAAAGATTCTCCACTCTTACTGGAGGACCCTGAAGGAGAACAGCTTAACCTTTCTTTGAACCTCTTCTGTCTTTTTAGTGATGTTTCAGAATCAGCTATCACCTCCCTCCCAACCAGAGGCTTAGAGCCACTTCGGGAACTCTGTGCTCGGAACGTCTGGGCATTAAAAAAACTACCACCAATCAAGACCTTCAGACATCTGATAACAGCAGACCTGACCTACTCCAGCCACTGCTGCGCATTCAAGAACTTGAAGAAAAAACGAGGGTTTGTGATTGAGGATTCATTACAATACTAGATTAAAACCTGTGAAGATCTATAGGGTGAATTAATTTGTGTTGTGCCCCTTTTGCACACCGTATTTTTGAGCACAAAAACCTGCATCTTATTTGCTAACCTTCTGCAATCCCATTAAATCAGGCACTAAATGTGCTGAAATAGTGCCAACTGTGCCATTAGAATTTAAATTAAGTCATTGTCATTCTTTCTAGCACAAAGTCTGGAGGATCACCAGAAGTTTCTGTCACTCTGGCAGCTGAGGAACCTCAAATGGTGCCTCAAGTATCTTTTTTTTATTTTTTAGATTGCACCTTATTCACAAAACCTGTGCTATTTGCCTGGTGCTGTTACCACCTGTGGAAAGCAAGCAGTAAAATGTATTTTATTTTAAAGTGATATTCTGTTGATCATGGCATCAGTAATTCATTAAATTATGAAAAAGATCATTAGAAAAAGATCATATTACACACAGTATATTGGGCATACAGTGTAGTTGAGCATACTTTCAGCAGTTTAAGGAGCTGATTCAGGTGCCTGGATCATGGTGGTGGAGCAATGCTGTCTCATCAAAATATGCCAGATTACAGTAGTCTGATGCATCCTCCACAAGTGCTATGCAAATTGTGTTCAGCACATATTTTTGTAAATCACATTACCTGATTTGCATAATTCCTTTAATGCTAAAACAAGGCAGACAGCATGCGCAAATAAATAACACTATCAGCGGGTGCAATTTATTCTTGGTGAACTGTTGACACATAATTGGTTGCTTAATTTATTTAAGGTCGATCCTAGCTTTTGGACCTTTTAAAAATGCAATTTTCAGCATGAAAGCATAATGTAATTTTCTCTTTAATTGGCAGGTACTTGGAGGACATAATTTGTAACTTGACTGCCAAGTATAATCAACATCATAAGAGCTCTGTGGGTACTTTGAAAATTCCTGGCAGCATGGAACCTGGAATCAACTCTGGTGATACTCTCTTCAGAGACACCTATGACCACCAGGACTTTTATAGCAACCTGTATTACCACACCTACTCTGGTGGGCACCCAGAGGATGATGTGGGTTTCGGGGAGACGCTGAAGAACCCCCAGGAAGACACCAGCCATGAGTTTGACAGTCGCTATGACTATATTGTATGTGAGGAAGGAGAGGAGGTGGCCTGTTTTCCTGCCCCAGACGAGTTCAACCCTTGCGAGGACATCATGGGTTTCAGCTTTCTGAGAGTGTCAGTGTGGTTTGTTAGCTTGTTGGCTGTGTTGGGAAACCTGATTGTACTGTTGGTGCTGCTAACCAGCCACTACAAACTGTCTGTCTCACGGTTTTTAATGTGCCACCTGGCCTTTGCTGACCTGTGCATGGGCATTTACCTGCTGCTCATTGCTTCCGTGGACCTGCACACACGTTCAGAATATTACAATCATGCAATCAATTGGCAGACAGGTCCAGGATGCAACCTCGCTGGGTTCTTCTCCGTGTTTGCTAGTGAGTTATCGGTCTACACACTGACCACTATTACTCTGGAGCGCTGGTATGCAATCAACTTTGCCATGCGGCTGGACCGTAAGTTGCGCCTATCCCATGCCTCCGTTATCATGTTGGTGGGCTGGATCTTCTGCCTAATACTGGCCCTCATGCCTCTTGTTGGGGTGAGCAGCTACCAGAAGGTCAGCATTTGTTTGCCCATGGACACCCAGACACTTGTGGACCAGATCTACATCCTCTTTGTACTTGTTCTCAACATTCTGGCTTTTGTAGTCATCTGTGCCTGTTATTTCAAGATCTATTGCACAGTCCACAATCCCAGCCATCAGTCCACCAGCAAAGACACCTACATTGCCAAGCGGATGGCTGTGCTCATCTTCACGGACTTCCTCTGCATGGCACCAATATCATTGTATGCCATGACCGCTGCATTGGACCACCCGCTCATCACTGTATCCAACTCCAAGATCCTTTTAGTGCTCTTTTACCCGCTGAACTCCTGCGCCAACCCTTTTCTCTACGCTATCTTCACCAAGGCCTTCCAAGGAGACGTATTCATTCTGCTCAGCAAGGTGGGGCTCTGTCAACGACAGGCCCAGCTATTCCGCGGTCAGACGGTATCCTCTAAGGCAGCAGAGGAAACACCAGGCGTGAGAGGGAGCAAACGGGGGCAAAGGAAGCTCCTATGTCCCTACTGGATTTCCCAGGCAATCCACCAGTCACCCAACAGCAGGTGGACAGTGATGGGCAGGACACTTGAACCCTATGGGAATCAAGGCAACAACAACTAGAAAGTAGAAATCCAACTGGGTTGGAGCAATTAGATTGCAATGCAGCAAAGAAAAGACACAAATCAAATTCACTACTTGAAATGTCCGCTTTGCAATAGATTGGTAAAAAAAAAATTCGCCCCAATTTGAAATGCCTAATTCCCAATGCGCCACATAGTGACTCACCTCAATCCGGGTGGCGAAGGACGAATCTCAGTTGCCTCCATGTCTGATACTGCCAATCCAAGCATTTTATCACGTGGCTCCTTGAGCACGTTGCCACAGAGATGTAGCGAGTGTGGAGGATTCACACAATTATCCGCGGCATCCACGCACAACTCACCACGCTCCCTACCGAGAGTGAGAACCACACATTACAGTGACCACGAGGAGGTTCCCCATGTGACTCTACCATCCCTAGCAACCGGGCCAATTTGGTTCCTTAGGATACCTGGCTGGATTCACTCAACACGCCCTGGATTTGAACTCACGACTCCAGGGTGGTAGTCAGTGTCTTTACTCGCTGAGCTACCCAGGTCCCCAGATGATCCATTTTTATTTTATTGAATTGATGAAGGTCAATCAAACTCTACCCTGATGATTAACTGGAATACATACAGTAGGTTTCTTAATATTCATTTAACACTAGCATAACGAATTTCATAAACTATTCATAGCCATTATATCTTGAATGAATTCATTCAGTATTATAACATACGTAACACTGTGCCTTAACCAGCCACGATCACGATGGATGAGAGCAAATTTTGCCAAACACTTAGTTTCTATTTCTGTTGCGTGGTGCTGTGTAGTCCCGCCCACTCTGATTTGAACTGATATTGGTCCAGAATCCTGCTCCTCATAACTTTACATTAAACATAAAAGATGGGTTGTGAGTGTACTGCAGTGTGAAGCATTATCGTGTTCAATATGGACAGGCATAACACCTGGTTAGGGCACTGAATGGTTTTACGAACGATTTTTGCAGAAATTCGTTCTGCTCACGTTTCATGAATAAGGTCCAATATGTGTATACGGTATGTAATGCAAATTATTGCAGAGCATCATGTTCTTGTAAAATAAGAGCTTGTGTATAGATCACTTAACAGTGTTGTCTGCTTACTGTTGTCTTAGCCTGTAGTACCAACTTTTCCTAAGCAGTAATGTTAGTGATTATCTTCGCATATTATTATTATTCATCACAAATGTTTAAAAACCCATAAAATGTTTTTTTTCTTTATTTATTTAAAGATGTATTTTTTAATGTTAAAATACATTCTCTTAATATGCAAAGACAACAATATGTATCCATTTGTTGGTTGATTTGCCCAAAAAGTGAACACTGTCTCAGTGGCACTATCAAAACATTGCTGTTTGTGGAGCGGGATATTTCAGCATTGGTGCAACCAATGGTGTGAGTTTGGAGTGGGACTATTTGTTTGTCTGACCAATGGAAGATGGGGGTGTTTGGGAAACCAGTTTGAAAACTCTTTTTGCAATTCTGTTGGTGTCATTAATGCCATCAGGGCAGGACTGGTAATCTGGCATACCGGGCATTTTCCCGGTGGGCCGACGCACTATCAGGGGAGGACTGGCCATCAGGAGAACCGAGTGTGCCGTGATAAGCTAAAATGTGCCACAGCGTTATGCAGAATGGACCACAAAACATGCCGCGATATGCAGAAAAGGACAGCGAAACATGGCAGAAACTTTTGGGCCAGTTGCTATGGAAAATCCCGGGCCGATTTCTCTTCCCAGTCCAGCCCTGAATGCCACAGAAATTAAACACTTTTGACAGACTAACATGGTGTCTCCATTTTCATATGGATATTGCTTTAAATGTATTAAATCTGATTTTTAATCAAAATAAGTTTGTATTGTCATTCTTATTGTTGACACAGTCTAGTAAATAAAATCACCTAGAATAAAACACATCTGTCAAGCTTTGTATACTTTTGACTTTTTTTTAACCTCATAACAAGTTATGAAATTACAGAAATTACACCGCATATGGCAGATGTTAATGTAATACATAATGACAGTACAAGCCTAGAGTCTCATTATTTTTCCATATGAAGGTCACAGTCAGATTTTTAATGCTTTAGAAAATATAGCCCTTGGTTATATGATGTACAGTGTATATGATGTAAAGTAAGATCACAATAAAAGGCATAAAGTGATGTAACATCTTCACCGTCTCTAACTGAACTTTCTGACTCCAACTACAATGAGACTGAAGTATGGGAATGAATGCACCAGTCTACTTTCCATTGAGGCAAATCAATTATTGTAAATTAGCTTTTGTCAAGTTTTCATTCAGATCACAAACTGGGCTCCAAGAAATCTTACTTCCTCGTGTGAGTAAGTCGCATTCACCTACTGAACGATCAAACAGAATGAAAATAAACTTCTGAGCTTTAAGCAGTTCAGTGCCTGCCATTATTACTGCCAAAAAACTTCAAAGTTTTGAAAGAAATGATCAAATTACATTGACACTGACAACAATTATCAAACGTAATAGAATTTAATTTACATTACAGTTAATTTTGAACATATTTGAACAAGAATGAAAGTTAAAGATAGCAATTCTGAACTTCCTTTCTTGGAATGTGGAATGTGATGATTCTTCCCGATTTCAGATTATTCTCTCCTGGTGTAAACTATCAAAGGTTTTTGTTTCACAGGCTAGCACTGTCAAACAGTTTGTTGGCACTTGAACCAAATGCAGGGATATGATAAAGATTTTCTTTTTTGGTCCGGACCAAGAGAACCGAACTACAAGTTTGAACACACCCTGAAACATAAAAATCCAGTTAAAGTTAATTAATGCATGTTTTCCACAAAAAAGTAAAAAATAAAATAAAAATGAATATATACAGGTGAAACTCGAAAAATTAGAATATCGTGCAAAAGTTCATTCATTTCAGTAATTCAACTTAAAAGGTGAAACTAATATATTATATAGACTCATTACAAGCAAAGTAAGATATTTCAAGCCTTTATTTGATATAATTTTGATGATTATGGCTTACAGCTTATGAAAACCCCAAATTCAGAATCTCAGAAAATTAGAATATTGTGAAATGGTTCAGTATTGTAGGCTCAAAGTGTCACACTCTAATCAGCTAAACACCTGCAAAGGGTTCCTGAGCCTTTAAATGGTCTCTCAGTCTGGTTCAGATGAATTCACAATCATGGGGAAGACAGCTGACCTGACAGTTGTGCAGAAAACCATCACTGACACCCTCCACAAGGAGGGAAAGCCTCAAAAGGTAATTGCAAAAGACGTTGGATGTTCTCAAAGTGCTGTATCAAAGCACATTAATAGAAAGTTAAGTGGAAGGGAAAAGTGTGGAAGAAAATGGTGCACAAGCAGCAGGGATGACCGTAGCCTGGAGAGGATTGTCAGGAAAAGGCCATTCAAATGTGTGGGGGAGCTTCACAAGGAGTGGACTGAGGCTGGAGTTACTGCATCAAGAGCCACCACACACAGACGGGTCCTGGACATGGGCTTCAAATGTCAAACGTCTTACCTGGGCTAAAGAAAAAAAGAACTGGTCTGTTGCTCAGTGGTCCAAAGTCCTCTTTTCTGATGAGAGCAAATTTTGCATCTCATTTGGAAACCAAGGTCCCAGAGTCTGGAGGAAGAATGGAGAGGCACACAATCCAAGATGCTTGAAGTCCAGTGTGAAGTTTCCACAGTCTGTGTTGGTTTGGGGAGCCATGTCATCGGCTGGTGTTGGTCCACTGTGCTTTATTAAGTCCAGAGTCAACGCAGCCGTCTACCGGGACATTTTAGAGCACTTCATGCTTCCTTCAGCAGACAAGCTTTATGGAGATGCTGACTTCATTTTCCAGCAGGACTTGGCACCAAAAGTACACTGACACTGACACTTGACACTGCCAAAAGTACCAAAACCTGGTTCAATGACCATGGTATTACTGTGCTTGATTGGCCAGCAAACTCGCCTGACCTGAACCCCATAGAGAATCTATGGGGCATTGCCAAGAGAAAGATGAGAGACATGAGACCAAACAATGCAGAAGAGCTGAAGGCCGCTATTGAAGCATCTTGGTCTTCCATAACACCTCAGCAGTGCCACAGGCTGGTAGCATCCATGCCACGCCGCATTGAGGCAGTAATTAATGCAAAAGGGGCCCAAACCAAGTACTGAGTACATATGCATGATTATACTTTTCAGAGGGCCGACATTTCTGTATTTAAAATCCTTTTTTTTTATTGATTTCATGTAATATTCTAATTTTCTGAGATTCTGAATTTGGGGTTTTCATAAGCTGTAAGCCATAATCATCAAAATTATATCAAATAAAGGCTTGAAACATCTTACTTTGCTTGTAATGAGTCTATATAATATATTAGTTTCACCTTTTAAGTTGAATTACTGAAATTAATGAACTTTTGCACGATATTCTAATTTTTCGAGTTTCACCTGTATTTACCTGCATATATTTTTATAAAACACTCTTTTTTATGAGCAGGGTGTGTAAAACCTACACTCGCTAACATTTTGGAATTCAGTATTTATTTACTATTATTATTATAAGCCAACATTAATTTATCGTTGTCCAGTTTGTCATTATAATTTGATACAGTAGTATTATTATTACTTTGAGAATTTGTTGTACAAAATAGTAATACATTTATAGTTTTTGTCTTATTTAATTTACTTTAAGCAGGACCTTATATTCTGATGCTGCAGTGTATTGTTCAACATGTTGCAAAAGGATTTATTTTATGTTAAAATCATTGGCAAGATTCATTACAGTCACAGTAAACATACAAGGCATGGCGGCCCCTCAGCACACTAGAACAGAAGGACAAAAAAACATAGCAGAAAGCGCTGAAACTTTGTAGAACAATCTGGAATAATGTTAAACATTGTATCATTCACACTTTTGCAACCTGAACTTGAAAAATGTGCCGGTCCTGTGAGACACTGAAGAAACAGCGTGACGCCGTGCAGTGGGCATGGACGTTCGTCCAGCGTGTTTACATAGGAAAACAATGGAAAAACAGAGCAAACGTGGGCAAAAAGCACATTCGGTATGAAAGGCCCCTAACTCCTCCATTTATGGATGAAACAAGTTCGGAAGGCCTGAATATATTTTTCATAATTTACAAAACCGACCTTAAGTCCTACTTGAAAAACAGACCCAATCCTGTTGAACACGAACAGCTCTGAGAGCGCTGACAACATGTGACATGCCACCCCTCAAGCAGTTTTTGCAGTGGTTTCCCCCCCGATGTCCGGGGCCCCCGATTGCATGGTTTGCATGGTGGTTAAAACTGCTACTGCAGACATTCCCCAAGCTCACATCATTTATTGAGCTAATGTTGCTGTGTCGGGCTGGACAGGCCTTTACACCTTTAGGTGAAAAAATCCTGCAGTGCTGGGCAGGACTGGGTAAGAATATAGATTTTCTGATGCATCACAATCTTCATTTGAATGGTATTAATATCGATTTACTCTATGCGCAACCCCCTACTACAATGAGAGATTTGCAAAAGCATTTCATGCTATGCAACTAAAAATATTTATGATTAGCCACTGGCCGGTTAGAATTCACTCACCAGTGATTGCGTAAAACTCGTCTCGTTCTGTGTGTCCAAAGACGAGATCCACGCAACCCATTTGTCATTGAAAAATGGCTATTTCCAGTCAGTTGTTGATAAACAACAAAACAAAAAAGAACATGTAATTCTAATCATGCATAGCAGGGATGAGGTAAAGCCATACGAGTCCTCTCTAGTTAACATGGATTAATATAATAGAATAATAATAATAATAGCATGTGTTCAACAAATCAATGGAAATACTTGTAAATAGTACAAATTTGCAATTAAAAAATAAACATGTAACAAAATACATGCAATATAATATCATATTTCTTGACATGAATTGAAAAAAAACTAAATGATAGAAAAAAAGTAATGCCAAATTTATATTTTCTTAATGTATTGGTCCTCTGAACAATAACAGTATTAGCTGTGAGAAAATGTATTTCATATGAAAGCAAAATGGGCATAAATGAAACATGCTCATATGAATCGATACTCAATTGAATTGAATTCGAATAGAGAACTTGTGAATAAGAATCGAATCGAGAAACCTGTATCGATACTCAGCTCTAGTGTTGGGTAAGTTACTCAAAAATAGTAATCAACAACAAATTCCTAAGTACTTCTCTAAAATTGTAATCATATTACTGATTACTTCATGCAAAAGTAATCACATTACAAATTACTTTACTTTTAAGTTACTCTCTAAAACAATTTTCACAGAATAATTTGTTTTAGCGCAAAAAATGTAATTGTCTATTTCCTCGTACTTTGCTGTTGTCCCTTCAGCTGTCACAGAAACACCTACATATGAACATAATTCATGTTTTAAATGGTTTCTACATAAATTATATCATTTCAGAAATGTGTAACCCAAGTAATGTACTTAAAAGTAATTAACTGCATTGAAAGTCAGTAAATGTAATCTGATTACAATAATTTAAAGTGTAATGTTTAAATTACTTTTTTACTACAAAAGTAATTATATTATTGTATCTGATTACTTTATAATCAGATTACACCCAACACTGATCCTACTTATGATCCTTCTAAATTTTAAGATGGAATACGAGAAAGAAATTTACCATTGCAACTATGTGTTTTAAACATGTAAATAGAACCATCTATGAAGAAATGAAACTGTTTAAGATTTTTTTTAAAACCAAAATGTCTGAGCTATGTACTGGTTTATGCACAGTTGTGCTTATAAATTGGAATATATTGTATAAAAATGGATACTTAATAGAGATAAAATTTGATTTTCATAAAAACATGCAATAAGTAATCCAAATAAGATTATCCAATCAGATTAGATTACTTTAAAATTGTATTCTAAAAGATTACATTAGAAATTAGAAATTTAGTTCTGTAATTTGTAATCAGTACCAGATAACATTTTATAAGTAATCTACATTTTATAATTAATATTTTTAAGAATATATGTATTTTTTTTTTTCATTTAGTAGCCTACTGGCCAGAAGAAACTGCATAACAGATATTATTAACAGTATATTCCACAAGACAAATTAAACACAGAAATGACACAAATTACCCTTTTTAAAAGTTCACACACTCTTTGTTTTTAATATCATGTGTTGCGTCCTTGAGCATAAATGACTACTCTATTTTGAGATAGATGTGTGTGTATGCTGTAGGTAAGGCATGTAAAGGGTATTACTTTGAAAAAGGAACATTATACGTTTTTGATTATCATTTAGTTAATATTTGTTTTGTGGAATATATGCAAGTACCTCTTATCGCAATTACCATCATAAGCGCAATAGAAAAAAAAGAATACCAAGGGGTATGGAAACTTATGCTGACGAGTGTTTTTATCTTTTATAAACGTGGAAATTCCTGGATTTCAAGGTAGGTTGAAGTAATGAGTTCTTGTACAAAGTAACATCTGCTACCAGCAGCACGATAAAGTTTCTGAGGAAAATGCTGTGAAGACAAATGTAAATCAATGAAATTGCTGCTTTTTGTAGGGAAGGGAATTTGTTTTGCAACTGTACTTCACTCTTTTCACAGCCTGAAATGAACCACTTTAAATGGGGCCAGTCTGGCTCTTAAGCTCTTAAGAGTTTTTGCTTGTACACAAATCAAAGGCTGAAATCAAACAGTTTAAAACAATTCCTCTTTTAAAGTGATAGTTCACCAAATAATTTATGTCATTATTTACATACCTTCATGTCGTTCCAAACCCCCATGCTGTTATTATAAAGCATCAAATACTGCTTTTGTAGAAGAGCTAGGGGTTGCCACCCCTCCCATAAAATACGTGATTGTCCTGTATTTAAAAATGAAATGATGAGTTCTGTGTCGAATCAGTTCTGGTCTCGAGACTAGTATAAAGTAGCATAAAACTACCAAAACCAGTGATCCAGATGGAGAACAACAAACATTTACGTGTTATTTGGAGTAAAACATTTATTTCAGGCTCAAATTGTGCAGTAGTCTTAACAACTCAAAGTAGTAAATGATGTCAACTGTCATCGGTCATCTCGACTCTGAAGTTTCAGCACTATTCAGCCACATTTTTTTTTTTTTTGGACAATTCTTTTCAAATATAATACTTTAAACATCACATTACCCGCTAAGAATATAAGCAGATGCGAGGGGAAACACTGGAGACCAGAAATTAAATACAGGCGAATCATGGAACACTTCCGCGTTTGCCTGTGGTGGGTAAGGGGCCCTCTTAAAAGTCCACACATTGTGCTAAAACTGTGGGGTTTTTATTTATTGAAAAACAAGGTTTATTATAAATGACAGACATGGGGACTTGTGACTTGGTGACTTGGACTCGAGTCGACTCGAGTCGCTATTTTATGACTTGTGACTTGACTTGACAAAAAATAAAATACTTGAGACTTGACTCGGACTTGGAAGTTAAAGACTCGGGACTTGACTTGACTTGAGACATGAAGACTTGAATGACTTGAGTGTTAATCACATCATGTTTTCAGTTTGAATATAAAATATATAAATTATTTTAAAAAATAAAGTTGATCCAGCTGGAGCGCAGGCTGAGAATAGTTTTGTCATGACTGGATCATGACACTATAGGCTATCATCAGCCATGCCCTCTCGTACCTTACGCACACCACGCCCACTTAGATCAGATAACACATCAACATGTCAGCCGGAGGGGTAACGTTACCGAGGGTCATCGCTTTCGGCTTCAAAAATTATTATCAAGATGGCAAAAGACGAACAGCACTTTGCAAGACATGCAACGTTAAGATCGCGGACAGCCAGACGACAACCTCCAATTTCATCCGCCATTTGAAGAGCCATTCTGCCCAGTAAGTGCTTGTCAATTTGTTAATTTTATCTGGTTAGTTGGTAGTTAGCTAATGTAATAATAGCTGGGTTCCCACGGGTCCTTGAAATCCTTGAAAGTTTGTGAATCTGAAAAATAAAATTCAAGGCCCTGGAAAGTTCTTGAAAATAAACATACATAGATACAGGTCCTTGAAAGTGCTTGAATTTATTTTGTGCAAGAAGTTTTCTGGAAAAAAAAAAATCTGTCCATTAGTTTTTTATTTCGCCAACACTTCGTGGCTTATGCTGCATACTAGCCTGCTTGATTTACGTTAGTTACGCGCATTTACGTTAAGTGTTTCCCGCGCGAGGTACTTTGTTTTGTACGTTGCCATGACGTTCACGCGCGCTGGTACCTCAACGTTTCCCACTCACAGACATTGCAAAAATAGGCTTATGGATATACTCTGTGTGAGTGAGTGAGTGAGTGAGTGAGTGAGTGTGGGTGTGAGAGCGCGAGAGTGTGTGTGTGTGTGAGCGCGAGAGTGAGTGTGAGTGTGGGAGTGTGGGAGAGAGAGTGTGTGTGAGAGTGAGAGTGAGTGTGGGTGTGTGTGTGTGTGTGTGTGTGTGTGAGAGAGAGAGTGTGTGAGAGAGAGAGTGTGTGTGAGAGAGAGAGAGAGAGAGAGGAGAAATGTAACAAAGTTTAATGTATGTAACTGTGTTTGAGAGAGAGAGAGAGTGTGTGTGAGAGAGAGAGGAGAAATGTAACAAAGTTTAATGTATGTAACTGTGTTTGAGAGAGAGAGAGAGGGAGGTGTTCAGAGAGGAGTCTGTTGGATGTTAAGCTGTTATTTGTTTTATGGACTCAATGTTGAAAATTTCAAACATTTCAAACACTGTTGGCAGAAGTGAAAAATAAATAATTTTATGAAGTTACAATTTTGTTTGATTCCATGATGTATTTTACTGAACATGAGTATTGTAATTTACTGACAGTTACTTATATCTTGTCTTTTCACTTTATTATGATCAGATTCTGCAGGTAAAATTACAATAATAAGGTGACTTGACTTGACTTGACTTGCCCAAGAAAAAAATACTTGGGACTTACTTGAGACTTGAAGGTTAAGACTTGAGACTTACTTGAGACTTGCACATGTGTGACTTGGTCCCATCTCTGATAAATGATCAATTCGATGTACAGCAAAAGGAAAAAAATAAAAAAATAAAATAAATATACATGTAAGCCAACACAAATATATACGTATATATTATAAGATAAATATATATTTTAAGTCATCAGGCAAGAAATTTCTCATTTAAGTAATACACACAATGAACATTATAAAAGATCTTTTATTTCAATTTTTGATAAAAAACAATTTTGGTGAACTCTGGTGAAACATTTTTGAAAACATCCACAAAAAAACATTGTCTAGTGGCATTAAATGTAGGACATTCTAGTAAAATGCAGGGCTGGACTGGTAATCTGGCTTTCCAGCATTTTCCCGGTGGGCCGACCAGGGGCAGACCGGCCATTGGGAGAACTGAGCGGGCATGCCACAAAACTAGCCAAATGGGCCGCAATATGCAGAAAAGGACAGCTAACTTTTTTTTTTATGTATTTATTGAATGTGGTTAAGGACCATCTGAATATGTCACCCATGTCAACAACTTTACAGAGAGTGTGCCATATTTCACAACTTATAAAGTGGCAACCCTAGCAAGAGCCCTGCACAAAACTATGTAGACGGCAAAAGCATCCTCTAGACAAAATAAGTGGCCTAAGAACTTTATCCAAAATGTATTGGGGGCCCCAAACAAACCAAATGGAAGAATCACAAATTGGTGCAAGCCGAATGGTGTGGAAAATTAAATTTTTTCTCTAGAGATTGGAGTTACCAATTGGAGCGGTCTGTTCTATTGGCCCGATGAGGTCCATACCAATTCTTTCAAAAGGACCCTTGATTAGCGGTAGGACGCACACCACCTGCGAATGTCCTAAATGACCTGCCACTGGATTATGGTGAGCCGTCTAGAAGAGAGCTTCCCGACGGCTCTTCGGGACTAATAACCGGATTGTATTCTCTTTTGAGTGTCCTGCATGCATCACTCGAAAAAAACGATCTTTAATAATTGAAAAATAAAGGTATAAGCATGATGTTAGACTGGAGATGTTGACCATCAATTTACTCGTCACGTGACTGCTCTAGAGGGAAATCCCCTTCAGGGAACTCACTGAGGGCAGGGACACCCTCCTCTTTTTATTGTTTTTATTTGATTTATTGGAAAACGAGTGGGGGTAGAGCAATCTAAAATATCAATATGGTGGTATAATGTAACTACACTAATTTATAAGTATAATAAAACATTATGACACCAGCCTACTTGTTAAACGCTCTAAAGGCAACTTTCAACTAGCAACTGATTTCAATACGTGACATATGAGAAATGGCGCAATCCTCAAATGAGCCCAAATATGCACGGTGCACACACATATTTTGGGTAAAATAGTCCGTTTTGTGTCATACAAACTGTATCGATACTTTTAAGTATTGAATGATTATAAGAATATTTATAATCTAAATTTCTCTTGCTTCGTCCGCCATTTTGGATTTATTTTTCCGCTGAGCTCGTCACGGTGAATTCTGGGATCGCCTACCCAGGGAAGGATACACCACGCTTAAAATTGGCCTAAACGAGATATCTTAATAAGCAGCATAATAAAGATACAAACATTTTGGAACAGCCTTCGAGTTGGGAGCGCGACTGTGATGTCTTAAAATGCTACCTCCGGAGGACGCTCACTAGGTTTTGGAACAGGACCCATTGTACACTTATTGTTGCAATTTCAGGGTAAACTTGCACTACTTACACTCCAAATAGAAGAGTGCTTAAGTGTTTTGTTTTGGATGCACCCAAAGCGGTTTTATGGACAAAGCTGAGTGAAGAAGCTTTACATTTCTATTTTTGTGTTCCACTGGGAAAAAAGCAAGTGCGTACAGGTTTGTAATGGCATGAGGGTATAATGATATATAATGATAGTACTTTTGTAGTATTATTGTAGTAATGTACTTTTGGGTACACCACTGCTTTAAAGCTTCTGGGCTTTTCTGTGATTAAACAGGTCTGGCCAAATGTAGAAGTCCATAAAGAAAAAGCTTACAGTTGGTGCTGAGACGAGACATCACTCACAAGTGCAGCTTCCCGTAGCCACATCAGCGGTCAGGGATTTGCCATTACAATCAGTTTTAAAAGCAGCTCTGTTTCATACCACCTAAAGTCTGATCCACACTCATGGTTGTAGAGAAAACACAACAGCCCTTGAGCTCTTATTTAGTGGCCTCATTCAACCTGCCACCAGTTTAAGATTGTCCAAAGGGGGGAAATTTAAAAATCCAAGCAGTTTATCTGGCAGACAGTGTTTTAGTAAAGTCTAATTCGTCTAGAATGATTCAATAAAAGGCATCTAGTATTTCCCTTTTTGATGCGGGTTTCTCAAATAAAACTTTAAAGTCTTTAAATGGAGCGTTATCATTTGGAAAGTAATAATCTCACATTTCTAGGCTTAGTATTTGGGGAAATGTCACCTCCTGCAGTTTTTTTTATCACCAAAAATGATGTAATATGTTTCCCCTCCTCAGGGGGTCCGTCATCAAATCAACGAAACCAACCTCTAAATATTTGTGAAACTGATTAGAGTCATCTACGCAAATTACCCAGGAAATTGGACTGGCTCTTAAAATAAGTATACCTTTCAAAACATGTCTCTTTGCAGCTGCCTGCGTTCTTAATAAATGTCCAATTTGGGCTTAACGAGTGCACATACTGCATACACAACATACTCCAAACACTACACTGCACATTTAATGTGGTTTTGATGCAAGTTACCATGACAACAGGAGAGTTTGAGTTTGAAGAACCGTCATCGGTAACAAGAACACTGTGAAACAGCGCCATCTGCTGGGGACACACATACATTACATAAGCACCTATTGTGAAACGTGTTTGTGCTTTTTTCCTTTTTGTGCATTAAAACTTACCTTAACATTATGATAATTTTTATTAATATTACATTTAAAATTGTGCACTCAAAAAATATTTCAATCTTTAAGATTTAAGAATTTTAAATGTATGAAAATTCCATGAAACTGAATATTTAAATAGTGTAAATATAATTTTATTATTTTGTTATTAAAAACTGAGTATGAACTTTTTAAACTTGAACCAAATACATTTTTTATATAAAAATATAACATTTGTGGCATAATGTTATGTACCACAAATAAATATGGAGGTTACAGAGAGGCACATACAATGGAAGTGAATGGAATGTTTTTTATGAGGGTTTAAAGGCAGAAATTTGAAGCTTATAATTTCATAAAAGCACTTACATTAATTCTTCTGTTAAAACTCATGTTTAAGTAGTAAACATTTTTAAATTGTCATGGCAATAAAGTTGCAAATTTGGCCATAACTTTATGCAGGAAAAGGTTAATGAGTGATTTTATTGTATTAGTGTTGTGATTTCACACTAAAATTACGATAAAGTGATAGTTCAACCAAAAATGAAAAGTCTCTCATTATTTACTTACCCTTATGCCATCCCAGATGTGTATGACTTTCATCAGCAGAACACAAATGAAGATTTTAAGCAGAGTTTCTCAGCTCTGTAGGTCCTTACAATGCAAGTGAATAGGTGCCAAAATTTTGAAGCTCCAAAATCCACATAAGAGCAGCATAAAAGTACTCCAGGCATCTCTTGTGTATTAATCCATGTCTTCTGAAGCGATATGATAGGTGTGGGTGAGAAACCGATCAATATTTGTCCTTTTGTTTACTAGAAAGTCTCCTCCCTGCCCAGTCAATGTCCACTTCAGTTTCATATTCTTTTTCTTGTTTTTGGTGATTCACATTCAACATGCATATTGCCCCCTACTGGGCAGGGAGGAGAATATGATAACAAAATGACTTGAATATTGATCTCATATGGATTACTTTTATGCCGCCGTTATGTGGATTTTGGAGCTTCCAAATTTTGGCACCCATTCACTTGCACTGTTTCTTTAATAAAAGGAAGGTCGAGTCAAACTAAATCTTTGGGGTAATCAAAATTATGCCACAAATGCTGTCGATAGAGCATAACTTGTATTGAACCCGGAATATTCCTTTAAATTTATGCAAGAACACAAACACAATAATGATGAGGCTGATCAGTGTATAAGCTTTTCTGAATTTTACTCTGATCCGCACACAGTCCTCCATTAAGTTTAATGATAATGTTTTCTAACAGAGGGATGTGGTAATTGACAGTATGCAACAAATGTTTCAATTGCATTTAATCCAGTATACACCTTTCAGAGAGTGGGTGTGCATTTAGATTGCATAATTAATAAGCACTTCAGACACATATATCAAATGTTAGAAGAACAGTTTAATAGATAGTCACAATTCTGCTTCCAAAAAAATGAGTTATTTTCTCCTAGTCTAACATCTGGAAATGTACATAAGGCCACCTGAAAATGTACATGACTTTGACAGTGTGACAAAACTCATATGTTCATATTTATATAATTGACAATATCTTACAATTATTTTGCTTACAAGTTAGTGGCTGCTCCAAAATACAGCACTCCTTTATACAAAAATAATTCTTGTCGTGTCCTGTGAAATTTCCATGGTAGCAGGTAGGGCCAAAGACAGCCCCATGGTTTTATTTATATATATAATGAATTAATTCTTAATTATTCAACTGCCACACGTCAAAATGACAATGTCAACAGAAGGTGTCACTGCTCCAGGTACATCGAGAGGCAGACCTTTTCAAGAACGGATTAAAAACAAAACCATCTTGAGATTGTGATGCCATAAAAAGATTTTTTCATCCATAAAATAATGCATGTTCAAGGAAAACTGTATACATTATATTCGAGGGGAGTGATGAAATATTCACACATCAAAATGCACATTTTTGCTAATTTTTTCGTCCCCCAAAAGTGTAAAAGACATTCCATTTACAGCGTTAACGTTTACAAATGTACAACTGTACAAGACAAAATAAAAGCAATCACTACGCAATTTAGCAAGGCCTGTCCAACGTCACAACTAGATTCGTTTTTTCTATTCAACTAATAAACTTACACTTAATAACTCCACATATACTACATGTATTCTACATTTATTCATATGAAGCAAAGGAACAAAAGCCATTAATATACTAGCCATTCAGAAAGGTTGTGTAGCAGAAGACGGCTGCCCCCTGTCCATTCTCTGAAAACTCATCATTTTGCGTATTGCCCCCTTCTCGCGTTTATAAAAATCTATTCCGTTCTCCTCCCTTTCAAAGCTAAAAGTCCTGGGATGGCACCACAGACAGCAGGACAGGGACATCGGCCATCTACCTCGCCTCTCTGCTCCGAAGGGCGCCATGTGTGAGCGCAGTCTTCACCCCACCCGAGAGCAACAATTTAATATTTACTTGTACATAAAGATGCTATACATTTTGCCTAAGCTAATACAAATCTAAGAGTTGATAATCAGTACATAACCATACCGTTTCTAGGGCAGTGTTCAAAAAAAACTACTCGACAGATGTTCCACAAACATGATGACAACGAAAATCATTCCGTTAAACATTATATCCAGACAAAGCATGCCGAATCTCCCTCCCCCCTCCATGCCTCATGAACCCCCCACCCCAAAATGGAAAGATTATTCCAGGTTTCAACAGCCTAACATGATACAACTCATCGCTGTGCTCCTCGTTTTAAAACGTTAAAAAGGGCGACCGTGCCTTACACGTCATTCAAAGCACCAAGTGATGTGGTCAGTGTGGCAAATAGTATTTTGCAACCAAATGCATACTTTACTACATGTTGGGTCAGTTAAAACAAAAAACAAAGATGGAGGACATCGTAAATTAAGCTTGGTTGCAAAGAGGTGCGCACATGAGGGACAGAAAGAAGCGAGGCCGTGCCAAAAATGACCCCCATTTAAATGGCAGAACTCTAGGAAACGAAGATCTATGATCAGTTAAGGATCTCTTAACAGCACATAACTCAACGGGACGGCAGACGAAAGTGGTCATCTACGAGCAAGTTCTTGGAGACCAGCTGACTGGTCAACTTCATCAGCAGCTTTGGCATGTGTACCATCGTGCTTGAACGGGCCTTAAATATGAAACTTCCTAACTGTGCTATTCAAAAGTCTGGATATAAAAACAAAAGAGTAAAGGAGAAAGAATTAAAAAGGATTGCTCAGTTTGGCCTTATAAAGTCACTTGCTGGTGTAAATTGTAAGAATTGTAAATTTTCAGCAAACATTTCTTTTTCTACAGAGAATTTACAAGGTAAAAAAAATGTACAAGATATTTACTAGAAAAGAAAACGTAAACCGTCAGTTACATCAATTACATCATAAACAATGGTGTTGTGCTTTACCCATAAATAGCTGACAGACCATGCTCTCTCTGATTTGGGGGAGGGGGGGGGCAACGGTGACTGCATCAGGGACAGCAAAGGGGCACGGTCAAAGCATTCTTAGGTGAAGCACACTTCATTTCATTTCCTTTCCTTTCCTTTCTAAAGGGCGTGACAGATCTCCACGGTGGAGAAGAGATGCCCATACTTGAAGTGATTTGGGGGAGAGAGGGCGAGGATTGGGTTTGAGGCCCCTACATGAGGCCATTGGTGGGGCCACCGATGGGACCCAGGTCTGATCCACTCTTCATGTAGTACTTCTCCAGCTTTGCCAGGATGTGTTTCCCATACGTGTATTTGCGGAGAGTGGCGATATGGGGCCGGATCTGGAACACATGGCACAAGAAAAGGTTTAAGATGTCACCTGTGGCCCTGTGTACACTTAATATTAAGATATGCGTTTTGAGTGATCCGATCACAAGTGAACAGGCGAGACCATCTCAGATTACCTCTGGCCATCATATTAAGCATTTCTTTTGACCACTTTTGTTCTGATTTCGAGGGGAGGGTCTCTGTTTAATGACGGCATACATTAATAGCTACGTCAACGTGTTACTGTGTGATAAAGCGCAAATACATTTGATGCCAGATACACTAAAGAACTTCTGTGTTCTGGTGCATAGGGGTGCCCCGATTAGGGATGTGCTAGACTAGTCAACTAAACGGTTTTGATGCTGCTAGATGACACTGGATTTACTAGTCAGTTAATTTTGTCCCTGTTAAACTTTTTACATTTTTACACATTTATGTTTGGCTTTATTTAAAAACAAATCTTAATGGCTGCACCTAAAATTTCTGTCATGTTAATGTTACATTTTAAATATAATTAATAAAACAATTATTAAAAAAAGAGGATATCTGGATCAGATGTATACAAATCTCATTTCACCTCAGGCTGTGCGTACTCCACTCATGACGCATGCAGGAATATGTTCTCTCTCGAGACAAGCAAAGTAGCCATGGAAATCACTTAAGTACTTGTACTCATGAAAATGCTCTGATAACAAAACCTGATATATCTGAAGTACGGATGTCATTACATACATTATGTCATTAAATCACATTATGTCCTAGTGTGATTATTAAACTGCAAAGGCTGCGATTTAATGAGATAAATGTATTAGATTACATGCGCTGTGTGCTTTAAATGTAAGCGTCTGTCAATGTGTGGAGCAGGTGTTGCGTTTCACACCTTAAAGAGCTCCTTGGCTCATACATGGATAACTCCAACATGACAACTGCATGCTGTGTTTGAAGCAGATGACAGTGAGCAGAGTGCAAATTCACTTTGTAGCGTGAGGCACATACAGACTACATATTTATTTTATTAAATAGCAGCCTTTTGCAGTTAAAAATCACATTGGGTCACGTAGCGACAGGTGTCGTGGTCAAATGAGTCCGCGTCAGATGTCACAGTGATTCCACTGGCTCTTAGAACTTTTAATGAGTACTATATTCACTGCCTGAGTAGAAATCCTAAAAAATTACAATAACTTTGTAAATAGGACATTTATGGCTTGAAGGGAAAATTATTTAAAATAAAAAAAATAAACAAATCATATTCTTGTTCATATGTATAGTGCTTTTCATAATACACATAGTTTCAAAGCCGTTGATATAACACAAAAGGTTCTAGGGACTCAATTTCACCGGCAGATCATGACACCGGCTTTTCCGGAAGTGCGAAGCTTCCATCAAAATAACACACTTCAAAATGAAAGCCTTGCCATAATAAAACTAATTTTAAAGGGAAAAGAACACCAAAAACATATTACTACTGTATACAGTTGTTATGTAATATTCACTTATGTAATATACTACTAATAATAAGTAGTAATTTAATTCACTTCCATTCAAAACCGCAGGTAATAAGCAACGTTTGAAACACTTGTATGAGGGCAGTGGTTGATTGACAGGTGAGTAGGAGGTGCTTAGCTGCTGTTTGAACGGATGAGCGTTTACACAACAAGCCCAACATGGTCACGTGTGTTTTTGACTAGGGGTGGGTAAAAATATCGTTTTTACGATTAATTGCGATCTTCATTTGAACGATATTGATTCTTAAATCCCAAGATCGAAGAGGAAATCACTCGCATCTGCAACCAAATTTAATGCTATGCTACTAAATTTAATATATTTTGCAACTGGCTGGTAGATGTTTAAAATTTCATTCACCAGTAATTGTGTAGTCTAGTCATGAATTGATCAGCAGCGAGATCCTTTCACAGCGTGTTGTGTATAAGTTGTTCGGTGTAATGTGTCCGAAGACTAGATCCACGCAACAAATTTGTCATTGAATACTGTCTCTTTTAATACCCTTTCTGTTCTTTGATCAAAACCCCCCAAAAAATTATTAGAACATTCATATTTTGAGAGATTATTATATTGAGAGATTACTACACTATATTTTAAGTCTCACCGGTAGGAAAAATTATTACAAGATGTGACTCTTTAGTCACAGTCAGGAGCCCTAAATTTCTGCTACCTTTGCCAAAGTTATCAGAGTAAAAAGAGGTATCATGTTTGGGTCTCCTGCTGCTTTGTTGTGTATGTGTTCCACTCGCTAACAGCTGCTATGCGATGACGTCACCGAGTATGTGCGTGTATATGGTGGCATCCCTCTCGCTTCATACATGTGTCCCATTTAACACAGTATAAGCGTACAACTAACTGGTACTGGCATGTGTGTTGTTGCGCTCAGTTCAGCAGCGGGGCAGTGCCGCTCCTGAATGCATATAGGGGAAACACTAATGTTACTTAAAAATAAAATAAATAAAATGTTATTGCCAGGAAGTTGGGTGTTTCAACCAAAAAAAAAGCTCAGGCCATGGGTCATCTAGTTGACTGCTTTGTTTTTTCCCCACAAGGTGACTGTTTTCTGAAATGTGAAAACATATCACAAAATAATGTATTTGCAGTTTGTACTCATTGGATGTTATTTAGCCTTCTCTTAGTCTTGCAATCGCCTAGAGTGGACGTCGAGAGAGCTGAGGTCGAATGAGGCACAAGCGAGCGAATGAGTCTGTGCTCCACGAAGACTGCTCCCGCTCACGCAACCTAATGTTTTAATTTCATGCCTAGTCATTGTTTTTTTCTTCAGAATATTCACTTTCTGGCTGTATTCATAGTCTATATGAATTTATCAATAAAGAGCTGTTCATTTCTTCTCCTCTGGGTGCAAATATCACATTTCACAGGATTAAAACATCCATGTCATTACAATGTGTTGCTGCAACATACAACAGTATCTCAGTATTACCTATGGTTTCCGACTTTAAATATCATACCATTTCAGAGTGTTTTTTAGCATCTTTGTTTCCAAAAATAAAAATTTTCAAGGCAGATGAAATGTATTATTACAGAACAATAATCTCTTTTCTCAAGAAGATCCAGCACAGTTTGATTCCCGAATAATACAACACTTAAATCCTCATTCCATATTTATACCTTGTGCATGATGATCTTGCGCTGGGCAGGCTCAGACATGTCAATCATTCTCTGCACCACATAATTAGCATACTGGTCCTTCATCATAGTGTAGAGGGCGCTGTGAGGGCCATCCTTCTGACAGCACACCTCATCTATGAGCAGGGCCCTCTCCGCACGGCACGAATGAATCACACACTTCTCTACAACATTACTACAAGAGACAAACACACAAAATACTATTAGGCAAATCTGAGGTCTCAAATTTAACTATTGCATTGGCTTTAAAGCCTGTCAAGAGCATGTGCAGGTCATATGTAATACTATAATCAAGAAATAAGTTATTTGCCATAAAGACAATCAAACCTTTTGTCAGAACCATTAACATTTTTTTTTGCATCATGACATTCTTTTGCACACTTCTCTCCCAAATTAAAATATTAATTAAAACTAATTTAAGATCAAATTGAGATTCTATGTTGTCTTCATAACCAAATTCTGGTACTACAGAAGTACTGTGCCCTGATAGCAGAACCTTGTGTTTACATCTGGAAGACTTATCTTTTAGATTGTTTAATCAACTGTAATATGTCTATAAGACATTTCCTATTGAATTTCAAAAGGACATTCAGCAGATGTCTTTTGAGAAGTTTATAATTTAGAATGAACGTGAACTGCTCTTACGATATCTTTCAGATGTTAACTAGAATGGGATGCTTTCCTGATAAAACACTAAATCTGACCCTTAGTAAGTGATTTTATCACACTAAAATCATATTTATGTCTTGTGGCTATACTGCTGAAAAAGTATTTTAACATTAAAACATTGCCCATTCACTTCCATGTACAGTTGAAGACAAAATGATTAGCCCCCTTTGAAATATTTAGTTATTTTTCAAATAATTCCCAAGTGTTGTTTAATGGAGCAAAGATTTTTTCCAACATAGCATTTCTAAACAATAGTTTATTTAGGCAACTCAGATTGTTTATAATACAAATAGAAACAAAGTTATAACCAAGAATTAAAAAATGTGAAAATTATTAGTCCTTTGATGTTAGTCAATACTGTATCCATTTTGCTTGATAACAGCCTTTAGTCGTTTGTTGTAGTTCTCAAGTCCTCACAGCCCATTCCTCCTTAGCAAATCTCTAAAGCTCCTCAAGATTTGTTGGACTCTTGGCATGGACTCTAGTCTTCAATGTGGCTGACAGATTTTCTATGGGATTCAAGTCTGGGCTTTGTGCAGGCCAGTCAAGGACGTTTACTTTGCTCGTTTGGAGGTAGTTCTTCCCCAGAAGTGAGGTATGCTTTGGGTCGTTATCATGCTGGAAGACGAAATGTCGACCCAAACCAAGTTTGGTTGCAGATTGCCTGAGGTTGTCTTTCAAAATCTTCTCGTAGTCTCCCTTTTTCATGATTCCTTCGACCCTGATGAGATTCCCAGTTCCAGACGCACTGAAACATCCCAACAGCATTATACTCCCACCGCCATGTTTCACTGCGGGAACGGTGTTCTTTGGGTTGAGTGCCGCTCCCTTCTTTCTCCAAAAATAGGCAATATCTCTATGGCCAGAGCGCTCTAGTTTTGTCTCATCTGACCAAAGGACACGTTTCCAGTGTGCATCATGTTTCTCTAGTTTGTCCTTTGCAAACTTGAGTCTAGCTTGGAGGTGTCTCTTCTTCAGAAGTGGAGTTTTTCTTGGTCTGCAACCGCGCAGTCCATTCCTGTGCAGGGCTCTAGTGACTGTCTTCATTGAGACGTCAATCCCAGACTTAGCTAAATCAGTCACTATTGTCTTGGCAGTTGTTCTTGGGTCTTTAGAAACCTCTCTCACCAGTTTTCTTGTTAAGGTTTTCGAAATCGTTCGCTTCCTGCCTCTGCCAGTCTTGTTCTCCACTGTGTGGGTCTCTCCAAACTTCTTGATAATACTTCTCACGGCATTTCTTGACACCTGAAAACGCTTTGATAAATTTGTATATCCTTCTCCTTTGTGAACATTAACAATTATTTTTCTCAGTCTAAAATGTATTTTGTCTTGACAGTTATATATTACTTCACTTGTTGTTTGGGGGCTTGGGGGATTAATTAGGGAAGTCATTGGATAACAGTGGTTAGTTCCGTAGCCAATCAAACAGAATTTCTTAAGGGGGCTAATAATATTGACCGTAGCAGTTTTTTTTTTTTAATTTTTTATAATTATTTAATTCCAGGCAAATTTAAATAAATAAGGCTTTTTCCAGAGGAAAAATATAAGAAATACGGTGTTAAAATACCCTTGCTCTGTTAAACATCACTTGGGAAATATTTGAAAGAATTGAAATTTCATAGGGGAGCTAATAATTTTGTCTTCAACTGTAAGTGCCTCACTGGATCTGTCAGAATTTACTGACCTTGCAAACTTATGCTGACTCAGCGCCAGAACCTTCCCTCTGACCTCCGCCACAATCTTGCTCTTATCCTCTGGACGCCCATGCTCCAAAACATGCTGGATCACATAGTTACCATACTGATCCTGTGGGTGAAGACAGAAACAGAACAGAAAGAAAGGGGGAGAGAAAAAGAGGGCATGTAAACATTACAAGACGGAACAAGAAATGGCATACTAGTACAACATGGTTAAGGTCATTGTAACCACATACCCTCACAATAAAACAATTGACCTTAAAAAGCTGAAATCTCCAGCCCCTCTCTGGGGTGACTCCAAAAACAGAAACTCATTGCTACTTCTGATTTAATACTCTAATCTCCCACATTATGCAATCAATAATTGGTCATATGGCCCAATAAGAACACACAGCAACCACTCAAATACAGACACACCAACATTCAGATGGAAGGTGGTGTCAACCTGAGCAAGTCAATGTAAAAATCTCAATCAAGACATGAAGCATTTGGTTAAAAGCCTCCGGCCTGCATTAACTTTAGAGTGATCCCTCGAATTGGTAGGAGCAGTCACTACTTTATTGCTTTGGGTAGGTTCATTTGAACAAGGTTAATTCAGGTATTAAGGATGCATGCTTCAAATCAATATTGTTGGTCCGAGGAGCTCTAGAGAGAAGTCTCGGTGAAGCAGGAAAAATTATTCAGAAGAAATCCAAGAGAGCCAGAAACTTACTGAGAGATTAACCAAAAAAGCAGGTGGAGAGAAAAAAAAAAAATAGACTTTAGTCAGAGAAGAACCCATTTTAGTTTGGCATGAACAAAAACAATGCTGCGGGGGTTAGAAGTACAGTTGAATATATTGTTTAGGCGTAAGCGGAAAGTATACTGGTTTTTGTTTGCGGCTACGCCTCCATTTGTGGGACGTAAAATTCGTATTTTTAGGAAATTAAGTCACACCTGGTCAAAATTGCATTGTTCAGCAAAACGAACAAAAAACAGCTAAGTTGCACCCGTGTGTAAGTTACTGATAGCCTGACAGAGTTTGCATGCGGCAGGCATTAGAATCCAGGAGTCGCCAACTTCCCTTCCGTCGCTCAGCATGTGTTGAGGAAAAAATCCCAGTTAAGTCACATTTTGTGTACAAGTCACACTGACAGAGGTTGTATACAGTAGACATTAGGACTAGTCTGGCTTCCCTTCAACCGCTCAGAATCAGACGTCAAGAAGCATTCCCTGAAGATTACTTCAGCATCTACACATCATATAACAGTGCACTGGGGCTTGTTTTAATCGGGAGAATTTGCTTTCAGTAATGGTGTGCAACAGTTTCTCTTATTCCGTTTATGTTTCATGAAAAAACGCAAAGGCAAAATACTCTGAATAGGCATACTTTCAAATGTTTCCGTCTCTATGACTGAGGTTTCAATGTTTGTGTTTTGGTGAGCAGCACGTTGGAGCGGCTGACGTTACAGTATAGCCCTAGCCTACGCATCATGTAAAAGTAGCTTTGGACTAAAAGTTGCAGGACCTTTAGGATGAAAACAATTACATAAACGCAACTTATACCAGAAAATACGGTAGGTATATTATTTCAAATGGTCAATTTATTTCCAAAAATAGAAAACTTCAGGTTAAAAGTCAGGTTAATGTTTGAGGTCTTTAAAATACTGATCAGTAACAACAGAAATGTAAAAGGTCAGTGTAAAGTGAATCCTTGTCAACAAATTAAACAAATGTAGGACAAATGGTGAGAAATTCCATGTTATAATACTGTTCCGTTACTGGAAAGGAGTGGTGGTAGCATAGTGGGCTAAAGTACATAACTGTTAATCAGAAGGTTGATGGTTTGATCTCCATGGCCACCACCACTGTGTCCTTGATTAGTCTGCCAAATGCATAAATGTAAATGTTTTGACAAAATTTGATATCGGATAAAAGTTCATATTTAGTATTTTTATTGCAATGAAAATATTGAAATTAAAATATGCAGTGTTAAAGAACGGTTCATTCAAAAATGAAAATTCCTTGAGACTGGTTTAAGATATGAGGGTCCAGCACTCAAGGTTTAGAGCCACTGATCTACGCATTGTATAACGTTGCATTTGGGCCTGTTTTAATGGGGAGTGTGTGCTGCAAGTAATCGTCTGTAACTGTTTTTCATATTCTTTTTATGTTTCATGAAAAATGCGACAAATAAGCCACATCTCTGTGCTTAACATACACACAAACTCGATATTTAGTCTAAGAGTGAAACATGCTTATAGTCTAGAGATTTACATGAATGCAACTTAATTTGCTATGCACTCATATTCCGGTTCACTGGCTGAATGTTTATATGAGGGGGGTGATGGCATGTAATTTTTTGAGGATGTGAAGAGTTGTGTGTGACAGCGGCCTCAAGTAATCCTGCATGTTGGTTCAACAATGTTATGGAGGACTGATTGCATAAAATACTAATACTCCGAATAGGCCATTTAGAATCCTATATTACAATGACAACTGCCTCTATCGCTGAAGTTTTCAGTTGTTTGTGCATTAGTATATGTGCTCTGGTGTGAAGTGTTTGACCAGCTGACATTAATTACGTTATTTGTCGCTTTGGACTATGAGCCGCAGGACCTTTTGAATGATGGAAAAAAAATGCTAATTTCTGACAAACCATGTTTTGTTTTTTTGTATTTTAACATTGAACATACCGTTCTTCTATACCTCACAGCTTTGTTTGTGTAAATTTAGATAAGGCATCTACTCCGAATAAGATCTATACTGTAGAAAGGCTGAACTTCAGAAAGACAGCAGAGCAGGAGGTGGTCATGAAGAAAGGAAGGCATGTGTGAAACAGTGTGAGTGACAGGAACCCTGAAGAACAAATAGTGACTGGAGAGGCATCTAGGTGTTAGACACAGGCTGGTTAGGAGGGAGACGAGGAGACGCCAGGAGGTTCTCGTGAGTGGGAGGAAGGCATGTGACTCTGACCTTGAACAGTGCATCGCTGGACACTGTATAATATGTTTTGGGGGTCATCTCCAATGAAACGCCTTGATACTTCTAGATAAAATAAGTGGGGGGCAAGGAGTGGGTGATGTTTTGCATCATTAATATCCATCAGCACATCTAACTGGACACATGAACATCCTTTCACAGTGACTGAACATGCTATATTTAAGTAGGCAAAAGGTATAAAATGAACATATGCAAGTCATGCAGAAAACATCATGCAATCTAAGCACCCCAACCCACTACAGCTCAGTTCATCTTATTAGATGGCCTCCTGTCCAATAACGCAAAGGCAGTGTTTCTCAATTTTGTTGGGTCACACCCAACTTTGAAACAAGATTATTTTTTTTGGCATCATTTAATCACCCTCCTTGATCCAAACGGACATGAAACACCATATAAGTTTTCCATGTCACTTGAGCACTGCATTTCAAGTCTACTGAAGCCATTCAATAGCGTTGCGTCAAGAACAGCCATAAATGTATGTATTATGCAATCCAACATTATTACAATGCTCAATTAAATATATCAGCATCAACATCTATGCTCAAGACACCAGGTAATGTCGACAGATAGTGTGTGCTTGGCTTAACATGATTAGATTATTTACTATTAACTTTTTTCACATGGCTTAACTTGCTAAGTTAAGAGAGAGTGCGCTGCCGTGCAGTTTGTGCATGTCTTTTTAAATCAAGTAACGGTTGAGTGAAACAGGAGGTTATTTGATCCAGTTTATATGATGCTGTGTTAATGTAGCCAATGCTCTCTTAATTTAAATAATGTTAACAATGAAAAATTTGGATTGAGTAAAACATGAATGCAGTGGTGACATGAATGAAAGTGTGCTTTCACAAAAGCATTTTTAGTGTGCACCAGAGTTCGTATGACGTCAAAATTTGGTTCGTTTGGGTGGTGTGAACGCTGTTTTCCAAACTCGAGTGTGCACCAGAACCGCAAAAGAGTCCACTTGAGCTACTTGAACACCTGTGTGAACTGCAAGGGACTTTGCAGTCACCTTGACACCAGTTGGTTAAAGTAACTGCAGTTTTGGGTAAAATTAGTTCTGAGAGTCTAGAAACATTGTTGCAAAGATCACACATCATTTTAATATTTTGTTCAATGGAATGAAATACATACTTTTCATGTGAATTTAGTGTCCAAAAACCTTTTGGGTTCATTGTAAACCAACCAAAAAAAACACTGAATCAGATTAAGTTTGATTGGTGGGATGGAATCTAATCCCTTGTAGAAGGTTTATGCGCACACATCTCAACATCATTTATAGGATATATTTTATAGAATAGTAAGAGGCCACCCAATAAGATCCTAAACTATAGTAGGAGTGGTATTCACCAAAGATTCCCCTCTCTGTATGTTGGTGTCATGGAGTCATACCTGTCCCAGCTGCTCAGAGTGCTGGTGGAGTTCTTCCAGTATAGGCAGGGTCTGCTCCTGAGTGCAGTGCTCCAGGATACGCTGAATCACCCTGCAGCCATACGGGTGAGTGGACAGGACAAACACCTGCACATACCAAAAAGAGGCCATGAAATACAGTCACACAAATCTGTAGGTCTCCATATTGGTACGGGTTAATATTAGTTTGAGGAGTTACATTTAGAAATTGAAATTCAAACTAGAAATTGTGTTCCTGACATTAGCCCTTGTGCTTTCCCAAAATAATCCATCCTTTAGAAAAATGTGCACATGCTTAGTATATATATTAGTGATGCACCGAAAAGAAAATTCTGGGCCGAAACCCAAAATTCAGGATGCACTTGGCTGAAAATGACTTTTTTTTTTTAATGCCCATTTTAAAATATATTTTTTTAAACTTAGTTGTATTAATATTATACTTTTCAATTAATTTCATGAATTTAATGAATCTAATTGAATTAATTTAATGAAAACTACAAATCAATAAAATGATCACACTTTTATTGAAACACACCAAAATTGGACAGAAAAAATATAACTATATTATTCTTAAATTATCAAATTTAACAGATTTTTTTATTTGACCAATTATCCAATAAATGTAACATTTTAGAAAACTTTAATGATATGCAAAACAGCAGTCAAGTAATGAACTTAGCAGCTCTAGGCTAGCATCTTGCAAATATAAAAAGTTGAAATATGCTACGCAGTCATTTTAATGAAAACAACAGGCAAAACACAGAATGGCAGAGGGCCTCTATTCTGTTTATGTAAATGTATTTATATTTTAATATAAAATTGTGCAAAACAGCAGTAATTGAACTAAAACCAAACTCAACTGTAAACGACAGATGTAGCCTCAAGTGAAGAACAAAGTTTTGCAGGGCTAAACTAATTTTGATGTAATTGCTAAATGCATAACAAATTGAGCTGCTTTCTAGTTAAGTAAAAGTGTCAGGTTTCTCTTCAAGAACAAAAGTTGCTCAGCTTTCGGGCAACTCAAGAACATGAGATGCTGCACTGAATAATCTCTCTCTTTGTGCTGGTGCTTGGGGTAGATAAATACCTGCGTGCAGTCCTTGCAAGCACTCTTTGTTCATGTACCAGTAGTCAAGATGATTGTCTTGTTTGTGTGATGTGAGTGTGAAGTGATCGTCTGTGTTCCGCAACTGCTTTTGGGTCCTTGAATAACGTATAACATGTGAGAAGGGCACCCGGTGGACTTTCTGGTGCCCTCCTACGGAGTTGGTGCCCTACACAGACTAGTATGTATGTACACAGCGTAGTATGCGTATAGGTTGCGGCGGTACTGTTTATTAGTATTATATAGTATTTCCACACAGCTGACATCGGCTTTTGCTTTGTAGCGCTGTGATTATGATTATATCGATCGAGAGTGAATCCTGAGCACTGAGGGGCAGGAGGCATATATATCGGCTCATATTTTCTGCCTTTTTTCCCTCTTTCGGCCAAAAAAAAAAACAAAAAGCCATTTTCGGCCAAATAAGTTTGGTGCATCCCATATATATATATATATATATATATATATATATATATATATATATATATATATATATATATATATATATATATATATATATATATATATATATATAAAAATTGATGAATGGGGGTACATGCAATCAGCTAACAACAGTCTTGGGATGCAGTCAAATTTAAAAACTTTTTAAAAATTTTAATAGGGACATCAATAAACAAAATATATTTACATATGCCTTTTAAATCTTTTAATACCAAAGATTGATACCAGAGATACACAAGGACAACTACACTTGCAATGTCTAAAATAATTATTCATTTAATGCCCTATATTGAGCAGCACTAACAATGAACATCCATCCATTGCGTCGCTGCCAACGCTGAGAAAAGCTTGTAAATATTTGCTTCAGCAGTGGACTGGACTAAAACAGCTTGTAGTAAGAAAGCTTAAACACATTAAATTAACAAAACATTCTATTATTAACTGATAATATGCTCTTTCCGACCATTGACATTAGGGCTGGGCAATATATATCTAGCATTCATGATATGATTGTGATGATTTTGCTGATGATATAAAACTAAGCAATATTTCAAATACTGCAATGATTTTAAAGTGCTTTTTATTTGACCATTAAGAGATTATTGTTCAGGGCTGCACAATAACACCAAAACGGTGATATGATCATATGTGATTATTAAGCCACAAAAGTCTGCAATTAAATACATAAACGGTCTATATGCTCCTCAGTATAATTGTCCTGAAAAAAACTGTTCTGTGCACACGCAGGGTTCATAGGGTCGTGTTTTAAGCGCTTTTACAACGGTTCACATGCATAGTGAAAAGTATAGCAGCTTCAAACATTTGCAAAATTTGCAAACATTAGTATCCACTACAACTTAATATACAAATCTACGAATACGGCACAGTATTTAAAAAAAAAAGATGATTGCATTTCACAAAATGAAGAACATTGTAAACAACAAACAAACCCTGACACTGCACTTTCACTGTCAACATAAAAGTTCCAAGGTAGAGAAATATGACAAATATTTTACTTTTGTACTAAACAATTGCAATCCTTAAAGGGGTCATATAATGGTACATGCACTTTTTCAAGTTGATTGTACTGAAATGTGTGTTGGCTGTGCCTGTACACAACCATCCTATTATGATAAAAATCCATCCAGTGTTTGTTTTAATCTCCTTATATATTTTCCCCTGCCTCAAATCGAGCCGTTCGACCGTGTGAAGTCACACGGTCGGACGCCCCTCCCAGGATTGTTGATTGACAGCAGTGTTTCAACACAGACCCGCCCTCGCTTGTGAGCGAGCTGTCAATCATAGTCCGTCATCATTGTTGATACACTGGAGCAGAATGGCGCCTAAGCGATTGTGGTGTTCTGTTCTTCTGTGTAATAACGAACACAGCAGTCATTTTGATGTTCCTAAATCTGAACCGCTGAAGACGCAGTGGCTGAGTTTTGTTTACGATGGGAATATTCCCCACGAGCAACGTCAATGCGTTCATGTTTGCGCGAATCATTTTTCACCAGACTGCTTTATAAACGAGGGTCAGTATAAAGCTAGTTTTGCTAAGAAGCTGCTGCTGAAAAAAGATTCGGTACCAACTATTTATATTCCCTCTGCACCTCCAGAAGAAGTAAGTGTAACGTTTTATTAACCTTTATATTAATCTTTGCAAATCGCTTGCACGCTTCACAATGAATGTGGCTAATGTTTACACTCAGGGTACATTACGGCAGGTTTTCCATAACGGAGGGGCGGGGTGACCAAAGCTCATTATCATTTAAAGTCATATGCACTGAAACGGCGTGCTGAAAACAGAGCTGTTTTTGAGCAGGTAAAATTAGTGTTTTCTTAAAACACTAATGAGAATTTTTAATAAAAGTATATTACAAAGTTTTCATTTAGACCCTAAAGATTCATATTAACTTGTACAAAAATGGCATTATATGACCCCTTTAAAATAATAATCATTTACTATTATATTAAAATAATAAACTTGACTGGGTCCCTTGGTAAAAATGTCATATTATGCAATATTCAACTGGGTTACAAAAAATACATTTAGAAATAGTTTTGCACACATTGCTCATTCACAAACTATTATTTTTAGTAAAATATATGAAGATGAATTTGCTTTTTATAAGCTACTATGTATCATTGCATATAAAATATTAATATAAAAGTGCATATCAATGAAAATGATTCAATCTCATTCTACTTGTGTTCATTTAGTGAAAATCTGTGGGGAAAACATGCCTTTATTATTTTTTAATTGATTTCAATTCAGTGGCTTTAAATGATTGAATCTACTTGGCTACTATGGCTGATTGGATGAAATGATTCCTCTGATTTAAAAAAAATGTAATTATAAATTATATGTTGATTATTGTCAATAGGCTAAAAATAGATTCAATTTCTGAAGATATCACCAATCCCTAATTGACATCACAGGAAACTAATCGTCATTTCAACTGACCAATCAGAAAAATAATCTAGGCCATTGCAGCAGACACCCCATTTCATGCTAACTGCCATTCGATAGCTCCTTCCTGTTTCTGTGTTGGACACACATGAGTTGTATGACATGGCAATAGTTTATGCATTCCCTTGACCGATTTGGTCAGGTGTGTGAAAAGACTTTGTTCATCATTGTGATAAAGACTACAATAGCCCCTTTTCCACCATCGGGCCGAACGGTTCAGAGCATGGTATGGAACTGTTACAGTAACATTTC
Organism: Xyrauchen texanus; assembly: GCF_025860055.1. Classification (NCBI taxonomy): domain Eukaryota; kingdom Metazoa; phylum Chordata; class Actinopteri; order Cypriniformes; family Catostomidae; genus Xyrauchen; species Xyrauchen texanus. The sequence continues at coordinate 8,559,775 of NC_068305.1, forward strand.
CACATAAATTACGGTTCGGCACGGTGCTATTATAAACCGTTCTCGGATTGGAATTCTCAGCATGGTTAGCCAACCATACTCAACCGTTCTAAACAATCCAGGTGAAATGGCTTTAGTACGTGCCAACTCACAATTGTTATTTTGCCAAACGGCAAGGTAACTTGCACTCAACGAACACATTATTAAGTACAGAACATCTGTACACCTACTTATTCATGCAGTCATCTAATCAGCCAATCGTGCGTCAGCATTGCAATGCATGAAACCATGCAGACACGAGCCATGAGCTTCAATTAATTTTCACGTCAACCATCAGAATAGGGAAAAAATTTGATCTCCGTGATTTTGATCGTGGTGTGATTGTTGGTGCCAGACGGACTGGTTTGAGTATTTCTGTAACCGCTGATCTCCTGTGAGTGGCAGTTCTGTGGACGGGAATGCCTAGTTGATGAGAGGTCAACAGAGAATGGGTCAGACTGATTCGAGCTGACATTGTCTGCGGTAACTCGGATAACCTCTCTGTACAACTTTAGTTAGCAGAATAGCATCTCAGAATGCAAAAACACATCAAACATTGAGGCGAATGGGCCACAACAGTTGAAGACCACGTCAGGTTCCACTTCTGTCAGCCAAGAACAGACAGCTAAGGCTACAGTGGGCTTACCATCTGTGTACCTCAGCAGAAATCAAGATTCATCAGAACAGGCGATGTTTTTCCAATAGTCTTACCATCCAGTTTTGGTGTGCCCGTGCCCACTGCAGCCTCAGTTTCCTGTTCTTAGCTGACAGTAAGTGGTACCTGGAGGGGTCACCTGCTGCTGTAGCCCATCCGCCTCAATGTTCGACGTGCTGTATGTTCAGAAATGCTTTTCTGCATAGCACTGTTGTAACGTGTGGTTACCTTCCTGTCAGCTTGGACTAGTCTGGCCATTCTCCTCTGACCTCTGTCATTAACAAGCCGTTTTTGCCCACAGAACTGCCGCTAACTGGATGTTTTTTGTTTTTCACAATTCTCTATACACTCTAGAGCAGGGGTCGGGAACCTCTTTCACTATGTAGCCAAAATTAAATTTTTGTAATAATTTTTTTTTGAAAGAGCCATGGCAAAAACTAACAATTTACAGTTTAAAAAAGAAAAAAGTTTTTTAATAAAATAAAATGTTTATTATGCTTTAATAGAAATGTATATTACTGAACATGCAGAGTTGCGTTCAAAATGCCTAAGAGCAAATTGCTCAGTTGAAATAAACTCAAAGCACCTCCTGAGATGATCAGAGATCATTTGCAGCATTCTCATAGATTACATTATTCTTGAAAACAGTTCAGACGAATGAAACCGAGAAAAAGGAGTATTAACTCTTTACATGCACGTCTTCCACAAGCCCCGCTGCAACGACGGCTTTACTTTTGTATAATAAAACTTTAGTTTATATAATAAAATAAAATAGTTTCTTAAAGCGTGTGTCTTGTTCAGGGTTGCTGCAGAGTTTTTAAAATCAAATGTATGACCTTTAAGAACCTGAACAGAAAAATGCATACTGTATCCCCATACCAAAACAAACCCACTAAAATCTAAATAAAAAATAAAAATAAGTTTAAAATACTCCCGTTTTCCACATATATTTCACATAAAAATTGGTTTATGTACCATTGAATAAATGCAAATTAGAGGTCGACCAATAATGGAGTTTGCGGACATGATGTGTTGAAAGCAATTAATCTATTAAAAAATTAAAAAAATTAAAGCAAGAAAATATTTTCTGAAATTGGTAGCTTATATTACATGTTCTTAGACTCTCCTTCCTGTGATTGGACAGGCAGAGGCTACAAGAGTCCAAATGGAGTCAAATTTAGATGCAGTTTATGATGCAACCAAAATACCAATAACCAGGAAAAAAAATTAAAAATAATAATAATCATAAAAGATTCAACTCATAACATGGAACTTTTAACTTTAAAAGGCACAGAAGACCCTTATTTTGAAATGTTTGCACTTCACTGCTTCCAGCTGCTCATTCAAACATGAGGAATAAAATGTGCACTCCAACAATAATCTACAAAACATTACAATATAAACAATTAAAAAAAACATTGTCATATATCATCAACACTACATCATCATCATCATCAACAACAACAGGCGATCATTAAGTCTGATCACTTGTCACAAATTTACGATATGTCCTAATGATTGTGAACAGCTCTGCAACAGCTGGAGACACTCACAAGCTCCCGTGTGCTTGGAGAAAATACAACAGTGCTGTGTTTTCACTATAAAGGACGCAGCGCATGCATTTATTTAATTAACTCGTATTCTTTAAAGTTTGATAATCACACTAGGTCATATCACGATTCATGTCTTTCTGCCCCCAAATTTAAGACCTCTTTAAATGACAATTAAGATTTTTGTTGTATCATTTATGTAGGGATGGGTGATATGGCCAAAATTGTCAAAATAGTCTCTATAAAACTGCACAGGGGGTCCAGAGATGGTCAAAGCAGTGGGGTCTGTGGGATCTTTTACCAATTTTACCATCTTTTACTGTTTATCAATTGAAAATGTTAAAAGATCATCTGTTTGTTTTGAAGCACAGTGACAGCAGTCCAGTATTTGTTGGAATATTTTTACATTAAAATGAAATATTTTGTATATTTCTTTAGATTCAGACACCCAAGTATGGGACATAGAAGCCCTTGTGACTGTGGAATGATGCTGAATGTGGGTTCAGGGGTGTCCATAGAGAAAATTTAGAAAACCTTTTTTTTTAATTTTTTTTTTAATCTAAAAACATTGGTATATTTTCATTAAAGTGAGAGACTAGTCTACCAACTAGTAATTTTAGTCTTTCCTTATCCATTCCAGACATCTAATTAATTTTCACAAAATTAGAAAAGAAATCAAATTTTTTATTATTAAAAGCTCGTAACATGCTGATTAATAAAGATACATTTAGAAGGGAAAAACTTTATGGTCTAAAAGATGCTTTGAAACCACGTTAACTCATGCGGTGTTTCAAGTCTACACAAATGCAGGGAAGAGAGGCAACGCGTGCAGAGCGGGACAGGGAATGATGCATGTTTGTTGCTAGAGAACAATATTCAAGATTACAGCACAGAAAGATCAGAGCTGTTGTCCATATCACTGTTGTTCTGTCGCGCTCTTCACTAAAGATGATGAGAGGGCGCAACCGTTGTCATGAAGTCTTGCAGTGCGAATGGAATCAATCCGGTGTCAGACGTAACCTAATTGTTAGCAAGGCAGCTAGCATTAGCAAGTTCATCCAGCCTGGCCCTACGTTACCACTAGCACGTTGTGAGCGAAGCGGAGAGTGTTTTCAATTAATTCCTATGAAAGCCGAGCATCATGCTCGCAAGGTGGATCGTAGTATTGGCAGCGGTGCGGAGCAAGCTCTCTCCTAGTGCTGCGAGTGCCTTTGAGCAGATTTCGTCCGCCCCAGTGGAAACGCAGCCCGAGAAAGCCGAACTGCTTTTGTTTTAGCGACACACAGTAAATATCGAAACTTCCTCAAAAGGTTATCGTGGATTTTCTTTATCGTGATCTATATTGATATCGTTTTATCGCCTAGACCTACATTTAAGACATTTTAAGACATAAGGATCCGTGGGAACCCTGTTGTGTCTAACATCATGTGTCACTCAGAGACGTCTTACAGGTCACCCGCCTGTAGATGAGCAAAATTGAAAAAACCCAATAACTGCATTTGGTTGTTCAAAATATAAATCATGTTTTTCTTCAAACATGCGTCTTTGTGTCTAATTTCTTGTCTTATATCACTCCGCGATGTCTTACAGGTCGTCCTCCACAGTGGCTGGTACATCAAATGACTCAACACTGTGTATGAAAAATCTGTGCATTTTATTTTTGGGTGGATTTTCTCTCCTTTTCGGCATGCCTAATGGCTTGTTGAGCACGTTACCATGGAGATATAGCATGCGTGCAGGCTCACGCTATTCTCCACGGCATCCACGCTTAACTCACCACGTGCCCCACCGAGAGAGAGAACCACATTATAGCGACCAAGAGGAGGTTAATCCAACGTGACTCTGCCCACCCTAGCAACCGGGCCAATTGGTTGCTTAGGAATCCTGACTGGAGTCACTCAGCACGCCCTGGATTCTAACTAGCAATTCCAGGTGTGATAGTCAGCGTCTTTACTTGCTGAGCTACCCAGGCCCTCCACATTGGGTGGGTGTTTATTTATTTGTCGCAAAGCCTACTCCTTGTTCACCAGGAGTAGGCTTTACGACAAATTCAAACCAGCCCATCTGGCACCAACAATCATGCCACAGTCCAAATCACTGAGATCACATTTGTTCCCTTTTCTGATGGTTTATGTGAACATTAACTGAAGCTCCTGACTCACATCTGCATTATTTTATGCATTGCACTGCTGCAACACGATTGGCTGATCAGATAATCGCATGAATTAGGAGTTCAGGTGTACCTAATAAAGTGATTGATGAGTGTATAGTGCTTTTAGTTGCTTCTAGCTTGCCAAGTTCACTAATATTTGGCTAAAGTAAATAAAAGTTAATTAAAAAAAAAGTGATTTTGAGATGATGGTTAAACTAGTATTGTAGTCTGGATTTATTTTTCTACACGCTTTTCGTCAGGAAAATAGATTACTAGCTCATTAAAACTCAATTTCAATATATCCTCATATACTAATTTCATATAATACCTGTATTATAATTGGTTAATAATATCCTTTTTAGCTAGTCTGGGAACTTTTCCCTTTGCATGTTCCTGTCCGGTGGCATACACAAGCCCTCAGCAAATGATGATAAACCTCTTGCCTTTTTCTATTTGCTTCAGTTTTTGTGACATAGGCCACGTCTTCCCTGTGTATTAGCAGAGTAAAACCAAGGGAAAAAGCAGTCCTAAAAACTGGAACATGCGATCCTCCTCAATAGGGCACTTGCTTCAATGTTTACCTCTCACACCGTCACCACTGATGGATCTGTTATGTACAGTCTACTGATATTAAAGTACCACGGTGGAAAAAGAAAGTGTAACCGTGCCAACTGGCCCGGACCTGTACGGTGCCATAGAGTTTTGTGACAAGAACTGTTCAGCCCGATGGTGGAAAAGTGGCTAATGTCTTACATGACCATACATCTAGAACACTAAAATATGTTGTTGCACATACAACAACATAAACATTTGGTGTGGCATCATCACATATTTAAGTACTTTTCATGGGTTTTAAAGCAAGTGAGAGAGGATACCTGGCCCTGGAATGCATCAATGATGAACTGAAGAGCCTGGGGCTGGACACACTCGATACATTTTTGCACCACATGATTCCCGTTCTGATCCTTCACACACTTCAACACATGACCATCCAACTCCCGCACAATGTCACTCTGACACGAGAAAGAAAAATATACATGAAAAATTCATTCTGCATTAAAGAGCTAGATTTCCAAAAAATTCACTTTTCACAGACTCATCCTAACGTTGTTTCAAACTTGTATGGTTTTCTTTCTTCCGTGTAACACAAAAGGGGTTGTTAGAATGAATGTTAGCGTCAGTCACCATCAATGAATCTTTTTTCCCCATACAATGAAAGTAAAGGGTGACCGAGTTTGTTATTCCACCCAATATCTCATTTTGTGTTCCAAAAACATAAATCAAGAAATCCATTTGGGGTTTGGACAACATAAGGGAGAAAATTACAGAAATTATATTTTTGGGTGAACTATCCCATTAAAAAAATCAAAAATATCACAGCAGAACTACTATGGTTATGCTTACTCTTCGAATGCATATAGGCTTGTATACATTTAAAAGGACAAAAATTACAAGTAGAAACTTGCAACACTTCATTTAATTTGTTGTGGTGAGGTGTAATGTGGAAAGTAAGCAAAAGGTAACTTACAATTACCTGCTGGTCAGAGGAGATGGACTCGAGAGCTTTCTGGATCACCCTACAACCGTACATCTGCAGAGCCAGTGGCAACACATGGCCACGTATACGAGATGCCAGAGCCAGCTTCTGATCTATACTGCCAAACTACAGCAGAAAAAGGAGGTAGAAAAAGCTATTACAAGCAAAGTCAAAAGCAGTGCAAGTCAAATTGCAGTAACCCGATCCATTTCAAAAATGTGTATAACACCTAAAATGTGTTACCTCAAAGAACTTCTGGATGACATAGTTCCCAAAAACATCCGTCATAAGCTGGTAAGCAGCCTGTAGGATCTCCCCAAACACCATTTGCCTCTCGGCAGGGGTTGCCCGCTCCAACTTCTGCTGGATAAACCTGGACGTTGAAGGATAGACCTCACATTATGCAAAGGACAAATGTGTTGTTATGAATCTAGGGCAGCACTTGATGAATGAAAAGTGTGTAATTGTAGGGGTTGGGACCTGGATCCGTGCTGGTCTTGGGAGAACTCCACCATGTGTCCAGGCAGGTCTCGGAGCTGCAGGTTGGGGAAGCGGTTATTCCGGAAGTCCTCCAGTAAGCGACTGCGACCCGAGGGCATAACATCTGAGCGGCTATATCGAGCTCGTGGTGGGGGAAAGAGCTGACTGCTGGAACTGAACAGACTGGTGGTACTGCCCGAGCTCCTGTATTTGGCTTCTGCTCCTGGAGCAGCAGAAATAAAACGACCGCTGCCATTGGGCAGACCGCCTGTTAAGAGCAGGAGCGAGAAAAAAGGATTTAGAGTATGATCACATTTAAAGATGAATTGTGTCATTTCTGCGACAGATGTGTATGACTTTCATTCTTTTGCAGAACACAAATGAAGATTTTTAGAAGAATATTTCAGCTCTTTTGGTCCTCACTATGTGAATTGGTGCCAAAAGTTTGAAGCTCCAAAATCCACAGATGGAGCATAATAGTAATCCATAAGACTCCAGTGGTTAAATCCATGTGTTCAGACATGATGATAGGTGTGGGTGAGAAACAGATCAATATTGAAGTCCTTGTCACATAGAATGAGAATCACCAAAAACAGGAGAAAGTGAAAATGAAGAAAAAAGGAATTAAATATTTATCAGTTTCTTACCAACGCTTATCATATCGCTTCAGAAGATATAGATTTAACCAGCATCTCGAGTCGTCTGAATACTTTTATGCTGCTCTTATGTGGATTTTGGAGCTTAAAGTTTTGGCAACCATTCACTTACATTGTATGGACCTACAGAGCTGAGAAATTCTGCTTAAAATCTTTGTGTTCAGCAGATAAAACAAAGTCATACACATCTGGGAGGGCATGAGGGTGAGTAAATGGGAGAATTTTAATTTTTTGGGTGAACTAACCCTTTAAGCTGGGATAAAAGGAAGTATTTTAACACAGAAAAAGGTTACATACTTCAGCTTTAAAGAGTTTATCTTGCATCACTTTCTCAGTGAACTGCCCAATCACTGAAGATTAATAAGTACGTCGTTCAAAATGCACAATGACACACTAAACTAACTTGAAATACCCCTACATCTTTGTTTATCCATACACTAAATTTAAAGGTGCTGTAAGCCATTTGAGTCATTCTGGAACTTCCATCAGACATAGAAGGGGTGTCTACTTCACCCCTCCAAAGATATATAATAATTTTTTTAAAAAAAAGGTGCAATTTGATGTAAAAAAAAAAAACAGTGAGTGAAAGGCACTCACTGTGGAAACCAAAATAATTATAAATTACGTAATAAATTAAGCACTTGCTTGATCTGAACAAAACTCTCCAATTTGAAATGCCCAATTCCCACTACTTAGTAGGTACTCATGGTGGCGCGGTTACTCACCTCAATCCGGGTGGCTGAGGATAATTCTCAGTTGCCTCCGCTTCTGAGACAATCCACGCATCTCATCACGTGGCTCGCTGTGCATGACACCGTGGAGACTCCCAGCATGTGGAAGCTCATGCTACTCTCTGCGATGCACACACAACTTACCACGTGCCCCACTGATCACTAAATCGCGACCATGAGGGAGGTTACCCCATGTGACTCTACCCTCCCTAGCAACCGGGCAAATTTTGGTTGCTTAGGAGTCACTCAGCACACCCTGGATTCAAACTTGCGACTCCAGGGGTGGTAGTCAGCATCAATCCTCACAGAGATACCCAGGCCACCCATCCTACCAATTCTTAAATAATGCAGTTTAATTTGCTGATAAATAAGAACTGTTTCATTCAAATCATTTGCAAATTTGTTAAATCACAACAATTATATTCAGAGTTGGTAAAACCATAAAGATGATATCCATGTGTTATATCGTTGGAAAGGTCTCGACAGATAGCAATAAGCAAATGTATTTCACTCAAGAGGCCAAACTGCAGTGAACATTAGTGTATGATATTCCCACAGAAACATAATAAACAGAAGTGTCTTTTTGCCACATTTATCCTTATTACTTCCTGAAACATACATGTAACATAGACAATGACATATCATAACTTATAACGGACTATCCTGAATCAAACGAGTCCAAACGCAACATATGATAAGTAGAATTGAAATATTCCTCAGAGTGTACATGGAAAGACCATGCACAAGAGGGCGCTCAACACACATAGTGTGTGTGCTTATTTGAATGTGTGTGTGCACACATGTCCAAGAACTTTGTGTGTGCAAACACACATCTACATATGTGCTTATCTAAAGGATTGGGATGCTCCTGAACACTTCATATTTCTATATTTTGTAGTCTAATCCATTCATTTCTGACTGGGAACACAAGTGTAACAAAATGAAATAAAATATACATATATATCGTTTTTTTGTGTTTTCAGATACCATATGTGAACAAACTCAAGTAATTGGATTCCAATTGGATTAAGTACAAAAAAAAAGTTTTAAAAAAACAACAACAAAAAAAACACCCGGGTCAGAATGACCAGAACACAACATAAGGGCTAAACTTTGCCAGATACAAGCAGCTTTAAAAATGAAACAGCCATCAGATCTGAAAATTCTTCAGCTTGTCTGACATCAACATGTAAGGACACAGATGACAAACACACACATCTGAAGCTCAGGTTAAACCAGGAAATCCAATAAAATGATGGACAATTCAGCTCAAAATGTTGCATTTGTGCTCTAATTAAATTTGAACTGCATCTGGAAGAAATAGTGTGCAGGTTTTTATTGTGCATTTTTTGTCTTTTCTGACTTTGTTGTGTTTTAATATCATGCAGTATCACGCTGACATAGTGATTGATAGTGATTGTATGTGTAACAGGGTTCAAATTGAGTGCTGTCAGATAAGGAGCGTTACATACGCAGTCATGCAATCAGAGATCCTCCCCTCCAAAACCGATAACAACTTGTCACAGGAGATCCATTTAAGTGACTAGTTGTAAACAGTGATGTTATCTCACCTGACCAGATGTGATTGGATAACCCGAGACAAATCTTTACCAGGTGTAAATGAGGTTTCAGTAACTATCCTGCCAATGTATCCATTTCATGTATTTTTTAAATTAAACAATTTAGTGTTAAGACATGCATAAATAGGCACAATTTGCAAGCATTTAAACAAACCTTTAGATTTTGTCTTGTGTATAATTTGCCTTTTGTAGTACACTGTAACAATTAAAAGATACTCAAAGCAACATTTGGTGTTCCTCAGATAACACACTGACAACCATCTGGAGATCCTCCATACATCCTTTAAAGAGCCTCAAATATCCTTTCATAGGAATATTATTATCATTTTTAGGAGTGCTTTCTGTTGGGGCACAGACAGAGTTAAGTTTTTTAAAGACTTGTGTATAACTGTTAAAGACTAAAGTATTCAGAGACAAAAAATTCTTGCACTGTACAGTCCTGCTTTCATGTACTCAAGTAACTTCAAGATATTTTTCAAGAGGAAAAATTCACAAACAGAGCTTCTGTCTTTCCTTTATGATGAGGTTCCTTAAGGAAGCATTGACCATCCTTGTTCTTGGATAAACAGTCCCAGTTCTTGCTGGAACTAAGTGCAAGTTTATCAGAGAACTGCCAGGGGGTTCCACCAGTATGGCATATGAGGAACCCCAAATGGAGCCTTGAGAATCTTTCATTTTTACAGTGTATAAAGCATTTCTCATTGCTGCTTACGTCACTTGAAATTCATCTGCAGCAACCAGAAGGGCAGTTCAGAGTGTTTTTAAGCAAAATCAAATGGGACAAAAATGTGAGTAAAAATATGAGTGCTTTCCATTTATGGAGCCTTCTCCTCCAGAGTCACTACCTAGCTACACTGGTAAACAGCTGCCACTTGTACTCATGCTGGTTTTCACACTGATGGCTCAAACGTGATGCGTTTCTAGTGGCCAAAAAAAAAATCGATAATTCAAAAAGATCTTCTGAGACAGGGGAAGGGGTGCAATAAAAATTACGTTTGGACCAACCAACTGAACCAAGAACTCACCCAGGTGGAGGCTGGATGAGGACCCATGGGAGGAGGGTAGAGAGGGTGGAGGAGTCAGAGGAGAGTGACCAGGTGTCAGGCCAATGGGGCTGGGGGAGGAGGAGTATCCCAGGCTGTTGTAGAAAGACTGGCCAATGGGAGTCAAGCTGCTGCCACCACCACGCTTATACAGGTCAGAATTGGTCAACAGGGAGTCCCGACGGGTCACACTGCTGCTGGTAGAACTAGACACTGCAGGACCAAGAGAACGGGAAGGACAGAAGAGAAACAAGACAAGTTGAAGAATGAATTAAGAATCTCAATTAAGTCCCGTTCTTATCGACTTCTTAATCGACTTCTAGCGATTATTCATTTTCAATAGGAGCTGGCAACTTCCGGATACACAAGCGAAAGTGATATTTGGCAACTAGATGTGGGCGTGTGCAGCGACTTTAAGTTCATGGAAATGAGGAGAGACTTTCTGCTGGGACGACCAACAGGAGAGAAGACAGTGTCTGTGTAGTCCACGTCATCCATTTCCTGTGAGATACTGGAGCCCAGTTAGGGCTGGGCGATAAAACAATCTTGAAATTTATCACGATAAAAAAAAATCTAAGATATAGTAAGCATGAGTAATTTTCAATACTTAGCCAATGTTCTACAGCTAGACAATCAGGTGTGTGTCACTAAAACACAAGCAGTTAATTTTTCTGAGACTGTAAGTCGTTGCTAATGTTGAGCAAAACCTTGCTAGCAATTAGAGTGAGTCAGGACCCCAGGTTGATTCCATTCGAACCGCAAGACTTCGTGAAGACGGTTGTGCCCTATCATCGTCTCTTGAGCAGCGCGACAAAACAACAGTTGTGATCTCTCTGCGCTGTATTCTTTAATATTTTTCTCTAGCACTGAATATGCACTCGTTGTGTCTTTTCTCTGCATGCGAGTAGACATCAGACGCCATATAAGTTAACGTGGTTGCAAAGGGCCTTTAGACCATAAAGTTTTTTCCGTCTTTTTTTAGCTTTATTAATCAGCATGTTGAGCCTTTAATAATAAACAAATAGATTTCTGTTCAAATTTTGTGAAAATTAATCAGATGTCATCATCTCTGGCATGGATAACAAGGAAGGAAAATAAAATAGCTAGTTGGAAGCATAGTCTTCCTCACTTTAATGAAAATATAAAAATGGATAATTGTTAATTAAAACCAATTATCAGATTTTCTAGAGATATGGCAACCCTCTACAATCAAGTTGGAGAAAGAATCGTCATTGCTAGTAAATTTTTGTTTTTATGCAATGTTTTGTGCAATATAGTTTTACTTGCCAGTGGCTAATAACAGAAGTTTTTTGGTCTCATATTGCGAAATTTACTCACATATGCGAGTGATTTTCTCGCAATGTAGAGGGTTGTATGGCCAGACGTGCAGTCCACCAATAACATTAGAGCAACAGTAGTAGGAACGCCCACTATTGTATACAAGCAAATAAAATGAAAAGCCACATTTAACACTATTAAAAAAGATCTATAATACTGTGCAGAATTATTAGCATGTTAATTTTCATTCAAATGAACTAATTCATTAGAATGAATCAGACTTGACAAAATATCAGCTATATATATATTATTGACATATCAAAGTGACTGTGAACGCGCAGTAACAGAATACATAACTTATAGTTGACAACAACAACTGTGTGAGGCGAGAGACATTTTGCCCAGTATTTTAGCAACACACACTCCCAAAATGCACCCTAACATGTCACAAATTTAGAGAAATTGACATGAAACACAAACTACGTTTCCATCCATGGGTTTACACAGAGCTGGAAGCTCACAGTGACATGGACAACAGAAAGTGGCTTATTGCAAGAAAGTGGCGTACCCGTTTACATGCACTGTTTAAGCAGCATACACTTTAATCCCATAAACATGCGGCTCGGTCAACAAGCAGCTTTCTCCACAACAACAATTTCCCCAGTGACTCGTGTGTAAATAACAAACATGGCATCCGAAGAAGACTTCACTATTTTATTCTCCATTGCTTCACTTTATTTCCAGATATGTTTGTTTCCTGAACTTTCCATTGTGACCTGCAGCATAATTGACCCTTCGCTAAGCCCTACCTTGAAAGTGTTTCTGACCCATCCTGTCTTACAACTGTTGCCCCGCCGCCATTACTCTGACAAGCATTTGCCTTTTTACAATGAGAGCCCACGGTAGTGGTGTGTTCGAGTCGTTTTAAGCGAGATTTGATCAAAAAATATATTTTAAAAACTGTTTTGCTGGGTCACTTGTAAAGGTGAAACAAGGTACAAAGACGATACACGCAGTGTTTTTTCTTTAAATATTGAGAAGAGCATGCTATGGAGTAAAGTGTTTTATTCCTCATTACCAAATGAGCATGTATAACATCAGCAAGGACACCTATATTTCCTGTAAGGTCATTTAAAGCTAACAACTTAACATTAGGTCATTTACATATTGATTCAGGCCTTAGTAAAAGGTGATAGTAAATAAAGAGTTCACAGCATCAAAATGAGTGTGTTATGAGATATTATCAGTTCTCAAAGCAGTTCTTTTCACTTACAGTAATGTTATGAGGTTTGTAATCGCTAACATGTGATGCTTTTCTCATTTTACGTAACTGTGACGATTGTTGCCTCGATTCTGATTCACAGTCTGCAAAATTTTCAACCAACTTACTGTGTAATTTAGCAATTTCTTTTACAAAAAAAAAATTTGCATTGTGTCACTCTTCATTCAAGCCCATATAATAATATGATACATTCCGTTTATGAGAATAATTTGCCAAAAAACGCAGCGTTCACAGCAATCTCCCATTTATTCCAATGGGAAGTTCTGCAGAGCTTGTCAGAGCGAGCAACTATAACCAGGGGTAAATAAATCCACTATTACGTTTGAATGACCTTCCAGAAAAAGTAAAAAATAGAGAGTGCTGGATTAAGACAGTCAGATGGGAGATGATGCCAAATTTACTGTCATTCTCTCAGCAGCTGTAATCATAACCTCCTCACAGCTGTAGTAATTAGTTATTAATATGTTAATAATATTAATATGTAGCAATTACATAATTGTGTTCGAAACATATGCATGTACTAATCACATTCAATTTAAGTATTTAAAATTAATATAGTAGGTTTAAAAAATGGTATCGTCACTGATGACATGTTTCTGAAGTATTCTTTTTAAAAATATATATATATATATATAATACACACACACAGTAAAGTTTAATTTAGTACAATCATCTGTAAACGGTGCTCATTGTACTACATGTGCTTGCATGATGAGAAATTATCTAAAACACTTAAAAACCTGCACACTTTGACCACGGAGACATCAGTGTGTTATCCATGAAAGCTGCACAATTGATTACACTGAAACGGCTTAATCAAAATAACTGCGCTCCCTTTCTCCAGTGTGATCAATGGCTTAGTTTAATGGAGACTAGTGCCTGATTTTTTTATTCATAACATGTATACATGATAAAACACAGAAAACAGCAGTAAAACAGAAGTCATGTGCTGGAGAGAAACAACTCTTAAGCGCATCACACAGCACAATCACTCTGTCAATGCACCTGAAGCAGTAACCTTATTATAGTCTTCTTTTAAGTATTGATAAAGTGCTTTTGTGCCCTGGACATCTTTGGTCAGATTTTTTCCACTTCTTCTCCATAATTTTTCAAACGAGTTTCATCATGCAACACATTTTCACTGGGCTGTAAACTGACGTCACTGATGGAGCTTCTTCAACTAATCGATAATGAAATTAATAGTCGATTATTTTCATTTTCGATAATGATCTATTTTTTATAATTATGACGTTTGTTATCCGGCCTGTTCATGCACACTCCTCAAATAGTGTAAGAATGCCGCTTGTGTTTACATGGCTATATAACCCACGTTCTCTGGCAAAAACCTGGGTGTGTTAAATCGCTTTCTCTTAATACCTTACACAGTGTAAGGAAATCGGCATTCTCGTTTACATGGTTTCAGAACGCAGCTTTTGGCAAAAACCATGGAATAAACATTTTCTTTTGTGTATGAAAACGTAGACTATGTTTTTGACTCAGCTCTACATCTCATTCTACCTAAAAACAATTCTCTCTTCTAATCCATAATTCTAATGTTTCCTCCAGTGATACAGACCTGAGGAGCCGAAGGCACCGAGAGCAGAGCCAAGCCCCACACCCAGAGAACCACCAGTGCTGCTGAAGCCCAAAGAGGTGCTGGGTGGAGGTGCCGCACTAGTGTGGGAGAACAGTGAGCTGCTCTGGGAGCTAGGCGCCAATGAGCCGGAGCCATAGAAGGAGTTGGAGGGCAGGCCGCTAGAGGGTGGTGGCGGCTGCTGCTGAGGTTGAGGCTGCTGGGGCTGCTGGCAGGCCATTGACCGGTACAAACCATTAGCTGGACCAGACATGCTGTTCGCAGAGCCTGAGGCAGACGCAGCCGCGGCTAGACAAGAATAGTCAAGTCATTTATATTTGTATAGCGCTTTTCATCTTTTCAAAGCAGCTTTACATAAAAATCATGCATTAACAGAAAATTAAACTGTGATATCTATAAAGTCATGAGTCACCATTGTGCAGATCGAAAAAATTATTGAAAACAAAAATAAATAATGAAAACAGAATAAAAAGGATCAGTCACTATATAATTTTTTAGACAATATAAATTATTAAAATAAGTAGGGGTTTATCAAAAAACACATTTTTTTTTTCAATTAACTGAAAAAGTAATGCCCCTCACCCACACAATAATGTAATGTTCTTGAATTATCTTCATTTGAGGGCTCTTCTCCACAAAAACTGATATGCAATTACTTGGGATTCATTTATAAAGGAATCAGTGCATCTTGCAATTGAATTGTCAATTGATTAAAAATGTAATTGAATCAAAGTGTACATAAAAGCAGGCATATTCACCAGCCTGTGCAGCTGCTGGGTTGATGAGGAGTGGTGTTTGGACCAGTCTGACAGGTCCACCCAGGCCAGTACGAGCTCCAGGACCCATTACAAGTGTTCCGTTCTGATCATAGTATGCAGGTGTCAGAACTTGGTAACCTAATCAAACCAACACAAATAGGGATCTGATTCAGTCTTTTAATGCAAGGGTTTTACATTTAAGAGGCAATGAGTGAAGAGTGAATGTTTAAGGAGAAATGGGTAATTTCGGCATCACTAGCATTACCAATGGAATTCCACAAACACACTTTTGACCTTATTCACAGCAGGGCCATCTTTAATTTTTGGATAATGGGAATGAGAGCAAGGCTGTGAGGGGTAGACGTACACTATCTTCAATGGGTTGTACGGTTGTTGAAACTGTATTTGGATCATTCCTCAGATGAAACAATGCAAAAAATCTTTCCATGGTATTTCAGTTCACAAAAAAAACTCTAGAGTAATGGAAAATATAGCTTTATTCAGTGCATGCCCATTGAAGAGACCGTAATCTATCCCTCACAGCCTCATTTTCATTCACTTAAAAAAAAAAAAATCAAAGATGGCACTACTATGAATGTCTATCAACGTAACAGTTGTTTTTGTAAATTAAACAGTTTTACCAGAAAACTGCACATACCTTTAAAACAAAGAAAAGATGAGGGTGATTCACCTGGCATGCCTGTGAAGGCCAGTGCTGGGTTGGCGGCGGCTGCAGCGAGAGACTCCTGCTGACTCTGGCCAGGGGTCAGAGGTCGCTGGTTAGTCCCTGCACGCATTACCTGGAGAGGGGGAGTTTACAAAAAGCCAATAGTACACCCCTGACCTCTAAAACAACTGGCTTCTTTAATCATTCACTATTATGTAAATAACGTCCTTCTCAATTTCAACATATTTCACAGTGCAAGGGGTCAATGGTGTATTTCAGAATCTGACAACAGATTATATTACCACACCAAAAGCAAAAAGGGCCTCTTTCCTCACTGATTATGTGTCTGTGGTTAACAATGCACTGATGTAAACAAAGCTATGCTAATAAACAGAACATGGAGAACATCATGTTTTTCCCTTAACACCTCAATTTGTCATGAGTTAAGCAAAGATGTCAGTTTTATACAGGAATCCTGGATTACATGCAAACAATGTTGACCCAGGTTATTATCATTAACGCAAACAATGACTTTATAAAATATATTATTTTTTTTGAAAACTAACATTACAAATTACTTTAGTTTTCATATTTTCAATCATTGGTGGATGAGCTGATGTAAATCTCTTAAAGGTGGGGTATGTGATTTTCTTTTGACCATTTTTTCAAAATAACTTGAAATCCTATTCCTAACCCACTTACTGGCTGTAAATTAGAAGCACTGAAATGAAAATTAAGCAATTTAATCATCTGTGGAACGGGCAGGACTCGAAAAACTCCAGCCGATCATTTTCAAGACCATCTAGAATCATTGGACAGAAAATGTGTCAATCAAACGGTCGTACCATGCCCCCCTCCCCCCACCACCCTGGCGCGCGTGTCCCTGTCCTGCTTGACAGGTGAGAAGCCGATTAACTAGTAGTATTTAATCAGGGAACTGTCTTTACTGACGATATGCGCATGAGAACTGTAGCTGATCTAACGTTATAGCCCAGCCATATGATGAACTAGCTAGCTAAACAACCTGTTTGGGGAGGAAGCTGATGTGAGCGATTGTATTTATGTATGGAGAATAGAGCTTTTATAGTGCTAGTGGGGTTGTTCCACATTTCTATGAATCCTGTTTTGAATAGAAGACCGCTGTACAGACGCCAGGGCTGGCTATGTTCTTTTTTTTTTTACAGTTATGAGAAAATCAGCTCTACACCTTTCAAGAGTGGTATGCGACCCCCTCCTCCTGCTGTGTCAACAATTTGCATCTGAGTTTTCGCTCGTGCATGATTGCGCGTCCATGTTTTTCGAATGGGTGGAGTCAGGGCCAGCGTTGGAGGAGAGAAGGTAGGACCTTATGAGTTGTGTATTTTCAAAATCTGCCGGCCGTTTTGCAAATCACATACCCCACCTTTAAATCTGATTTCTCCATTTTCCTCAGAAAGAACCAGCGAGCTGCTGTCTGATTGACATGTTAAATCAACCAATCACCGTTCGCCTGCATCAGTGATGTTTTGAGGCATGTAAATCTGGGGTAGGGGACGACACCAAAATAAACCAGCATGCGAGAAAGCACTGACGGCAAATAATGGCACTGCCATCACAAAATATATTAGAGCCTTTAGTCGAACTTTTGAATATATTTCACTCCATGACCCTTGGAAATTTTGGTAAATAAGTGACTTCTTGTTCTCCAGTGTGGGCTGTCTTTGTCATGACCGGTGTGATTCTAGTCCATGCTTCTGATAAATGCTGCGCAAATGTCGGAGAAGTTCCAGCTAAACACATCGACAATGGACCGTTTACAGCAGATTTCATTCATGGTAACAAGTGCTGTAGTATGCTGTGTTGTTGTAATTTGGACAAATAAAACTTTTAGAAAAATCCCAGGAGATCAACAGTTACAGAAATACTCCTGCACCAACAATCATGCCATGGTTCAAATCACATGTATTCCTTATTCTGATAGTTGATGTGAACCATTAATCAGAATCATCTTTATTGCCAGGTATGCTTACACATACAAGGAATTTGTCTTGGTGACAGGAGCTTCCAAACTGAAGCTCCTGACCTGTATATGCATGATTTAATGCACTGCACAGCTGCCACACGATTGGCTGATTGGATAATTGCATGGATGATTGTTGGTGCCAGATGGGTTTGAGCATTTCTGTAACTGCTGATCTCCTGGGATTTTCACACACAACAGTCTCTAGAAATTACTCCGAATGGTGCCAAAAACAAAAAACATCCAGTCAGCGGCAGTTGATGAGAGGTCAACAGAGAATGGCCAGACTGGTTTGAACTGACAAAGTCTGGGTTAACTCAGATAACTACTCTGTAAAAATGTGGTGAGAAGAATATAATCTCAGAATGCAATTCTGTAGCACTTGCCATAGATGTGGCGGTCTTGTCGGGCACTTCAAGCACCTTACAGTCTAGCTGATCCCACAAAATCTCAATGGGGTTAAGATCCAGAACACTCTTTTCCAATTATCTGTTGTCCAATGTCGGTGTTTCTTTGCCCACTCTAACATTTTCTTTTTGTTTTTCTGTTTCAAAAGTTGCTTTTTCTATGCAATTCTTCCCATAAGGCCTGACCTCTTTACTGTTGTACAAGAAACTGGTGTTGAGCGGGTAGAATTCAATGAAGCTGTCAGCTGAGGACATGCGAGGCGTCTATTTCTCAAACTAGAGACTCTGATGTACTTATCCTCTTGTTCAGTTGTACATCTGGTCTTCCATATCTCTTTCTGTCCTTGACAGTTGTTCTTTTGTCTTTGAGGTGTACACTTTTGTATGAAATTTTCAATTTCAAGCATTATACAGCCTTCATTCCTCAAAACAATGATTGACTGAATGAAGCCATTTCTTTTCTGCATTTTTGGCCTAAAGACATGCCAGTCTATTCTGCCCTACAAAGGCAAAACGCCGTAACATCATGTTTGGTCAGAAATGAGTTAATGTCATTTTTGGGGTATTCAAGACCTCCTTTATCATGTGAATAAATATTGTGAGTCAATTTGATTGTTTTAACGAGAAATTAAAGGGCTATGACAACCGTAACATCCAAAACCATACGAGAAACAACAGCAGAACGCCGTAACAGTTGTTACGGCTCTTAGCCTTTGTTCCGGCACGCTGAAGTTGAGTTAAGGTGTTCTGACTTTGTTTCGCCTGGCATCAGGAGAGATGTTACGGTGCCGCTGTGATGTTACTATACTCTGGCTTTGTCATACTGTCAAAGATTACCGCTCTTTTATTGTCACCAAACCGCGTAACATACACACGACACATCTTTGAAATAAAGTGTAGACTGCCGACTGCTTGTTTGTATTATTACTCTGTGATAGGGTTCAGATCTGTCAGTGACAGCCCGGAGCTTGCTAAATTTAATCTGTGTCACGTAAATTAGCGCTAACGTTGACGCTGACACTCGCCTCACATCAGATGCTGAAAACCAAATATTAAATACAGAGGCATCCTACCTTTCCATGCAATCCAATATAATCCATAGAAGATATAATCCATAGCAATGCACGTCATCTGCTGTATCCACAACAATCCATACGTGTTTGAGCCACATTTCCTTCTTGCAGGTGTTCACGTCAGATTTTACAGCTGGTTATCGCTAACGTCCGTACAAAGTAGGCTAACCTAAATAGTAAAAGTAATTCCAACTTTTTTTCGGTATACTCTGTCTATATTATCTCAGAATTAAAAAGTAGTAATCCAAGTCGAGTTCGTTGACTGAGCATCTTGAGCAGTTTGGTGGCCCTTAACCTTTTAACTGTCACCCCTCCCCCTTTTTTCACATAGACATGAAAATCACTATCCAAACTTAAATGGTTGTATTTCAAGAATGCTTTGTCATATATACCTATGGACAAGTTGTGTTCCAAATTTTAGGTTGATATCTCAAAAAATTAGCTTTCAGTAAGATTTTATTTGGGCACAGTAAAAAACTTGGAATGAGCAGTCTCTAATCTCTAATGTATTGGTCCAATGTTTAATTAATTATTACTCTATATCTTGCATTTAAATACATATACCTTTGTATTCAATTATAATTAAATTATCTTTATTGTGAAAATATTTATTTTATTTATTCATACTGTACATACTGTACTGCAAAGTAACTTATCTGTTATACTGTTTAACTGTGTTATTGTTGCCGCACTATCCTGATCATTATAGCACTAAATAGGAACAACCAAAGGTCTTCTAAATAATTTAAAACAAATACCATGATGACTAGACCTTGGTTAGGTGTTCTTATAATGGATGTAAGTATGGTGAACAGCAAGTAAATACTGATTATATGTCAGTTACGGCCTTTTGCCTGACTCCTGATTTTTGGCACATGATACAAAGGCAGAGTACAGTAACTGCCAAACAAGGGTCAAAGGTCAATTCTGAGCTCAAGATTTTTTTGCATACAAACATTTCTTCAGTATAGCAACTAGTTGTGAAATTTTGGGAGTTCTACCTATAATACTTTTGTCTGGACAAAACAGAAACTTTAAAGTCATTTTTCTCAGTTTCACACTCTAGTGAGTTAAGGTCTTTTGCTTTTGCAGGGCAGTATTGTATACTGTGGCAACTCAAAAACAAGCAAAGACGATGTTAAGCTTCATTTAATGAACCAAATAGCTTTTGAAAGTAATTTTACAGTAGCAAGTTAGCAATTTAGCATGATTACTCAAGGATAAGGTGTTGGAGTGGTGGCTGTTGGAAATGGGGTCTGTCTAGATTTGATCAAAATTTCTTTTTTCAAATAGTGATGGTGCTGTTTTTTTTACATCAGTAAAACATTTTCTGACTATACTTTGTGATCAGTTGAATGCCACTTCCATTTCCTTACGAAACAGCAAAATCTGTACCTTAGTCCAAACTTTAGGCTGCCAGTGTGTATATGTACACTTAGGCCTAGTCCACACGAATATGTTTTTGCTTGAAACCGCATTTTTTTTCTCTCCGTTTTGGCCTTCCATCCACACTGAGATGACATTTTGTCAGCGAAACCGCACTCCAAATTGGATAAATTTGAAAACGCTGTTTTCGCGATGTAGTGTGGACTGTGAAAATGGATGCTTTGGAAAACGATGACACATTTTTAGTCATTTGATCTATCCAACTAAAATAAATCAAGATGGCGGCCTGTGTTATGGCAGCCTGTGTTATAGCGGCCTGTGTTATAGCGGCGCTGTTGTGCCAGATACTCACTTTGATAGCATTGTTAAAACATAAACGTCACTTTATACAATCTTCACCTTGCATTCCTTCAAAGGCGAAGGAAAGTTTAATCAGAGTTGGTGCCCAGAGACGGAACATGAGGACAATTGAGTTTCAGACCGTTCTCTACCATTACTATGGCATTTCACATTCTTAATATAAAGTAGTGATCCTAACTGACATAAGACAGGAAATGTTTTCTACAAGTAAATGTCAGGAATTGTGAACAAACAAGTTTAAATGTATTTGGCTAAGGTGTACATAAACTTCTGACTTCAACTGAGTGTGTGTGTGTGTGTATGTATGTGTGCGTGTACATTTCCTTAATTATTTAAATTTTAATTCTCTTTATAATTTCTATGTAAAGCACAAAAAAAAAAGAAAAAAAAGAAAGAAAAACACCATTATGAATAAGCTAAATGATATATTTAATTTGAGAGGTCAGTTCATTCATTTACTAAAACTAATTTATTTCGAAATAATCATGCCACTGTTAGGGATGTCTTAATATGTTGAGATGTCACCAACCTGTTGTCCCGGACCTGGGCCCTGATTAGATGCCTGCTGGTTGGCAGAATGATTGGCAGCAGCTGCAGCTGATTGCTGAAAGAGGTTGGCTGGATACACGCCCCATGGGACACCGTAGTATTGAGGAGGGACCACTGTTGGACCTGAGGGAAAACACGATGAGCTTCAGATGGAGAACTCTCCACATTTAAGATCAACAACCCCCAGTACTGCAGTTGATATTTAAAGAGCGTGTGCATGTATGTACCTGCAAGTGTTGCAGCTGCTGCCAGGCCTGCAGCAGTGTAAGGGTCTGTTCCAGGAGGGGCAGTGTTGATGATGTAAGGGTTTGGCACAAACGCAGGTGCAAGGCCTACCAGGATAAACAACCACAACAGAATAGTCAAGCCAAAGACCATTAGATTCAAAACAACACCGGTTAGATTAAGAGTTTCACAACTGCACTGTAGGACTCTGACACAACATTAAAACGATTTCATGTGTTACCCAAACTAATCAGAGAAAAATAATCTACAGCAAAATCAGTTCACAAGTTTGTATCTTGATTGTTATGGATCGGACCTAAAGTAGTTCACCCAAAAATAAACACTCTCTCATTCACTTACTCTGATGCCATCCCTGATGTGTATGACTGTCTTTCTTCAGCAGATCACAAATTAAGATTTGTTTTAAAAAATGTGAAGATCCTTATAGTGCAAGTAAACCGTGCTATCAGGATGCTGGCTATTTGAAAGTCCAAAATGTATATTTAGGCAGCATAAAAGTAATCCACTCGTCAAGACTCCAATCAATCAATTAATGTCTTCAGTAGCAAATCGATAGGTTGGTGTAAAACAAATTAATTGACAATTAAAACGTTATTTTATTAATTTTTTTATATAATCGCTTCCTGCCAGCAGTCAACGCACCAGTGACGTAAGCACTATGGCGCGTTTATGCGAGGAGTCAGAAGTGCGCTCTTTGAATACAACAGCGATGTCACACAAGAGTTAGTTAATTTCAAACAAAAATACAGCGCTTGGCGGAAGCAACAACAATAATTAAAAACATTTTTAATTATCAATTTGTTTCTTATACCAACCTATCGATTTGCTCTGGAAGACATTAACTGATCGACTGGAGACATGTGGATTACATTTATGCTGCCTAAATATGATCTTTGGACTGTGAAATAGCCAGCAGCCAGATGGCACCCATTTACTTACATTATAAGGACCTACTGAGCTTCCACATTATTCTAAAAATCTTAATTTGTGTTCTGCATAAGAAAGTCAGTCATACACATCTGGGATGGCATCAGGGTAAGTCCATAATGAGAATATTTTTGGGTGAACTTTTCCTTTAACGATTGTTTTAGTCCTTGAATAATATGTCTTTGTATACTTCAATTTGCTAAACAAAAACGAACTTCTTTTTGGTAGCATTTTAATGTTTTAAAAAACTATTACAACAAATTTGTTTCAAAGGTTAATCTTTAGTTACAAAGTCATTGTTATATTAAAAAATATATCAGTTTACACTGATTCCAGACTAGCAGACCTCAAGCACACACATAAATTCGAATTTAATTTCGAGTTGGAAAACACAAAACTAATGACCTGTGGTGCAGTGAATAAGTGAAGAACCCTTCTGACTGATTCGGTCATTGAGCAAAGTCAACTGATTCCTTGAGTGATTCAATAAAAAGAACTGGTTCATAAGAGTAATTCGCTCAGAGTCAGACTGTTAGTAGCAGTGCAGGAAACTCTGTCTATATTTCCATACAGAGTATTGTAGTAATCATATTATAGTGTTCTGTCCATTTCGGTGGAAAATGCAAACATTAAAGGCCCCAGCACACTCATGGCAAAGTGCTTCTTCATTCTTTGATCAGAGCCAAAAATAAATTAGAAACAGCTGAGCAACGACATGCTGTTTGTGAACATTCAGACACCCGCCACGCTGCTGTGGGAAGAGTTTGAAAGAGCATCTAAATATGAGGGCACTAAAAACCACATGTGAAACATCAACTAATATGACATTAAAAGGTGTTATCAATGATTTCATGTCTCATTCTAGGAGAAGAATTCAAATGAGATCAGTAAAAGAAGCGGTTTACCACTCAATGATGATTTAAAGATATTCAGTAGATAATGTGTAATTTGTCTTGTTTACATTCTGCATTTATGGCACTAATGTGCTAACACGGTATATGTGGCAATAATATGCAGTGATTACACTCTGTTATTGTCAGTTGTGACAACACTGTTACTACTGTAAAGATGGGTGTATAAAAGAAGGTTAATGGATATAATACAGACAAAAGAATGATGATAGGCATATCTTACTTGGGCAGATGTGTGAATGGCTTTCAGGTGCAGATGGCACATGAGTGAAGCAGCATATACAACAAAATAGTTAAGTGTCACTTAGAATATTTGAGTGATCCAAATTTGTTGATCAATTCTTTTAAAATTCTTAGAACACAAACGATCGTACAGCTTAAAGCAAATTTGCTCCAGCTCGTCAATAATTCTACACACTGGTGTTCATGTTGTTGTCATCTTAACAGACTTTGTCAGCCTCAAAGTAGGTGGAGCTCCAGGTCACACCTACAGATGATTCGGACCAGTGGCAGTAAGAAGTTGTTTAGCAGCTGGTAAGAAATTTTCCTGAAAGTTCATCCTGACGAGCTGTTACGAACTACCAAAAAGACTTCAAAAACACCTTTTTGGCCAGATTCTGTTCTAAATGACGTCACACCCTTTTGTTCTGGGATTTCATAGGAAGTGTGCAGGGGGCTTTAAAGAATTGCCAATGGAACCAAACACCATAAGTGATTACAGTACTTCTTTTCTCTTTTAAATGGAACCAGCTTTCAAGAAGAACTGGTTTTAGGTTGTCCACCTTAATGAATGTGTCTCTTTTGTTACATGAGTGAGACTGACTCAGCATGAAAGCATAGCATGTCTGTAAGAGGAGATGTTACCGAGGTGTTGCTGTTGGGCTGCAGCAAGGGCATACTGTTGCTGCTGTGTCAACTGCTGAACGGCAAGATGACTGGACCTCTGGAACAACTAAACAAATATATATATATATCATTATCCATCTCACCACCAAATTCATACTGTAAAAGTTTAAGACCCTATGAAATGTAACGACAGGACCGATTTGTTTCCTGAACTGACATATTTCCTAAGAAGTTAGGAGGGAGACATATCAAAGGAATCCTTTTCAAAATAGGCAATAGCCTTAAGCCCAGCAAAATCATGATTTGGAACTTGTTATTGATAGTCAAAGGTTATTGGTCAATTTTAAATGCATATACATCCAATAAAAGTCAGTAAATGGTCAACTTTTAGGATTACAGTAGCATATAGATGGCCTCAGAGCTAACAGACAAGGACTAAAAGCCACAAAACACAAGGGTGGTTGCATAAAACTGTTTTAGACTAGTCTTACATTTAGTTATCTAAAATTTTGGTCTTTACTTTCAGTCTGTTGCATAAAAGCTTATATTGGTCTAATTTAAAGGGATAGTTCACCCAAAAATTTTAATTATCTTATTATTTACTCACCCTCATACCATCAGATGTGTATGACTTTCTTCAGCAGAACAAAGTCATACACATCTCAGCTCTGTAGGTCCATACAATGCAAGTGAATGGTGATCAGAGCTTTTTAGCTCCAAAAATCACAAAGTAAACAAAAAGTAATTCATCAGACTTCTTAATCCATACCTTCAAAAGTGATTTAATAGGTGTGGGTGAGAAACAGAACAATATTTAAGTCCTTTTTTACTATAAATCTCCACTTTAACTTTCAGATGTGAAAGTGAATCGAAACAGGTGCCACATGTGATTTTTAGATGTTAATGTGAAAGTGGAGAGTAAAAAAGGACTTACATTTTTTTCCGTTTCTCACCAACACCTATTAAATTGCTTCGGAAGATATGGAGTTAACCACTGGAATCTGAAGAATTACTTTTATGTTTCCTTTGTGATTTTTGAAGCTACAAAAGGTCTGATCACCATTCACTTGCATTGTATGGACCAACAGAGTGGAGATATTCTTTAAAAAAAAAAAAAATAATAATAATAATAATTTATTGTGTTCTGCTGAAAGAAAGAAATTCATACACATTTGAGATGGCATGAGGGTGAGTAAATGATGAGAGAATTCTTATTTTTGGACGAATTATCCCTTTAAGACCAAAATGTCAGACTACATACCCTGAAGCTTTTTTACTAACTTTGTTGCGATGAAAAATGACTGTTAGCTGAGCTAGTGTGGGGTTCAGTTGAGGGCTAAAAAGGGCTTCATTTGAGATTTTATAGTTCTTCTGTTGTTTTGTATTATTTGAATAACACCAAGTTTCAGTTGAGGGCAGCTGTACCTGTTGTTGGGAGTTGTAGTCGAACAGGCCGACTGGAGCACCAGATGAGTCCACCTGGATCTGGTTCCCAGCATAGTCAAACTGGAGTGCCTCCATGCCCCCCTGCTGCTCCATGCCACCCATGCTCTGGGCTTCGTGGCTCTGGAAATCCTCAGTGGGAGGTTTGTTTGTGAGGGGGTTATGTGGCTGCAGAGCGTGCGGGTGGTGCTGCCCCATCATTTCCAGTCCGGTCTGACTGGGGCCCAGCCGTTCTACTGCCTCTGTGGGGGATGCCTGGCGACTCCCTGGGGTTGGGCTTTAAGAAAGAAGCTTTTATTAAATGATTCATATCATTGACTAAAGGGGGCACAAAGACATTGAGCATGCAAATGCACAATTTTACACTAGCTTAAGCTGACAAAATATGAGGTCATGTAAATGGTTTTCCTTTATCGGGGTAGGCATAAACTGATATGCACATCTAGATTTTTACCCTCATTTCGCCATGTTAACATTTTTACCAGCATTCTTACCGGCTTACCCAATGTGTGCATGTGTTGTGCCCATGCCCGTTTATGTTTTGACGTCAAAAGCAGAGAATAATCCAATGATTTTAAGTCTCATGTTAATGCAACTTCCTTGCGTTCGAGTTTTTGAATAAGCTGATTTTTGCTAGTTATCATTTTGGTGTGTATGTAAACACGTTTAATGTTATAGTTTCACTATTGCTGTCGAATTAATTATTGTCATTGCTTTGAAAATGTCATTTTCTATTTTGGTTTGGGTATTTCAAACGCTTTGGTTTTTAATATTTTGTTTTGGTTTCAGTTAGTTTTAATAGCAGTTTCAAGATAAAGTGTGTAATTTCCGAGCCATTGATGGCACAAAAAGTAAATTGCGGATTACATTATAATATAAAATTATATATAACTTACATATAAATACATACAGTATACGTACTGTATATAGTACTATAAGCGCACCACTAAATTGTAACTAGCATCAATCTGGCATGTCTAGGGCATTCATAATTCAGCATCATTGGCTGGATTCCAGCCTGATTTGCCCTACACAGGAAAGCTATTCTGATTTGTCAATGTTTGCACGGGTTAACGGCAGACTTTTTTGTATGTTATAGCAAGTAATTAATACGGTTATTACTGTTATTTAGTCTTGATATCAAAAATGATAAACTGTTTAAAGATATTTTAATTTCTATTCTGGAGTGACAAATGTAGTCACCATGAACTATTGTTGTATGAAAAGAGCAGCATAAAGATTCTTAAGAAATTCTACTTTGTATTCCATAGAAAAAAATTACAGTAAATTGTCTGGAAAAACATGTGACATAAATGAAGAACATTTTTGGCAACACTTTAAGGGTCCACAATAATGCACTAATTGTGTATGAATAAGAATGTAATTAATAATAACCGAAAGCATAGTAAGGCTATCTTAGCCATAATTTACAACTTATTAAAGGTGAAGGGTGTAACATTTCTTTTATGGTCAAAATGCTTTCTAATATCCCAGTTTATTGTTCATTGACAACTAGAAGTAAGCCATTCATTAGTTCCCAAATGTGTTAACGCTGAGCCTCCCAGGGACTATCTAAACATTGTTTATATTTAGAGCGGTCCGCTCAGCTCCACCCATCCCTTTCCATCTAAACCTAAAGTGTGAATTTGGGGCGTGGCTACTTGTAGTAAACTGTTCAGCCGGGAGAATATGAATGTCCATGGCAGATGCGTTACAGAGAAAACGACTTGCTAAAAGACAGAGAACAGAGTAAAACCAGAGTGAACGTTTACAAGGTGGAGGACTTTGAGGGAATTTGTGGGGTTTGATTCATGCTGTGTTGCTTCTCTACAGGCAAGCTACACTCTGGTTTTGCCACACCGTCGAGCTTCAGATAAATTCCCCAATTCCATTTTATTGTTTTGCTTACTAATTACCAAGCACTGTCCTACCTCTTGTGCTATATCCTCGCACACCAGCTGCCTTTCAATCCGCCAATGTCCTTGGACGAGCCGATTCCTCTGCAAAGCTTTCTGTCCAGTGTGTTTGTTATAGTGGTCTTGTTTATTACGATGTTAAACGTTTATCACCTTTTATTTAGTATGGCATATTTGTTCATAGGAAATGTGAAAGGGCATGATGATTCTGAGGGGTTTTGGCAAATGTTGTTTGAAAACACTTTATTTTTGCAATTCCGTTTGGTGTCACTAGTAACGCAGAAATTACACACTTCACCTTTAAACGTCTTTTGTGTAAAAGCTAATGTAATTAATGCTCAATTTCAGAGAACCATTATATATCAATCTTACTTGACAATAACAAGCCAGAAATTAAGACCAATTAGTATTGGCTTTACAAAACTGTAACAATTAAATTACTAAAATCTTCTATTAAAGATAACAAACCCCTATTCTTAAGAGAAAGTTTAACCAGCTCAAGTTATTGGTTTATTTTGCATATTTTAGGTGGTATTCAAGTTTGTTTAAATACATTAAAACAGTAATAATCACTAATTAGTATTGGACATTACAAAATTGCTAATAATAGCTTAAATCTTTATTTTTTAAAGAATTTTTTCTACGCATCAAGTGGAGGAGGAGACAGGAAGCACGTCATTGTTTACATAGTTTTTTTTAATTATTATTATTATTTGGAAATTATATTTTATTTTATATCATTTTGAAATTGTTTTGTGAACGGCACTTGGTCTGTGCAAGTTTCTCTTGTAAACAATGACTCCTCCACATGACGCGCGACCTTACCAATGAGCTTACATCATCCCTGTCTTGAACACACGTCTCAGAGATGAACGGAAGCGAACATTTGTAGTAAAAAAGTATTAAAGTATAGTTTTTTCTCTCAAAATGATCAATCGTTTGGGTTCAAAATAACTTTGTCGACTGGAGTCGTGTGGATTATTTTGATGCACCCTAAATATGCGTTTTGGACCATCAAAAAATTTAGTACATTTAATTGCATTGTTTAATAGACGAAGCCTGAAATGAAATACTGTTTTTGATGAAGAAAGAAACTGATACATCTTGGATGGTCTGAGGGCGAGAAAATGATCAGCAAATTTTCATTTTTGGGTCAACTATTCCTTTAACTTGTTTGACATCAATTAGGTGTTTACAGTATTAGCAATAAATTAAAAAATGTTCAGAGTTTTCCTGTAATTGAAACATGTGTAAAACAAACCAATAACTTTAATATGATAAACTTGCACTTTAGAATAGGGGTCAAGTTGTCTTTAATAGAAGAAGTAATTTATTAGAAAAAGCTTTGTAAAGCCAATAACCAATAAGCCTTAGTTACTACCTTAATATTGTTTAGTAAACTTAATTTATGATCTCTAAATAGTGCATTCATTACATTCTACAAAAGAAAATAAGAGGTTTACTTAAGTTTCATTTAATTATATAACTTAAATGAGAAGATGTAAATGATAAAGATAGCCTTAGTCTACATTCATTTAAATATGAATTATCTTATTCATGCTTAACTAGTGCATTATTGTTGAAACCTTAGAATGCAGTGTTACCAAATTAGTTGGGTTAGCTATTCCTTCAAAAAAAAGGTGTGCGTTGTTCTTGGTGGTGGTGGTGGTGGTGGGGTAGATTGGGTTTTAAAATAATTTTAAATAGTTTACAATAATACCTTTTAATAGTAGTTACAATACAATAATAACCTTTAATACTAAACTCTGAAAATCATACTTGAAGTCTTTGCAGTCACGATCCATCCCGTTTAGCAGTCCTCTGGCATTAGCTTTTGAGGCGTCCCCTTCTTCTCCAACTTTCATTTCAGGGCATTTGACCTCCTCAAATGCAGAAGCCTTTTCTTTTGGATCACCCTTTTCCCTTCCATCTGAATCTGTATCTCCTCCACCCTGGAATCACAGTAAATCAGTTCAAGTTAGAGGATTTACCGAAAGTGGAGTGGCATGTCATGCCACAGTTTGTGTGTGAAACATGAAGTCATCTCAAACTAGCCAAATCTCCAAATTAATTTTGCCACATGAAAATCACCTATAGACAGACACATCAGGCAAGGAGGACAACAAATATTTATTTCCTAAAAAACATAACATACATTTTGTGTGCACGTGTATTATTTTTGTTACACTTCAAATAAAGCAAAAAATACAGATTGCTAATTTTTCCATAAAAGCCAAGACTGCTGTTGCTACATTAGCTTGTTTTGTTAAATAGGCTGGTAAATGAAAGCTGCTCTGAATTTTTTTTGCTTTATTTAAAGTGCAAAGTAAATGTATGCAATGTTTTCCCTTCAAAGATTGGGCAAAGTCAATTAGATAATTCTTCTTATTGAAATGAACGAGTAACTATGGTAACCAGGATTTGTTTCCCCAACTCTAAGACACGCTGCCGCCGCGCCCCTCCAAAACTATGCACTATATCTGATTTTACTAACATATTCTCCATCCTAAGATGTCTGAAAAGCTCAGTGACAGTAATGAGACACTCATCAACTCACATAGCCTCCGTTTCTGTAGCGACCATCCATCTTGTCTCCAGGTGAGGAGCTGAGGACGTACTCCACCATACTCACACCTAAGCCACCCCCCTCTGAGCGCGGGGACAGCACTGAGCTTGCGTCACCGTTCCCGTAGCCCTGGCCTGGCCGCCTCTGCACCATAATGGGCTGAGATACTGAATGATCTACACAGCAGAGGAAAAGAATACCAACGTCGATATGCTGAGAAAAATTTTCAAATAAGCCAGAGCACAAACCATATCCTCATGTAAACATGCACCAAGAAATTAATGCTAACATTGCTATAAATACAATTTTAGGTCTTGCCTGAAGCATAAATCATTGTTTTCAATGCCTATTTAATCTCATAAGGAAAAACTTACGCGAGGAACCCCAGGCGTTCTCTCGCCATTCTTTTGCCAGTTCATCTGATTCCCACAGTTTCTTCGCAGGAAGTAGCTGTAACAGGTTAAAATGGCAATAAAAAATTAAATAAAGCATTAAGACATCATGAACCCTTATGTAGATTTTCAATTTTGTATTATTTAATGTAAATTTATAGCATTATTCTTGATGTTATATTACCATAGCATTAATTTAAGTCACCACTGATGCAAAGGGGTTTCAAATATAGCAGCGGAGAGAATGACAGTAAATGTGGCATGCATCTCTCTTTTCTGCCTGCTGTAATCAATCTCTCTCTTTCATTTTCCCACTTTGGAAAGTCATGAAAACCTAATAGTGGATTTATTGCTTTTCCTTTTGCTTTTGGAGCAAATGGGAATGAAAAAAATAATCATTTCTGTGTGCTCCCTTTCACCACTACAGAGGTTTGCCCCACTGAAAAAGTCCATTCGGGAAAAAAAAGAAAAGAAAAAAAAAGACAATTAGACTTGTAAGAATAAAACATCATTTCTGATCACATACCTCACCCATTCCACGTGACTCCAGAGCCAAGGCTTGAAAGTCATAATTCATCTCATCCACAGGGCGTACCTAGACAAAAGAAACATTTATCACATCTGCCGACACTCATTTTTATTTCCACCAGCGTAGAGCATAGAATGACCACGTCACACGCATCAAATACTAACATATACCCTTAAGAACATACCAAATTTACACTTTGACCATCCAATACTGACATTTTTTTTTAATAGCAAATGTTTATTCTCACACATATATTTTATATTAAACATATTCAGCGTTCAAAAGCACATTTCAGAAGGGAAAAACTGTCTTTGCCTATGTGATTGTGTCAGTTCTTTCTTTATGCTTTTTTGTATTGCATTCTGATAAAGCAAAATCATGTTAGTGTGCAAAAGATGTGCACCAATCATATAGGGGAAATAAACATCACCGATTCAAAGTATAAAAATAAAATATAAAACATTGCAGTTTAGAAATTGCATATGCTGGTATCACTATTATATTGTGTTTAATTTCACAGCCCTAACTGGATCACTCAAAAAAAAAATTACTTTCCATGTTACAAAATACTGAAATTCTGTTTTCAATTCCGTTTTCGCTCCTAATAGCGGAGATTAAACTTTTTTTTTTAACACTCTGACATTATTTTTATTTACCAAAGTACAACTTGACTCATGCTTTTTATAACACCAGCGACAATTGTTTTTAAATAATTTTCTTAGATGGGGTTAAAGGAATAGTTCACTCAAAAATGAAAATTCTCTCATCATTCACACCCTCATGCCATTCCAGATGTGTATGACTTTCTTTAATCTGCTGAACACAAGTGAAGATTTTTAAAAGAATATGTCAGCTCTGTAGGTCTATACAGTGCAAGTGAATGGGTGCCAAAATGTTGACACTTCAAAAACCACATAAAGGGAGCATGAAAGTAATCCATACAAATCCAGTGTTTTAATCCATATCTTCAAAACTGATATGATAGGTTTGGGTGAGAAACAGATCAATATTAAAAGACATTTTTTGCTAGAAATTCTTCTCTCCGCCCAGTAGTGGTCGATATGCATGAAGAATGTGAAAGTGATCCGTTTCTCACCCACACCTATTGATTCTGGAGACATTGATTTAGCCACTGGAGTGGCTAAATGGATGACTTTCATGCCAACAATTGTATGGACCTACAGAGGTGAAATATTCTTATAAAAAAATTTCACTCGTGTTCAGCAGATTAAAGAAAGTCATACACATCTGGGATGGCATAGGATGGCATAATTTTCCATTTTTGGTGAACTATTCCTTTAATGTCATAAAAACAAACCACTGATCAGACTAAAATCAATAACTCTTACCATTAAATAAAATTAAACATTTAAACAATGTAACACTAATAACATAATTAAATATTATTAAAAAAAAAAAAAAGACAATACAAAAACTTTCAACATGGTGGGAAAAACCACTAAATGTACATTTGAACAGGCTCTTCTTTATCTGAAATTTAACCATGCAAGTTCTATTCCACATTGATAAAACCAATGGCATGAAATCAAGGCACAAAATTATTTAAATTCCTTGTTTGTTTTTTTTCACACACTTGTTATGCCTTGTACTATAATGCTTGCGCTGAGAAAACAAAATGAACAAAACATAAACCCATAAATAACTGTAAATGTCATAGAAGTGGTCTACCAAATCAATTTGAACAATATAGTCAAACCATTTCATATAATGTAATAAAAGGTTAGGTTACAGACCATTTCAAGGACGTAAAAAATAACAAATGAAGGAATCCAGGGTGCACCCAGCCACTGAATACAAGGTCCAAATTATTGCCGCAACTAATCAATAAAATAAAAAAATGATAGATTAATGAAAAGTTTCGAGGACGAATTTCATTATCAATTAGTCGGATATTAGTGGCGAACATGGAGAAGCTCCATCAGTGCCATCACTTTACAGTACAGTGGAAATGTGTTGCATGATGAAACTCGTTTGAAAAATGACAGAGACAAGTTGTCCAGCGTCATCATCTTAAGCATTCAGTTTAATGTGGAGAGTTAGCAGCAGCATCAGGTGCACTGACAAAGTCATTGTGCTGTTTAATGCGCTTCAGAGTTCTCTCTCTAGTGTACTGTAATGCTATTTTATGTGTTTTATAATGTATATATGTTATGAAATCAAAATCAGGTGTGTATTTCCATCTTGCAAAACTACTTGTCTTCACCACAAATTAGTCTTCGCTGAGCAAGCCAAGCACGCCCACACATGCATGTCAATCACACTGATCACAATGAACTACATTACACTATATATGATCAGTGTTTCCCCACAGTATTTTGTGAGACTAAGGGGGGTGGACCTCTGACCCTCTAGGGGGGTCTGGGTGCATGCTCCCCTGAAAGAAACTTTTGTAAATTTTAAAGTTAAATACTTCCATCTGGTGCACTTGGGAGCAAAATTAAGAGGCTAGTGTTGAGCTCTTGTAAACAATGTTGCGCTCTTAAAGGTCCAGTAGGCAACTTTGAAATAAATTGAATTGTGAGAAACAGAGCCCCCATATACATGATGCTCTTCACCCCAAGTCAAGGTTTAATTGACAGCTGTTCACAAACAGAGCCCAGGCCTGCCTCGCCAAAAGCTATTGGCTAAAATTAGCTGGATTGACACTACCTGACCCACAATTTTCACTCAAGAGCTAGTATGTGATGCTAACTAATCTCTCACAGGTCATTTATCTTAGACACCATGTTTAGATTATATATATATATATATATATATATATATATATATATATATATATATTTTTTTTTTTCTTAATAAATACTACCTAATGTAGCTTCAACAATTTCTTCCTCTAGTAAACAATTTAATCAAACACATTGTAGACAAATGGTTATGACAAATTAGCTGTCTCTTCCTCATCTGGGGTTTGACATCCCTTAAAATATTTTTGTATGCTCATTCTGAAAAGCAAGGTACAATCTAGGGATGTCAGCTTTTTATCTTTTAATGTTACCTCAGACTGTTAAAGATAACTTGCTAGTGAAGCTGTAAGCAGTGTAACGTTATGCCAATTAACCCAGTAAAGCTAACGGTAATTTACGTTAATCATCATTGATTGTAACTTCGCCAGTAATACCTGTTTGCTCTTGTACACTGATGATGATGATAAATTGTGTGTGGAGCAATGTATAAATGCAGTGGTAGGGCTGGGCTATATGGCCAAAATTGTTATCACGATCATCTTTTTCATATTGTTCGATATCGATATTTCTCCTTTTTTACCCTACGTTACCACTGGCGTGTTGTGAGCGAAGCAGAGAGCGTTTTCAATTAATTCCTATGAAAGCTGAGCGTCATGCTCACAAGGTGGATCGTAGGATTGGCTGTGGTGCCGAGCACGCCATCTCCTAGCACTGTGAGCACCTTTGAGCGGATTTCGTCCGCCCCAGTGGAAACACAGCGAAGAAAGCGAGAGAAAGCCGAACTGCTTGCGTTTTAGCGACACGCAGTAAATATCGAAAATTCCTCAAAAGGTTATTGTGGATTTTCTTTATCGCGATATATATTGATATCGTTTTATCGCCCAGCCTTATGCAGTGGATACATTTAAATGTTAGTTAACGTTACTTACCTCAAAGATTTGTCATCCTCCTCAACCAAATAACGTTAGAAAGATCCAAGAATACTCAAGTGCATATGTGGCAGCGAGGGCGTGGTCAAGCGCCCGTCCGGGAGAGAAAAGCGGTAAGGGCGCTCACACCTGAGCTAAAATGATGACTAACACCTGTCTCTAATTTCAGTAACATGAGGAGAGCGGCATAAAAGGGCAGCAGTGACGGAGCATGGGAGTGACAACCCGTCCAAGAAAAAGAAACCCAGAACCAGAGAGTGTGAGAGAAAAATAAAAGCTTACCCCTTAAGCAGAGACTTGTTTCCGTCCCTTCCTTTGGGCGCGTGTCACATTGGTGCCAAAACCCGGGTCATTTTTTTTTTTTGGTTATGGAACAAGGTCGCCCCATAGAGTCCTCCCAGCTGGCGGAAATCCTCCAGTCCCTCACCACTCTCCATCAAGGCCACCAACAATCCCTGCTTGAGCTCCGCCAGGATCAAGATCGGCGGTTCTTCGAGATCATGCGGGCTCAGGCAGAGGACCGACTTGCTATCCGGAGCCTCCTCAGCCAGGAGGCTGCGTCGGCCCCAGCCGCGACCCCGGACATTCGCGCTACGCTGCCCCCGCCCACGTTACAGAAGATGGGGGTAGCAGATGATCCTGAGGCCTTCCTCGACCTGTTTGAGAAGACGGCTGACATCTGGGGCTGGCCGCCCAAACAGTGGGCAGCCCGTCTAATTCCTCTCCTGTCCGGGGAAGCACAACTCGCGGCACAACAACTGCCGGCGACTAACCTCCTGGCTTACTCTGACCTAAAGAGGGCCATTCTGCAACGGGTTGGTCGGAGCCCGGAGGAGAATCGCCAGCTCTTCCGGAGCATGAAGCTGGAGAAGTCCGACCGCCCGTTTGCGTTTGCTCAACGGCTCCGGGACGCCTGTCGGCGGTGGCTGCTCGCGGGGGACCGCGACGTCGAGGGAGTCATCGATCAGGTGGTACTGGAGCAATTTGCGCAACGCCTGCCCAGGAGAACGGCGGAATGGGTCCAGTGCCACCGCCCGGCGTCGCTGGAGGCAGCTGTCCAGCTCGCGGAGGACCACTTGGCGGCGATACCGAGGGCGGATGAGCCCTCCCCCTCTCTCTCCCTCCCCTTCCCCTGTGTCTTCCCCTGCCTCTCCCCCCCCCTGCTCCCTCTCGCTCTGCTCTCTCCCCAGGGCCCGTTCCTGCCCCCCGCAGGCGTGGAGGATACACCAGGCCAGCTTCCCGGCCATGGGAGAACCCACCTAACCCTTCTCCGTCCTTCAGCCGCTCTCCTCCTCAGGTGGTAGCGCCCGCCAGCACGGGTGCGGCCGTGGCGCCTGGGCCGGTCTGCTGGAAGTGCGGAGACCCGGACCAGTGTCCGCTGATGGAGGTGGGGACGGTGGTGCGGGTCTCCGATGTCCCGCAGGCTGCCCCCGGTCGGGCTGGAGCGTACCGGGTCCCGGTAAGGATCCAGGGGGGTACATACCAAGCATTGATGGATACCGGCTGTAATCAGACCACCATCCACCAACGCTTGGTTCAACCCGGGGCTTTGGGTACTGCTAAACGGGTGAGGGTGAGGTGTGTGCATGGGGATATTCACAAGTACCCCATGGTGACTTTAGCAATCAAATTCCGGGGAGAAAAACATAGTGTGGAGGCAGCGGTTAGTTCCCGCCTCACCCATCCGCTAATCTTGGGTACTGATTGGCCGAATTTTAGAAATGTATTAGAGGGAGTTTGTGCGGATGGGTCCTGCATGAAAGTGAAGAGGTGTGTGATGTGCGATGCTTTGGCAGGGGAAGCGGAGCCGGGGCCGTCCTCGGCTGCTCCGAGTGACGAGGGAAGGGGCGAGGGGGTCACCCCTCCTCTCAGGGAGTTCCCTGAGGGGGACTTCCCCTTGGAGCAGTCGGATGAAACCCTTAAGCACGCCTTTGACCAAGTGAGAGTAATCGATGGTCAACAACTCCGGTCGGGTGTCGCCATTTCATATCCGTATTTTTTGCTTATTAAAAGATAGGTTATATAGAGTGACGCAGGACGCTCAAACAAAGGAGGAAGTGACACAATTGTTGATCCCACGGAGCCGCCGGGAAATTTTTTTCCAGGCGGCTCACTATAATCCTATGGCCGGTCACCTAGGGGAACGGAAAACACTTTTCCGTCTAATAGCCCGTTTCTATTGGCCGGGCATTGGCAGCGACGTCCGCAGGTGGTGTGCGGCGTGCCGCGAATGTCAGCTGGTAAACCCACCGGCCACCCCAAAAGCGCCTTTGCGCCCCCTTCCGTTGATCGAGGTTCCCTTCGAGAGAATTGGAATGGACCTCGTCGGGCCATTAGAACGGACGCCACGCGGACATCGCTTTGTGTTAGTCCTGGTGGATTACGCAACGCGATATCCGGAAGCAGTGCCTCTGAGCAACATCTCAGCACGCAGTGTTGCCGGGCACTCTTCAAGATAATCTCCGGTGGGGGTTCCGAAGAAATCCTCACCGACCAAGGCACTACGTTTATGTCACGAACACTTCGCGAACTTTACGAACTATTGGGCATTAAGTCGATTCAGCACTAGCGTGTACCATCCGCAGACGGATGAACTGGTGGAACGATTTAATAAAACACTCAAAAATATGATTCAGTAAATTGCGTGCACGAAGACGCTTAGGAATTGGGATAAGTGGCTGGACCCCTGTTATTCGCGAGTACGAGAGGTCCCGCAAGCCTCCACGGGATTTTCCCGTTTGAGCTGCTGTACGGGCGACGCCCACGCGGGTCCTCGACGTCATCCGTGAAGCTTGGGAGGAGGGACCTTCTAATGCTAAAAATGAAATTCAATACATTCTTGATCTTCGAGCAAAACTCCACACACTGGGGCAATTAACACAGGAGAATTTGCTCGGGCTCAAGAACGCCAGCGCCGGCTGTATGACAGGGATGCTCAGCTACGAGAATTTGCACCGGAGATAAAGTACTTGTACTACTCCCAACATCGAGCTCGAAATTACTCGCCAAGTGGCAAGGACCCTTTGTGGTCACACGACGAGTTGGGGATCTCGATTATGAGGTTAAACGTACCGATAGAGGGGCGTGTCAAATATATCACCTCAACCTCCTGAAATTGTGGAGGGAAGAGGCAGCCTCTGTGACGTTGGCAACGGTAGTTCCGAGAGGGCGGAGCTCGGTCCGGAGGTAAACAAAGCCCGCAATCCTAACGCCCAGGTTCCTTGTGGAGACCACCTCTCCCACGCCAACTCACAGAGGTTTCCGAACTACAAAAGGAGTTTGCAGACGTGTTCTCTCCCTACCGGGCCGCACAGACATCATACAACACCACATCGAGACCGAGCCGGGCGTAGTGGTACGTTGTCGCCTCTATCGCTTGCCCGAACATAAAAAGAAAATAGTTCGGAAGAATTGGATGCGATGCTTGACATGGGAGTAATAGAAGAATCTCACAGCGATTGGTCCAGCCCGGTCGTCCTTGTTCCCAAGAGCGACGGGTCTGTACGCTTCTGTGTGGATTATAGAAAAGTCAACGCGGTGTCTAAATTTGACGCATACCCAATGCCCCGTGTTGATGAACTGCTCGATCGGTTAGGTACTGCTTCGGTTTTATTCGACCTTGGATCTAACGAAGGGATATTGGCAGATCCCTTGACACCAATATCCCGTGAAAAAGCGGCCTTCACCACGCCGTTCGGATTACACCAATTCGTGGCGCTTCCTTTCGGTTTGTTCGGGCACCAGCCACGCTTCAGCGCCTCATGGATAGGATCCTCAGACCGCATACTGCTTACGCCGCTGCCTATCTAGATGATACCATCATTTATAGCAATGATTGGCAGCGGCACTTACAACATTTGAGGGCCGTCCTGAGATCGCTGCGGCGGCGGGCTCACGGCAAACCCGAAAAGTCGCGCGGTTGAGCGTGTGGAGGTACGGTATCTGGGGATCCACTTGGGTCATGGCCAGGTGCGTCCCCAAATTGACAAGACCGCGGCGATTGCAACTTGCCCTAGACCCAACACCAAAAAGGGGGTGAGGCAGTTCCTGGGGCTGGCTGGCTATTACAGACGGTTTGTACCTAATTATTCGGATGTCACCAGCCCGCTGACTGACCTTACTAAAAAGGGGCTCCGATCCGGTCCAATGGTCGGAGCAGTGCCAACAGGCGTTTACACAGATTAAAGCTGCACTTTGTGGGGGCCGCTTTTGCATGCACCTGACTTCTCTCTCCCTTTTGTTTTGCAGGCGGACGCTTCAGACAGAGGGTTGGGGGCCGTACTCTACGCAGGTGGTGGAGGGAGAGGAGCGCCCGGTGCTGTACATTAGTCGGAAGCTCTCCTTGAGGGAGACTAAGTACAGCACCGTAGAGAAGGAATGTCTGGCCATCAAGTGGGCGGTCCTCACCCTCCGATACTACCTGCTGGGGCGGGCCTTCACCCTCTGCTCGGATCATGCCCCACTGCAGTGGCTCCACCGCATGAAAGATACTAACGCCCGGATCACCCGTTGGTATCTGGCCCTCCAGCCTTTTAAGTTCAAGGTGGTCCACAGACCGGGGGTGCAGATGGCTGCCGCTGACTTCCTCTCCAGAAATGGGGGGAGTGGTAGGCAGGCCGGATGACGCCCCGGCCTGAGTCGGGCGGTGGGGGTATGTGGCAGCGGGGGCGTGGCGCCCGTCCGGGAGAGAAAAGAGGTAAGGGCGCTCACACCTGAGCTAAAATGATGACTAACACCTGTCTCTAATTTCAGTAACATGAGGAGAGCGGCATAAAAGGGCAGCAGTGACGGAGCATGGGAGTGACAACCCGTCCAAGAAAAAGAAACCCAGAACCAGAGAGTGTGAGAGAAAAATAAAAGCTTACCCCTTAAGCAGAGACTTGTTTCCGTCCCTTCCTTTGGGCGCGTGTCACAGCATATATCTGCGAGTGTGCGTGAATTTACAGCAGCGGGTGAGGAGCTGACTGAACTGACTGGCACGCAAAACATAACCTTTTATTTTATGTTATTATGAGACTGAGACATGCAAAAATAATTTCATTATGAGACCATCGTGGGGCAAATTAGACTGTGGCGGCTGCCAGAGTCTAGTCCATTAATGAGAAACACCAATTATAATGCTGATTATAATGTATAATAACAAGGCTAAGGGTACTGATATTTGATAGTCTTCCTGATAATGCCAAATGTAATGTCTGATTTGACCAGTAAATTTATACTATGGCAAATATTATTTTACTGGATAAGCATACCATTAAAAACATTTTAGGTAAAAAAAAAATCTTTAGAAAAACTTCATCAGTAACAATACTATTATAAAAATTATTCTACATAAAATTGAAATAATCAATGACAGTGTAGAAGCATTTGTTTTTTTTTTTTCAGCTGGGCAGAATTATTGATATTTCTATTCTGGGGTCACCATTGCCCTCTGCTTTTTTTAGTCCCACTCCATCCCTGATTTATCATTTTATTCTTTAATGAACAGTACTTTTTCAGATTTACAAGTAACAGAAAGGAAATGTTTTGCACATGTCCGTAAAGTAATATTAAACGTACTTCGTTCAAAGTTGTGTGAGTTTAGAATCATGAACTCCAGTCCCGGAAATCAAAACAAAACCTTACGGCCTCTATCATCACTGTTTTTTCCAAATAACATTTTAATAAAATACAGGAAATAATTATTTTGTTTTTATCCTATTAATCTTCGATTATTCAATTATCAAAATTATCGTTAGTTGCAGCCCAGTCCAAATGTTAATAATTACATTCCATTACAATCGTATTAACGTTATTTGTGTTTCAATCATTATGAATGAAGCAACTCCCAGTGTTATTTTGAATGAGTTTGACAACTAGCAGGAAATCTTCAAGGAACAAAGACATCACTTCCTTAAACTGATGAA
Source organism: Xyrauchen texanus (assembly GCF_025860055.1). Lineage (NCBI taxonomy): Eukaryota > Metazoa > Chordata > Actinopteri > Cypriniformes > Catostomidae > Xyrauchen > Xyrauchen texanus. Next base: position 8,600,846 of record NC_068305.1, read on the forward strand.
CGGTCATTGAAATGGTCTATAGAAAGATTTTAAAATGGTGTTTCTTGACTATTTTAAATCTTTATGACTGAAATATCAAGGGACATGTTTGTCACTATATTTTGATAATGAAATTTTACACCAAGCCTAAAATACTACTAAAGATGCAGTTGAATGAATTAGTTATGTTTTAAGATGTGATATCTAAAAGTGAAAGCAAAGGAAGAGACAAGATGCATAGACAAGACCAGGCAAAGTATGTTTCTATCTGTTGCTGGTATTAAATATCCAGCGAGTCTGTGCATTTCATTTTGCCCCATTGGCTCAATGACAAAGACTCAAAAGTATCATTATGAACTTTTATTAATTGCACTGTATTTATGTATGTTGGGTGGGGAAAACACAAGTGTGAGTGCTGAGCAAGTACACTTTTTAAGAGTTTGTTCCAGTTTCCTTTTAGACGTTTTTGTTCTGATGAAGGGTTGTTTTAGAAATGTTTGTCTCAATTATCTGAAAATAGATTAAGTTTTTCAGACACATTAACAGTTGTAAAAAATGGAGTATTACCAGGGGCTTTTAAATGTCCTACATTATGTAAGAAAAAGCAATCATGTTTCCTGAAGCAATGGTTATTGTAGTTTTTGCAGGTGATATGCTAGTAATACCCAGTAAATCACTTTTTCCATTTTCTGCGCTAATTTGTGAGAAAATCTGCCAAATGGATTTATACATGCTAACGTGTTGAATGGAGCTGGGAATACTACACTTAATGGTAGCTTAATCAAATGAGTTCAAATATGTAATACTACTTTTATAACTATGTTAGTTTCTAGCTAAGTGAGGGCTTAATTTGGTTGCACCATTTGTTCTTATGGAAGGACTTAGCTAGTACGTTGTGAACTCCCTGTAATCACATAATATGTCGTTAACATTTATTTCTAAAAATAAGCAGCCTTCAAATTTGTAAAGGGGAGTGTTGAAAAGCCAAGCATTTTTATGTTTTCTTTTTCTAGTGGATGTTCAAACCAGGTCAGTCCACCTGAAGTGGTAAAGTTGGTTGCTTGACCATTTTTCATTTTCCTAAATGTATTGGAATCGCAAAATTACCAGTTTTATTTTACTTGGTTTAACCAAGGCGGCCATCTTTGTGTCATGGCGCACAACATATTTTGGTTACACAGATGTTTACGGAAACCTCAATATCTCAGCTCAGGATGGTCCTAGCTCCTTGGAACAAAAACAGATCTCTAGAGCACATTACAAAGTACATGTACATGTACATATATAATTATTTTGCACAGTCTTGGAATGTAGGTCCAATTTATAATGGGAAGGGTTCGAGATCAGCAAGGAAATTATTTTGTAAAATTCTTCCCACAACCTGAACCAAGAACATCATTCAATATATCTACTGAGGACAAAGTGTGAATTCCCATGAACAATGTTCTTAGAAAACTGACACCTACCGCGTTGACTACTGCCACTGGAAGCTCTCAGAACATTTCCGAGAGACCGAGTGAGGAAATCTCACAGCTTCTAATAAAAAAATGTAGCTTGAAATGGTGTTGTCAATCATAAACATAATTACTGTAAAAATACTGTTCATTTTTATAATTTGTAATGCTTATAGTACATCGGTTTATTTCTCAAAACACTTGAATAAAGGCTACTCGCCAGATTTCTACTAGCCCTAGCTCTGTAAACAGTGGAAGATCAATAAAAAAATTTCCCAGCAAAATGCTCCTATAGAGCTCTTATTTCTGTGAAAATTACAGGTTCCTATCTGGTCCCCATCAAGAGATAATCAACATGAAAATGAGGGAAATATTTCTTTTTAAATAAAAATAAAAAAAAGAGAAGATTCAAACCTAAAAAGTTCTGCATGAACACTATACTTACTTAGGTACGCCCTAATTTTTTTTTAGGACTGACACTCAAACCCTTCCCATTACAAATTGACCCTAAAAATTGAACTTTTATCAATCTTGAGCATTACATTAGGACTTAAGTTCTAAGTCTAAGGAACAAGAATGTGTCAAATGTTTATATATGTACCCTGTCATGTGCTCTAGAGATCCGTTTTTGTTCCAAGGAGCTAGGACCATCCTGAGATATTGAGGTTTCTGTAAACATCTGTATAACCAAAATAACCAAAAGACACAAAGATGGCAAAGTAAAATTAAAAACTGTTTGTTTTGCAATACCAACAAAAAGTAGTAATCACTCAAAAAAAAAAGCAACATATGTTGGACCACTTAAGATGGATTAACCCAACCTTTCGCAGCAGTAATACATTACATGTACATCGAAATACAATACATAAACCAAGCAGCTAAATATGTAAATAATAACATTCACAAACTAAAATGAATAGTGTGCAATAAATTAATTAAATACTAATACAAAAGACTGAATTTTTTTTTTTTTAATAATGGTCTCTTTCATAAAAGGTAAACGAATAGTCATGTCAACATCATATGTCTTCAAGGGATTGAGGTCTGTCACGCAAAACCTGATCTTATTGATGTCATTCAGTCATTTTGCTTTTGTATTCCAACTATAACTCCTTGGAGGCCTCTGTAAATAAACATTTTATACATAAAATTAAGTTTCACGTAAGTTTAATGGTGCAACGCCCAAATATTAAGTTGCACGTAAACTGCAACTTGGCGCTCATTTATGCTGCAACTAGTCTAGAGGTCTGCAACCAGAACTGGGCCCGACAGTACCTTAGAAACCACTGGGTATTGGGCCAGGTTCAGGTCAGTTTTTTTAAGCATGACTTAGAGTTCGGGTTTGAAATTAATGAAAAATAATCAGGGGTATCAGGCTGACCTAACTTGCTTCATGCACGTGCTCTCACACACCGATACACATGAGCAGATGTTTTATGGGCCGTTGACACAGAATGTGTTTTTGCCTGTGTCTGCTCTGTTTTTCCATTGCTTTACAATGTAAACACGCACTGGACAGACATCTATGACTGTTGCACTGCATCTCGCAATTTCTTCTGCATTTTCAAGTTTCAAAAAAGCATGTCGAGACACCCGTGTTCTTTTTCAATCCTTGCACAGTGTCTAGCTCCTTTAAGCACATGTGTCACAAAGATTTGATGTTGTGAAGACGTTCAGGCTGGAAAGGACTTCATGAGACTTACATTGTCACACATGATTCCAGATTATTCTTCACAAAGCAAAGCTTTAGAGCTTGATAAATGTTTTTCCCTTCTGCTCTAGTGTGCTGAGGGGCCAACGTGCCTTCTTAAAACTGTGTATATTTACTGATATGAATGTTGCCAATGATGTTTGCATAAAACACAGCCTATTGCAACAATACTTGCTTAGAGAAAATATTATGAAGAGAGTGAACAATTTCGAAATGGGTTCGGGGTTAAAATATGACAGCACCGTACAGTCACAGAGTAATGGGTATGGGTCGGGTTTCATTTTAAAGCCTGAGCAAACCTCTAAGCTAGTCTAAATTGTAGCTTACGCATGGCTGGTGCAACCGGCCCCTGGTTATTATCGCAAACTAAACCTAGACAGGACAATCAGATTTTGTCATGTTGTCTTCATTTTGCAACAATGACTGACTGACTGTACATTATCCCACTTAAAACAACATTTATCTATAAAAACAGCCAACAACAAAGTGATTCGGATCACCAACTGGCACCTGCATAATCTTGAGGTTTTAATACATCAGGCAGCCCTTGTCTTTCTGCCCTAGCTTATTAACTTCTAGCATGACTTTGCAGATACTTTCACTAGGATAGCTGAGCAACCACTCATTAGATACTTCAGAAGCATGTATCGAACAAGAGACTGTCACTAAGCTGACATCTGTGAGAACTGCATCAAATCCATACCTGGTCAACGTGGTTTCCTTCACCAGTGGGCCAACGGTGTTTGCTTGTAGTGCAGCTACCCAGCTGCTCCCCGGGCTGCCTTTGAAAGAAATAGCCCACGGTGGCATCGTCTTGGGAACGGCCGCTCAGTGGCGGCTGAGGGGTAGCAGGGTTGGGATTGGCCACCCGGTCCATCCCTGGCAGAGGGTGCACTCCTCCAGGTCCCTGCCCAGCCACTCCTACTGTGGCTAGAGAGCCCCCCGCATGGACTCGGACCCCTCCAGCCTCTGGCGCACCGTTTGTGTGCCGCATCCCACCTCGCGTCTCCTGCCAGGCCACGTCATTCATACCTAGGATGCTGCATGGAATGCTCATTCCACGGGAAAACCTAGAGATGTGAAGGTGTTGGTTTTTTTATTCATGGCATTAAAATTCTCCTCCTTATTAGGCCAAAACATAATTTAATTGAATTATATTGTTTCATATAATCCAAGTTTCAGAATACAGAATCATTGACAAATAATGCTAATATTTGAGGAAAATCAGACATGTTGGTTATGCAAAATGTTACCCTGAAATACTTGTTTAACCCTTCACTTAACATAAAAAGCCAACCGTATGATGTTAAAACAGCAACCTGCCAACAACAGCCAAGACAACACACTAACCTCATTACCTGTTTGCAACAAAGCTGATTATGGTATATGTACAACCCAAAGCTATATCTATATATGATTCCGTACATACAAGAAAATGTCTTAACACATAAAATGGTGGCCAAAATTCTTTGAATAATGTACAGATTTTGCTCTTATGGAAAGAAATTGGTACTTTTATTCACCAAAGTGGCATTCAACTGATCACAGTGTATAGTCAGGGCATTAATAACGTGACAAATTACTATCATAATTTGAAAAAAAAAAAATTCTCTCATCTTTTCTCAAAGTTCTCATCAAAAAATCCTCCATGTGCAGCAATGACAGCTTTGCAGATCCTTGGCATTCTAGCTGTCAGATTGTTCTGATACTCAGGTGACATTTCACCCCACACTTCCTGTAGCACATGCCATAGATGTGGCGGTCTTGTCGGGCACTTCTCAAACACCTTACAGTCTAGCTGATCCCATAAAAGCTCAATGGGTTAAGATCCATAACACTCTTTTACAATTATCTGTTGTCCAATGTCTGTGTTTCTTTGCCAACTCTAACCTTTTCTTTTTGATCTTCTGTTTCAAAAGTGGCTTTTTCTTTGCAATTCTTCCCATAAGGCCTGCACCCCTGAGTCTTCTCTTTACTGTTGTACATGAAACTGGTGTTGAGCGGGTAGAATTCAATGAAGCTGTCAGCTGAGGACATGTGAAGCGTCTATTTCTCAAACTAGAGACTCTGATGTACTTATCCTCTTGTTTAGTTGTACATCTGGCCTTCCACATCTCTTTCTGTCCTTGTTAGAGACAATTGTTATTTTGTCTTTTAAGACTGTAGTGTACACCTTTGTATGAAATCTTCAGTATTGTATAGCCTTCATTCCTCAAAACAATGATTGACCGACGAATTTAAAGAGAAACAGTTTCTTTTTTTTGTTGTTGCAAATTTTGACCTAATATTGACCTTAAGACAACCCAGTCTATTGCATACTGTGGCAACTCAAAAAAAAAAACACAATGTTAAGCTTCATTTGATGAACTAAATAGCATTCAGCTGTGTTTAATATAATGGCAAGTGATTTTCTAGTACCAAATTAGCAATTTAGCATGATTACTCAAGGATAAGGTGTTGGAGTGATGGTTGCTGGAAATGGGGCCTGTCTAGATTAGATCAAAAATGGCTTTTTTCAAATAGTTATGGTGCTGTTTTTTGTTTTACATCAGTAATGTCCTGCCTGTACTTTGTGATCAGTTGAATGCCACTTTGAAGAATTAAAGAACCAAATTATTTCCGAAACAGCATGATTTGTACATTATTCCAAAATGTTGGCCTCTATTGTGCATGTTATGACATGTATACTTACACCAAATCCACAGCAACTGAAACACAAACCTTTATAGAAGCCAGCTCACGCAAATATTGTTGGCGAATCTTATTTTCACATAATCACTTTTATATTCAAATAAAATACAAAAGAATGTGTCAAAAGAACAAAGCAGCACCCTATCATCTTCCGCAACTTTGGCCACTAACTAAACCTTGGCCACTAACTAGCTGGTTCAATATAGAACTACTGAAAGCATGAAATGTCAATTTAGAGTAAATATACGCGCTTTAATTAACAAGCGTTAGCTTGTAATCATTCGCGTGTACGTGAATGTTTTGGGTGTGCAGTGATAGCACGATGCTTACGGCTAACACAGATGATGGACGGCGGTGGATTTTGGTTTGATGTCAGATATAAATAGTCCTTTTTACGATGTATTCAACCTTTGTATGTGTTCCATAATGTCTCAATAACGCCGTTAGATATTTAGTCCCATTAGTTTTGTTTTATTTGATCAAGTGTCTATTTTGTTTATTAGCATCACAGGGCCTCACTAACACTCAGAGCGAGAGACAGCCAGTTTCTACACAAAATAACTGACTTATTTTTATTTAAGAAAGAAAATAACAACAAAGACCGATAGATAATTGCTGAACATCCTTAACAATTAATATAAACTCCAAGTATAGATGTAAAACTCCACGCAAGTCCTGTTTTAGTGTGTTAGCTCAGATGCTCGAGCCGCTTTGTTGATAAAGCCACACACGAGCCTCTCACGCCTAAAAGTTCATTTTACAACCAATGAACCCATTAAACGCCTGCTACAAACAATTACACGTATCTACGTGTTATGAACAACGGGGAAAGCATTTAATGAGAATTAATTGAGAAAGCCCCATGACTGATGGACTCACAACATGGCTCCCCTGCATGAACCCCTAAACAAAAGCGGCAACAATTGACGCACTTGCTCCTAAATATCCATCCCATCTATTCAAAGATACTCACGCGCGGTGTGTGATGTTCAAGGCCGATGCTTCGGGGTTGTGTATAAGTTTAGTTTCCGTGGAGATGTGGTGTGTGTTTTAATGATTAGGTGTTGGAGGCGCTTGTATAGGAGTTTGGGAGGATCGGTGCCCTCCTCCCCTGTGCACGCGCGCACACACACACACACACACACATATATCTGTATATCACATTTATAATCACTTTTAAAGTCATGCAAACATACTGACTTGAATGCATTTGATGATGTTTGATATAAATAGCACAGGTTTATCATAATTCGACACTATTGGGTCATGCATGTAAGTATTATATATATATATATATATTAAAAATGCTTTGTTTTGTTGATTTAAGTGCTTCTGTCTGTCTGTATTTCTATATAATATAAACCCTAATGTTCTCATTACTGTAAAAATCAAGTTCTCTTAATTAAAATGATGCAAAATGACAATTGTGGACTGTGTGGTGAAATCCATATTTCTGAAGTGATATGATCTGTGTGCTTATTTAAACCCTTTTTTTTTTACTATCAATCACCATTGACCGCAGCACCAACCAGACGGCAGAATGTGAAAGTGTAAGCTACTTCTGCACCAGAATGTGGAAGAGAAACTGTAGATTTACAGTAAATAAGAAATGAAATATTGATCTGTTTCTCACCCACACATCTATAATAGTGCTTCTGAAGACATGGATTTAACTACTGAAGTCTTATTGATAACTTTTATGCTGTTGTCATGCCAATTTTGGACCTTCAAAGTTCTGGTCACCTTTCACTTGCATTGTATTGACCAACAGAGCTAAAATATTCTTTTAAAAATCTTTGTTTGTGTTCTGCTGAAGAAAGAAAGTCATACACATCTGGGATGGCATGAGGGGTGAGTAAGTGATGAGAGACTTTTGGGTGATCTATCCCTTTGAATGCTTGTTTTGTAGACACATTAAGCCTACATATTAATTTCTTTAATCATCTTAATATATATACAGGTATATATATATACACACACACACACACACACTTGTGGCCTGAAGTTTGGAATAATGTACTGATTTTGCTGTTTCGGAAGGAAATTGGTAGTTTAATTAACCAAAGAGGCATTCAACTGATCACAAAGTATACAGCTCCATCACTATTTGAAAAAGTGTTTTTTTTTTTTTTTTTAAATCAAATTTAGGTCCCTTTCCAGCAGCCATCACTCCAACATTTTATCCTTGAGTAATCATGCTAAATTGCTAATTTGGTACTAGAAAATCACTTGCCATTATATCAAAAACAGTTGAAAGCTATTTGGTTCATTAAATGAAGCTTAACATTGTTTTGTGTTGCCACAGTATGCAATAGACTGACATGTCTTAGGTCAATATTAGGTCAAAAGAGCAAAAAAGAACAGCTTTCTCTAGAAACTCGTCAGTCAATCAATGTTTTGAGGAATGAAAGCTACACTGTAAAAAAAATTCCTGTTAAATTTACGATAAAAAATGTCACCAGAAAAAATATGGTACCCACGTTTCAGGCTTTACGGGATGTAATTTTGATGCCTGTATATTTTATGGTGCATTACCATCATTTATATTATTAAATAATAAACTTTATATCTTAACTGATTTTTCTAAAACTGTAAAAATATATATGCTTTTTACTTTATAATGTATTGTTAATCACTTTAAAATGACAGAATAGCACATGATGACATGAAGTTCACCAGTAGTGGCTCTTCCAGCAGCAATGACCAATACAAATTTAAAGACTGTGTCAGTTACACTCACACAAATACTAAACACTATCAGGATAACGCATGTGAAATAACTAAACTACATCAAATATAACACCGAACACCCCAATGTATGTAACTGATATTAAAAATAAGAAGAAACATAATTATTCTCATAAAATATAATGAAATTAACTAGGTCACGCAGGGAGTTCTGGGAATGCCTGATTATTGTTTTTTACCATAATTTTAACAATAATTTACTGTATAATGTATATCTGCTCTCTTATTGAACATAATATACATTTTTTCTGTTAATTATACAGAAAATCATACTTTTTACATTAAAAAAAATTACTTTCTTTTATTAAAACATTTTACTGTATATTTTTACAGTGTTTTATTGTTAAAATTCCCCCAAACAAATTTACTGTGCATACAATGCTTGAAATTGCCCAAAAACTGAAGTTTCATACAAACTAACAAGGACAGAAAGAGATATGGAAGATCAGATGTACAACTAAACAAGAGGATAAGTACATCAGAGTCTCTAGATTGAGAAATAGACACCTCACATGTCCTCAGCTGACAGCTTCATTGAATTCTACCTGCATAACACCAGTTTCATGTACAAGACTAAAGACAAGACTCAGGGGTGTGGGCTTTATGGGAAAAATTGCAAAGAAAAAGCCACTTTTTTTTTCAGAAACAGAAGAACAAAAAGTAAAGGTTAGAGTGGGCAAAGAAACACAGACATCGGACAACAGATAATTGGAAAAGAGTGTTCCGGATCTTAACCCCATTCAGCTTTTATAGGATCAGTTAGACTGTAAGGTGCATGAGAAGTGCCTGACAAGACAGCCACATCTATGGCAAGTGCTACAGGAAGTGTGGGGGGAAATGTCACCTGAGTATCTGGACAATCTGACAGCTAGAATGACAATCATCTGCAAAGCCATTGCTGCACATGGAGGATTTTATTAATTTTTTTTATTTTATGAGAACACTTTGAAGTAGTTTGAACATTGTTTTCAAATTGTAATAGTAATTTTTGACGTTATTAATGTCCTGGCTATACTTTGTGATCAGTTGAATGCCACTTTGGTGAATAAAAGTACCAATTACTTTCCATAAGGCCAAAATCTGTACCTTATTCCAAACGTTGTCTACCATATACAGTAAGTATATATATATATATATATATATATATATATATATATATATATATATACACTTACTTACAATGCTTATTATTTGATTTATGTGTCTATGGATGAGTTGGACAAGATGGTGGAAACCAGGCAACAAGTGTTCCTTACAAGGGAGCTTCTTCAATAATGCCAGTATGCTCCTCATGAAGTTGGTTGAGAGAACCGGAGCAAAGAAAAATATACTGTATAGCTTTTATATGTTTTTGTCTCTATGACAATATATCTATATTAATATAGCTGTCCAAACAGTGTGAGGGAAGTGCGCTAGTGTGCTCACGTGACTCGGAAATGTGATTTTTTTTTGTCTCTCTCTCACTTTTTTCACAGTGATTGGGTCAGAATTGATCTTTCCTAGGAGTTAAGTATTTCTATATACATATTTCTCAAAATGCTTCGTGTTGGTACTTAACTCCTAATAAAGATCAATTCTGACCCAATCACTGTGAAATAGTAAAGAAAGGAAAAAAAAAAAAAAACGATTCCGACATCACAGACTCATGTCGAAAGTGTGAGCTCACGAGCGCACTTCCCTCACACTGATTGGACAGCTATATTAGGAACTCACAGAGCTCTTATAAAGTCAGCACTGACACATGTTAGATGTCAACACTTCTCCATACGCATTAGAGAGCAGCATTGTCGAGCTACTAGTTACTTATCTGTATATTTCGCTGCTCACGTTTCGCGTGACCTCTTAACTAATGGCGAGTATTCGTAAAAAGCTGGTGGTGGTTGGTGACGGGGCATGTGGGAAGACGTGTCTGTTAATCGTCTTCAGCAAAGATGAATTCCCAGAGGTTTACGTGCCCACTGTGTTTGAAAACTACGTGGCGGACATCGAAGTGGATATCAAACGAGTTCAGCTGGCTTTATGGGACACTGCGGGACAGGAGGACTACGACCGCCTGCGGCCCCTTTCCTATCCGGACACCGACGTCATCCTCATGTGCTTCTCTGTGGAGAGCCCGGACTCTCTGCAAAACATCCCGGAAAAGTGGGTGCCGGAGGTCAAACACTTCTGTCCTAACGTGCCTGTCATTTTGGTGGCGAATAAGAAGGATTTGCGGAGCGATGAGAATGTGAGAAGTGAGTTGTCCAGAATGAAACAGGAGCCCGTGAGGACGGAGGACGGACGCGCCATGGCTGCGCGCATCGGAGCGCATGATTACATGGAGTGCTCTGCCAAAACCAAAGAAGGGGTCCGGGAGGTGTTTGAAACCGCTACTCGAGCAGCCTTACAGAAGAGATCCAGACCGCCCACTAGCTTTTTGAAATGCTGCCTGTTATTGTGAATTATTTAATGATGCCTAAAAGTCATAAACTTCATGAAGTCATGAAAAGTCAGGTTCGAACCTGTAACCTCAACCTCAGCGGATGAGCTTACAATGCCAGAGACGATTGTACATTTGGTGTTTGCTTTTGTAGGTGTGCTCCTCATCAGTGCAATATTTCAAAGCTTTTTAAAGTCATAAGATCCACCTTACAGAAGAGATCCAGATTGCCCACTGGCTGTTGAACTATAGCTGACTTATGCAAAGACATTATGGCACAATGGTATGGGTCAAAACTAAAGGAATTGCTAATGGAGTTTATATCATCATTTGGAACTAATCTCAAAAGAACTGAATAAGAGTTCAGTATGAATCAAATATGATTATACTGATATTTGTTTTCCATGTTCATTGGTCGCTGAATTAAAATGCACTTGTTGTATTGATGCAGGTACTCTCTCAGAACTCAAAAGTTCACCTGTGTTTTATATGACAACTGAGCCATGTTTTAGATGTACGCCACCATCAAGTGTTGAACACAATGTTAACTGTAAATATAGCACTGTAATGCCCTGCTGTGGCATTTTCTTTCTGTTTATTTAATGTTTCAAAGGCAAAAATTGTCAAACAACAATTGAAAGAGAGCAGTCTAAGTGTATATAAGTTTTAAGCATGTAAAAGGGACCAATTACTGTACAGGTCTTGTATTCAGTTTGTTACTGTGTTGAATAGGCCTCAACTGAACCATTTCAATGCTTTGAATAAATTATTTTGTTTTAACATTTGATTAATGTTACATTTGCTTTTAAGCACAACGTATTTATGGGATTTATAAGTTAGTGCAATCAATATTTCCTCTAATTAAGGCTTTACATTTTGGTCCATGCTATTTGAATCCATGGGCGGTTTTGCTTGTGAATGACACTTATAAATAAAGATATATTTGAAAATTATGAGAGTGTCTGAAATATCTTTAATGTAGAGGTATTGACTTCCTAAGGTAAAACCTGGACTTCTACCACTTCTTAGAGACATTAGTGGATGATTTAGAGCACCGAAGTGGGGCACGCCCCCCCCTCCATCCGCCCAGCAAATTGTAAACTCATTTGTAGCACAAAGTTTTTTTTTAAAATGGGTAAGTGTGTCATTAAATAATTTAAATGAAATCAGTTGTACCAGACCCTCAGGGTAAATTCTTGTTTGCACATCTTCTTAAATTAAAGGGATAGTTCACCCAAAAATTAAAATTCACTAATTTACTCACCCTCATGCCATCAGATGTGTGATGTATGACTTTCTTTCTTCAGCAGAACACAAAAAAATATTTTTAGAAGAATATCTCAGCTCTGTAGGTCCATACAATGCAAGTGAATAGTGAGCAGAATTTGTAGCTCCAAAAATCGCATAAATGAAACATGAAAGTAATTAATAAGACTCCTATGTTTAAATCCATGTCTTCAGAGGCAATATAATGCATGGGTGAGAAACAGATAACATTTTAAGTCCTATTTTACTCTAAATCACCTTTTTCACTTTCACTTTTACATCTGAAAGTGAAAGTTGATGTGGAGATTTAGACTAAAAAAGGATTTAAATATTGATCTTTTTCTCACCCACACCTATCACTTCTAAAAGATATGGATTTAAACACTGGAGTCGTATGGATTACTTTTATGTTTCCTTTATGTAATTTTTGGAGTTATAAAGGTCTGGTCGTATGGACCAACATAGCTGAGATATTCTTCTAAAAATCTTTATTTTGTTCTGAATAAGAAAATTATAAGAGAATTTTCATTTCTGGGTGAATCCCTTTAATGTTTGAAGCCTTATATGAAACTCATTGCAGAGCTTTATAATCCCGCTCTTATTAGATTTTGACTACAGCAGAATGTAATTCAATAAATGGGTCACATTCAGCTCATCATTTCACTATAAACAGAAAATTCTGATGCAGTATCAAACAAGGGGAAAAAACTTCCAATGTCTGGGCAAACAGGAAGTCTGGCAGCGCAATTTCCCTATTAAACAGCATGAGATTACAGGCAATGAGTCAGTTGTAAAGGGTATGAATAACTTGTTGTCTGTTTTATTTTCCTGTTTATACTGCCACATTCGCTGGCATTGTTATTGCCAGATGGATGTATCTAGAATTTGACGTCAAGAAGGAATCTCCCTTATCTGGGGGAAAATTAGGTCTTTGAATCTTTTAAAATTACCGAGTTGTCTCAGATGTCATGACAGATAATTTGGTTCAAGGGTGGGCTGATTGGGTTGGTGTGATTTGTACTTTTACATTCTAAAATAGTTGAAATAGCAGTTTTTGGCAATAATAGGATTGTTCAGGTTGTAGTCCAAAAACCCAGAATAGAATTAGCATGTCCAAGCCATGGTTCCCTTGGGAATTTCCTATAGTAAGTGGGAAACAATACTTTAAGATATGTGGATTATGAAATGAAACACTTTGATACCTCAAACATGAAGCATATTAAGCAACTTTTAAAGCCACATTAAGCAACATACTTAAACACACACACGCACGCACACACGCACGCACACACACACACACACACACACACAAACAGGGGCTTCAAAATTCATATTTGAGGTATGAAAATGTGTCATTTATATTGTAAAACAAAACTTCCATGTATCTTTAAGTAATGTTTACCACAGACCTTATTTTACTCATAAATTCATAACTGCAATTATAAAAACCCATAGGAAATTCCCGAGGGAACCCGTGGCGAATTAGCCTTCCGGGTTCGCTTACAAATTGATGTCACGGCTGAACCGTTTTATATGGCATTAGCTTATTAAATCATGGAAAATAAAAGAGGAAGGAATTGAAACAGTAGATAAGCTGAAAATGTTTTTCTATATTTTTGATTCGAGGGGGGAAGTACTTCGTACAAGCCCTTTTTTTACTCTTTAAGCAGAACTTTCTGTGTGTTATGCTTTTTAATGTGTATGGATTGCACACACACACACGCACGCACGCACGCACGCACGCACGCACGCACGCACACACACACACACACACACACACACACACACACACACACACACAAACACACACACAACTAACAAAAAGTGAAACATGTTGGGTTTCCTTGTTTTATGGGGACTTTCCATAGACAGAATGGTTTTTCTACTGTACAAACTTTATATTCTATGCCCTAACCCTAAACCTAACCCTCACAGAAAACTTTCTGCATTTGTACGTTTTCAAAAAACATCATTTAGTATGATTTATAAGCTGTTTTCCTCATGGGGACCGACAAAATGTCCCCATATCGTCCAAAAATTTCGGGTTTTACCATCCTTATGGGGACATTTGGTCCCCACAAAGTGATAAATACACACTCACACACACACACACACACACACACACACACACACACACACACACACACACACACACACACACACACTAAAGATTTAATTATGAACCTCAATGATTCCCTTTTTATAAACCAGCAGGTGGTGGCCATGTGGTGTGAAAAGCTGAATAATGAGTCACACGAGAATGGCAAGCTCCAGATTGGAAAGTATAACTAGGTGCAAGTGTAGAGAGAGGTACAATGTACAAAGTAAAAGGTACAGAAACTTTGGAGCCTGCTTATAAATCAAGGGAGTTTTATTGTGATTGCTAATGATTCAGAAGTCACACTGTTTGCATTGAGAAGACGCATATTGAGTGCCCTTCTCGTTGTGTCCCTCAAATTCATAGAAATATGCTATTTTATGTTAGAATTAGAATGTCAAGTTATCATACATTTAAGGAAGTTACTACACACAAATTTATCCCATGACCTTAACTTGTCTTTTGATTTTGTTTTCTGGTTTGTAATTTTGTAATTTTGTGAAAATGGATACATCTGTGTTGATTGTGAACATGGACACATTAACTCACAATCATCTGTCATGATATAATGATTTGATAGAGTTGATATTCTTACTACAAAGTATTTTGTTTGTAGTATAATGGCGAGTTTGCACTACACAATTTTAAGCCCGATTTTCACTCGCCAACAGTTTTGTGGAGATCGCTGACAAAAGCCTGAAATCGTGGGCAAATGGGAGCTCGTACTGTGAACGATAATCACAATGTATGAACTATCAAAGACTTGATTTGAGAGAAGCGCCGACACATCGCCAATGTCAGTGAGATATCTAGAATTTTAAATATATGGACCTGTCTGCGATTCCAAATCGTGCAATGTGAACTATGTTTTCACTGAATACAACTGCAGCGTTGACCTACAGCCAATGAGAGAGCAAGAAACGGGGCACGGGAAGTTTCAATAGGAGGAGTCTTGATGTACCTGTAACAGAACATCAACTAGCATGGCTGCGATATCAAGAAAGTCTCATTGGACTGAAGAAATGGAGAAAAAATGTGTGGAACATTGTCATTGACATTTGATGTTTCATCTGAACTGTAACACAACCGGGTGGAGAAAAAGAAGAGTTAGAGAGAAATTGCCAATTCTCTTGGACAGTCAGGTAAACAAATAGGTAGCTTTTCTGTAGGAGGTACTTTTTCATATCATAACCAATACGATGCCTTGAGGCGATTAAAAACATACACATCATATTCAGAAATGCATAACGTATGATCATCATTTGTTTTCGTATCTCGTATCACTTCTCGTGTGTATTCTGTTGTGAAACGTAATTTGGAGTCCAGACAGAGTTGTCGGGGATTCGTCAATAGTAAAATGTCTTGTAATGTGTTCACCCCTGTCGCGGATTCATTGTGTAATTTGAAAACGCTACAACTTCCATGACAAGACAGACAGTTGTGTAATATGAACGGTACTACGATCTGACATCTTTGAAAGTCGTGTAGTGTTTAGGAGCCATAAGAGGAAGTAAGAGCAATAAATGAGCAATTACTGAAATTATAAAAGTCCTTCTTTACAAGTGCTCAATTTATTATGTTTACGTTTTGTTGTTTGCTACTCTTCATTTAAAGCAGTGCACTAGGAACTGACTTTAAAGCTGATGCATGTAATTCCATTGTTCTGTCGAAGACTGTTCCCCTATGTTTCCCCTTAGGTCAGTGTCGAAGTCTGTTCCCCCTTTGTTTCCCCTTAGGTTAGCGCTATTAAACATGAGGGGAACAGACTTTGACATTAACCTAAGGGGAACATGGGGGAACAGATTTCGACACTAACCTAAGGGGAAAAATGGGAGGAACAGATTTCAACACTAACCTAACCGTCTCCGACACTAACCAAAGGGGAAACATAGGGGGAACAGACTTAGACACTAACCTAAACGTTGGAGGAACAGACTTTGACACTAACCTATCAAACTTCGACTCTAACCTAAAGGGGAAACATAGGGGGAACAAACTTCAACACTTACCTAAGAGGAAACATAGGGGGAACAGACTTCGACACTAACCTAAGGGGAAACATAGGAGCAACAGACTTTGACACTAACCTAAGGGGAAACATAGGGTGAACAGACTTCAACACTAACCTAAGGGGAAACATAGGACGAACAGATTTTGACACTAACCTAAGGGGAAACATTGGGGGCACAGACTTCAACATTAACCTAAGGGGAAACATAGGGGGAACAGACTTCGGCACTAACCAAACAAAATTCAACAATAACCTAAGGGGAAACATAGGGGGAACAGACTTTGACACTAACCTAAGGGAAAGCATCAGGGGAACAGACTTTGACACTAACCAAACAGACTTCAACACTAACCTAAGGGGAAACATAGGGGGAACAGACTTCGACACTAACCTAAACATTGGGGGAACAGACTTCGACACTAACCTAAGGGGAACATAGGGGGAAGAGACTTCGACACTAACCTAAGGGGAACATAGGGGGAAGAGACTTCGACACTAACCTAAACATTGGGGGAACAGACTTCGACACTAACCTAAGGGGAACATAGGGGGAACAGACTTCGACACTAACCTAAGGGGAACATAGGGGGAAGAGACTTCGACACTAACCTAAGAGGAACATAGGGGGAAAAGATTTCGACTCTAACCTAAGGGGAACATGGGGGAACATACTTCGACACTAACCTAAGTGGAAACATAGGGGGAACAGACTTCGACACTAACCTAAGTGGAAACATAGGGGGAACAGACTTCGACACTAACCTAACAAACTTCAACACTAACCTAAGTGGAAACATAGGGGGAACAGACTTCAACACTAAGTGGAAACATAGGGGGAACTCACTTAAACACTAACCTAAGGGGAAACATAGGAGCAACAGACTTTGACACTAACCAAAGGGGAAACATAGGACGAACAGATTTCGACACTAACCAAAGGGGAAACATAGGGGGCACAGACTTCAACACTAACCTAAGGGGAAACATAGGGGGAATAGACTTCGACACTAGCCTAAGGGGAAACATAGGGGGAACAGACTTCAACACTAACCTAAGGGGAAACATAGGATGAACAGACTTCAACACTAACCTAAGGGGAAACATAGGGGGAACAGATTTCAACACTAGCCTAAGGGGAAACATAGGATGAACAGACTTCAACACTAACCTAAGGGGAAACATAGGAGGAACAGACTTCAACACTAACTTAAGGGGAAACATAGGATGAAAAGACTTTGACACTAACCTAAGGGGAAACATAGGGGGAACAGACTTCGATACTAAGCTAACAGACTTCAACACTAACATAAGGGGAAACATAGGAGGAACAGACTTCAACACTAACATAAGGGGAAACATAGGAGGAACAGACTTCAACACTAACATAAGGGGAAACATAGGAGGAACAGATTTCGACACTAACCTAAGGGGAAAAATGGGAGGAACAGATTTCAACACTAACCTAACCGTCTCCGACACTAACCAAAGGGGAAACATAGGGGGAACAGACTTTTACTGTGGGTGGCGGGTCAGTTTTACTGTGTTCATCGCCATATTAACTTAGGTTACATTAGGTTACAGACTGCAAATAGAACATCTATGATGCAAAAAGTCACTCCCCCTGTATATGTCGCTCCAAAATAAAGCATGTTTCACAAGGAAATGTATACATTTAATGAATTTAGATTTATATATTAGGATTAATTATCAATTAATAAGCTAAAACTAAGATCGTGGATCTTTTTTTTTATTTAGACTACTGTATATGTAGTTAAAAGTCACACTCCCGTAAATCCATTTTGTAATAAAGCATCTGCCAAAAAGGTGAATAATGTGATGTATTTTAGTTCCTAAAAGTCAAAAAAGCCTTGTGTTTGTACAACCTCAATTCTGAAAAAGTTGGGACAGTATGATAAATGCCTATAAAAACACAAAGAAGTGATTTGTAAATTATATTCAGCCTTTGCTATATTGAAAGCACTACAACTACACATTATATGATTGTGGAGCGGAGGGGGGCGGGGCCGGGTCGGAATATCGCGCGCCTGGTCCCCAATCGGCCTGATGAGGCGCGCGAGGGATAAAGGCGGCCGGTGACGATGGTTCGAGAGAGAGAGAATTACGAGCATGTCCGTCATGTGTGTTTGTTTATGCTTTTGGTTTAAGTTCTCATTAAATATCATTTATGTTGACAAGCCGGTTCTCGCCTCCTCCTTGCCCATCCTTTAACTGTTTTACAATGATGTTTTACCTTGTTCATTTAATTGATATTTTTTTCAATGTGCAGTCATTTCAAATCAAATGATTGCAACACACTCCAAAAAAGTTGGGATAGTCGAGTGTTTACCACTGTAAATCATCAAAAAAAAATTCTAATAACACTTATTAAGCATTTGGGCACTTAAGACACAAGTTTGTTAAGTTTAAAAAGTACAATTTTCCCCCATTCATACATTATGCAGGTCTTCAGCTGCACAATTGTACGGGGTCTTCGTTGCCCTATTGTGCCCTTCATAATGCACCACACATTCCAAATTGGAGTTGGTCAGGACTGCAGGCAGGCCAATCTAGCACCTGCACTCTCTCCCTGTACCGGGATATCCCTGGAAAAAGAAACGGTGCTGGATGGCAGCATATACTGCCAAAATTGGTACAAATCTGTCTGCATTAATGGTGCCCTCACAGATGTGCGAGTGGACCTGATGCTGATAACAGCTTGGTTAGTCCTTTTTCTCTTTGGCCTGAAGAACACAACGGCTGTGTTTTTCAAAAACTATTTGAAATGTGAACTCTTCACACAGTTCCACTGTTCTACTTTACATCTAAGACGAGGCCGAGCCTAGAGCGCTTCTGGACAGTGTTGATGTATGGCTTCTGCTTTACATTAAAGTCGTAACTTGCATATATAATATTGTGCACTGTAGAGGGTGAAATGCCCAAAACCTTTCCAATTTGTTGGTGGGGAACATTGTTCTCAAAGTCCTGGATTATTTCCTGAAGGATTTGTTGGCATATTGACAAAGCTTAAATGATCCTTGACCCTGAAGGATTAGGGTGTTTTTGGAGGCTCCCTATATACAATGACACGATTGCCTCACCTGTTTAACATCTCCTGTTTCACATTGCCTTGTTATTTTAACTTGTCAAATTGTTATTAGTCTTAAATTGCCCCTGTCTCAACTTTTTGGGAGTGTGTTGCAATCATCTGATTTGAAATTACTGTACATATTTTTTTTTTTTTTTTTTAAAACAAAACAAATTAAATTCACAAGGTAAAACTTTATATAATGTGTAGTTGTAGTGCTTTCAATTTAGCAAAAGGTGAATATAATTTACAAATCACTCCTTTTAGGTTTTATTAGCATTTTTCATACTGTCCCAACTTTTTGGGAATTGTAGTTTCAGCAGTGGACTAACCAGTGAATCGGCAGCTTTATGGTTCCCTTCGCTCTGTCCCATCAGAAAGGGCATGGGAGGGCCCCATTGGCAGTGACCTCATCTGTCTCTGTGTGCACTATATTTAGATCTACAGTTGGACTTGACCATGTGACTTCAGGGGAAGAGTTACCACAGAGTGCTCTTGACAGTTGAGTGGAGAGCAAACATACAAAGTAGAAAAAGAGACAATAATGTGGATTGTTTTGACAATGACCTGTATTATTATTTACTAGTTCCATTAAATAGTGGCATTGAATCTTTGATCAGTGATTATCTACTAACTTAAGGATTGTGTTTTCTTTAGTTTAGTTTAGTTTAGTTTAGTTTATCTGTTTTCCTCTGCTGTATAGTGACACCTAGTGGATACGTTCTGTTAATGTATCTATGACGTACAGAAAATGAAGATCAGTCTCCTGCACATGTCCATTGCACAACAATGAATGAAGAGGAAAATTGGAAATGTAGGGTAGATGTTATAATGCTGTTCCTCGCTGTTTCTCTGAGCCCTTCTTTTGAGTGCTGAAGCCATAGATATCTATGTCTGAAGCATTTGTTTTCCATGTTAGATAAGAGATATCATTTGTTATTTGTGGTAAATGGGTGTTTAAAGAAATAGTTCACCCGAAAATGAAAATTCTCTCATTTTGTCATCCTAGATATAGTTTTTTCTCTTCTGGTGAACACAAACAAAGAGTTTATAGAAAAATATCTAGGCTCTGTTGGTCCTCGCAATGCAAGTGAATGGTGACCAAAATGTTGAATATCTAAAAAAGCACATAAAAGCAGCATAAAAGTAAACCATAAGAGTCCATTGGTTAAACTGTCTTCAAATGCTATTTAATTGGTTACTGATTCTTGATGTAAGGGACGAAACATGTCTTGCATTAAAAGCCATCTTTTTGTTTCAAATCAAGAAATTAATAATAATAAAAATACTGAACTGAAGGAAAAGTTCAGTTGAAAGAAAATGTATACACTCAGGGCATTTATTACTTATATTCTAAAATAATTTCATTCGAATTTTTTAAATGCATGCTCTATACCTGGAAGCACATGTCATTTATCCTGTCCTCAACAAGAGGTCACAATGTTAAACTGCAACAAATGAATAAATACCAATATCAATTCAAAGGCATGGATCTGTAAGATATCAAACAACTTTATATGAAAAAAATATATTTTTCATACACTCACAAACACTGTTTAAGTGTCTGCTGTCACAGCGCCAACATGTCAACTCCGTCATTAACATTGTGATCATTTCTGTTAGAATTGTGGGATAAATGTTGGCATTTTAGTTATAAAAGCAGCTTTAACTTAGGAAAAAAATTTAGCCCATTGTTTAAAAAGGGTATAAATATTGATCCATTTCTCACCCACACAAGTCATATCACTTTTGAAAACATGGATTTAAAGGGTTCACCCAAAAATGAAAATTCTCTCATGATTTACTCACCATCATGATATCCCAGATGCGTATGATGTTCTTTCTTCTGCACAACACAAATTAAGATTTTTAGAGTTCCATACAATGCAAGTGAATGGGTGGCACAATTTTGAAGTTCCAAAATCCACATAAATGGAGCAAGACTCCAGTGGTTAAATTCATCTGTTCAGACATGAAAGGATAGGTTTGGATGAGATACAGATCAATATTTAAGTCATTTTTTTTTTATCATAAATTCTCTTGCCTGCCCAGTAGGGGGCAATATGCAAGAAGAATATGTATCACCAAAAACAGAAGGAGTAGAATGTGAAAAGTGAAGTGGAGAATAGCTTAGCAGGGAGGAAAAAAGGACTTAAATATTTATCTGTTTCTCACCATCATATCACTTCTGAAGACATGGATTTAACCACAAGAGTCATCTGGAGTATTTTATGTTGCCCTTATGTGGATTTTGGAGCTTAATTCCCATTCCCACCCATTCATTTTAATCTTATGGACCTTATCTTATCCTCTAATCTTATTAGACTAAAAATATTCGTTTGTGTTCAGCAGATGAAATGTAAATGATGAGGGAATTAAAATTTTTGGATGAACAAACCCTTTTAAACACTTGAGTCATATGATTTACTTTTATGCTGCCTTTATATGCTTTGTGAGCTTCAAAATGTTGGTACCCATTCACTTGAATTGTATGGACCTTCTAATGAGGTGAGATATTTTTCTAAAACAAATTGTTTGTGTTCAGCAGAAGAAAGTCATGAGGATGAGTAAATGATGAAAGGATTCTCATTTTTGATTGAACTCTTCCTTTTAAGGCAGCATTTTTGTAATTTTAGAAAACCCCTATGACTGGTTCAAAGTCTTATTTAAAGATTTCTGGGTTAATTTTTCTGTCAGTAAATTGACATTTATATATATATATATATATAAAACTACATTTACATAAATGTTTTATGGAACTAGATTTATCTGTGCTGTCACCTTGTGCTTTCATTTTATCTCAAATACTTTGACTGAAAAAGGGTTATATTTCTAAGGATGTGTCACTGTAAGTGTTCTAATGTAAACGGGGAGATCAATGTATATTGCTGTACAATAAGATTGCATTCAACACCTTGTGCAGTACAAATGTTTTTTATTGGAACTTCACCGTCATTGCTTTTTTAAATACAATAAGAAATAGATTGTAACATTGAGACATTTACTTTAGAGAACACTATTCTAAATTAGTCACTTACAAAACAAAGAAAGGGAACCAAAGCAGCTTGGGCACATGTTGTATATGCATAACACTTTTAATGAGGCAATATTTATAATTTCTCAGTAAATAGTTTAGCTTAAGAGTGTCTTGATGCAAGGATCATAAAACACTCCACTGATGAAATTCCAAATAAATGGAAGAGGAATGTCAATGTCCATCTCTGTGTCACTCACTCTCACATATGATTGAACATCCTTGAAGGTATTCTTAAGGGTCTCGATAACCTGGTTCATGAGAACTTCCAGACGGACTATAGTAGAATCAATCCAGGCCTGGATATCTGCAATCAGTTGCTCAATGGTCATCTCAGCAAAGATTTCCTGGGCCTTAGCTTTGACAGTTTTATAGTAGTCTTCAATAATTCTCCTGGACTTCTCAGCCTGATCTTTTATCTCACTCAGGAAGTTGGAGTTGACAGCATCAGTGTAGATGTTGCTGATCCAGCTGGAGAGCTTGTCCAGATTGTGAAACTTGATAGTGTTGAGGAGCTCTTCTGCCTTATCCACACTGAATTTCAGTATTTCAGACAGTTTCTGCACAATGGTCTCAAAGCTAACATCTCCTAGACTCTTCACGATAGTGATCATTTGTGTTTGGATCTTCTGGAAAGCAGAATGGAAGTCATCCAACATTTCTCTTCCATTGATAATGTAGGTGGACCCAGGAATTGTGACTTCTACTTCTCTGATATACTCAATGACAGTCTCAGAATATGTGGCTAGGATCTCCGGTACCCTTGTGATGGCCTCTTCGATGACATCGGCAAAGAAGACACTGATTTTATTGTAGATTTCAAGTCCAGAGAGTTTCTTAGAGTGTCCAGGAAACTGGAACTGGGTGTCCCTCATAAATGAGATGGCTGCTTCCAACAGGGTTTGAATATTCTTCTGGTATGCTCTTAGGATGATCACCATATTGTCAGAGATCTTACTGCAGATTCCTGTGAGGTCAGCAGTGGCAATCTTTTCAGCTGCTCTCCCGTACATGACTTTACCTTGATCCTTCATGTGATCAATGGTACTCTCTAGCTTCTCATACTTCTTGCTGATGTCATCATAAACTGCATTGATGTAATATGCTATTGTGTCTTTCACATCCTTTAAGGAAGCAACTTTCTCCTTCAGCCACAAGAGAATCTGACTGGGGACCTCCTTGTTCCACTCTGTCTGGAAGTTCAGCCTGTTTGAGTCCATTACCGCAACATTGACCTTCAGAATGTCCACATTGTCCTCAGACTGTAATGAAAAACAATTTGGTCATGTCAGCTGTTAATTGAAAGTTCTGAAGCACTATGAAGAATAATATGGAAATAAACAAAATAAATTCCAATTAATTAATTAAAAATGATTTACCAGATGTGCACCAAAAAGTCTTCCAGTATAGTGGGATAAGCTCTTGCTCTGCAGCTGAAGACCAAGGAGTCCAGCAGATGGGGAAGATACAGAGACAGTAACGCCCTCTTCGGCATTTCCAGTTAGTTTGTGGTAGAGCATAAATTTCACAGCTGGCAGATTGATTTTAGCAGCATTTGAAATAACAGCCTTCGAGACTTCTGTGTTGGACTGAAGAAGTCCATTAAAGCTGTTCTCAAAATATTTATGCTCCACGTTGAGCTTGGTAAACAATTTCATCCCTGAATTCTTGTTCAAGTTTGCAGAGCCACTGGTCATGCCATTGAAAATATCAAACTCGGAGGTTGCACGAGTTTCAAACTGAGCAACAGTCTCCTCCTGATTAAGGATCTCAGCCTTGGTGTTCATAGTAATCATAGCGGTTTTCACAGAGAACTCATAGGTCAGGTCTCCCATGACAGGAATCATGATTGACTCCTGAATTTTTGGTAGAGTGATCATTGAGAAATAATGGCATGCATATCTTTCTGGTGTGATTTTGGCATTGAATTCTGGTGCAAAAATTGGTATTTTGATTTTACTAATGATAGCATTGAGGATTGGCTCCATGTTGAACATCTCAGTGTTCTTCACATACTTAAGCTGTGCATCCACATCAAGGGTCTGTTGAGGTGTAATCAATATTCTTTTAAGGCCTGTGTCCTCCCATAAAGAAAATCTCTCTACATATGGTGTTTCCTTATTAATAAATGAGACAGTCAATTTGGGAATGTTAAATGGAAAGGTAAGCACATTTAGGTCAGCCTCACCATTGACTGATGCAGAGATCTGAATTTCATTCTCACTGTTAGCCATATTGATGTAATGAGAGTACTTGTACTGATTGAACCTAGCAAGACTGGTCCAGCTGGCCTGCTGCACTGTTGGACTCAGAGTTAATGACATGTCATTCTGCAGATCAACTTTACCGGACAGCTTAAAGGGAAGCACAAGCTTTGTGTTTTCTTTGTTCTTGGTGTCAAAGATGATTTCATAAGGCAAAGCCTTGAAGTTAACTGAGTTGGAAATTGTACCCTCAACTTTGCCAATCAATTCAGCATTGTGGGAGACACTCAGTTCAATCATGGGGTCCGTCACACGAATCTGCCCTTTTACAACTGCAATGCTGCTCTTGATGAAGGGAGTGTCTGTCTCTGCTTGTGCATCAAATGTTATCTGAGTGAAACCACCAGTCTCTGCATCCACTTTCTGCTTCATCTTGAGAAGACTGCTATCAGTAGCACCACTGAAGGTCAATTTTATGGATTCTACATTCATCACTATCTCCAAGTCACTCTTGTGGGTTCCATCATCAGAGTAATCAAGGACAGAGTACTTGGCTTTGCCATCATTACCAAGGGTGAGGGTGATGATGCCAGAATCCAGATGAACAGAAGCCTTCTGGGTCATTGTGGCTTCACTGAAGATGTTGGCCACTGGCATGTTTACGCTGTGGCTGTAAGAAGTGTCCAAAGTACCTGAGAATCCACTCTCCTTGCTCAGGAATGCATTGTTCACAAATTCAGCATTGTATGGTTCTGTGGTTGCCTTAGCAGTTGTCTTAGCAGATGCCTTAGCAGAAGCACCATTAATGGACAAGGATCCCTGGTGATCAAAAGAGAAAGCCATATGGTTGGCTTTCACTGTCTCTGTCAGGGACAGATCAGTAATTCTGGTGATGTTAAGGTGAGCGGTGGCATCAAAGGTGTAGGCCAAGAGATCAATAGGAGACTGGAACTGGGAATTTAGGTTAGCAGTGAGCTGAGGGGCATCAGAGCTGTCTGTGGCATTCTTTAGTTCAGTAGTGGTCTTTAGAGTGTGCTCGGGGGCTCTGATCTCAAACTCACCATACAGCATTCCAAAACAGGGGACTTTGCTTAGGTCAGTGACAATTTGCTTTACTTCATCAGCCAAGGTGTTATAATCAAAAACAATAATTTCTTTGGCTTTGGAATTTAGTTGTTTTATCAGCTCATTCGTTTGTTCAAATAATTTGTTAAACACTGGTTTAATGTCAATAGATTTTAAATAACTTGCAGCTGATTGCATGGTTTCCCTTAGCTTGTAGTGCTTCATTAGGACCACAGCATCATCAATGATTTTCCCTACCATTGCCTCAATCTTATATTCTGCTAGAATCTGATCAATTTTTTTGTAGATTTCATTTATCTTGGCGATAATGCCAGTTCTTTGGTCCAAATGGACAATCCAGTGCCTGACAGGCTGCAGGGTTTGTTTAATTTTCGTTTCTGCCGAGTAGACGCTGAAAAGCTTTACATCATCATAAAACATCTCCACATCAAAATCTTCAATTACTTGCTGAAGTTCACTTCCTTTGTGCTGCAGAGTGGTTCTAATGTCATATTTTTCATCAATGCCATGAATCAGATCAATGCTCTGATCTTTCACGGTCAGCATTGCAGTTTTGAACTCCTCAGTGAGAGCAGGCAGGTTCTCAGTGAAAGGCAGGGAAATAAAATGGCTCTCACTGTTCTTCTCATATTTCACAGCACTTGCGATGGTAAATTCCTCATTGTTGTTGTCTTTATTCAAGAGGCTAGTTGACACAATGCCTTTCAATGCAATACCAATGTTCTCTGGAGTGTTGAAGATCTGCAAGCTCTGGTCAAAGGCATGGTCGTTAAGCTTAGACTCCATCTTAATGTTCAGTTTTTGCTGGTGAGGCATGAGAGCACTGGTTATTTCATTCTGGAAGTTAGTTTCAATGGAGTTTCCATTGTTCAGCTGGTGGAAGGTTGAGGCCTTGCATTCATGCTTGTGTGAGAATGACTTAGGTTCGGCATGTAGGAGCAGCATGCTGTTCACCTGACCACTATTTTTTCCAAACAGGTTGAGCTCCCAATCGGAGTTAAAGGAACTCTCAACATTCATGCTGAATGGTTCTGCTTTGGTGAGTAATTTGCTCTCCAGTCGGAGGGCGGGACATTTGAAGCGCACCTCATTGCTGAACTTTGTGGAAAATCCAACAATCTCAAGGTCAGAGCTCTGAGTCATCTGAGAGCTCAGGAGTTTTCCAGTGGTGCTGCATTTTGCTGTGGCTGTCTGGTCAGCATAGGTGATATCATATGTATGTCTCAGCTCCTCTTCACCAAAAGTTCCCTTCAGCATTCCAGTAAATTCCATCTTGTAGAGCTCTGCCTTCATCTGGGCATCATTGATAAAGTTGACACCAATGACCTTAAGATTATTATTGACATTGAAAAAAGCTGTGAAGTCATGAATGTCCACTGCAATGTTGTGCTTGTAGAAGTTGTTCTCATTCAGGAAGTTGTCAGACTCAGAGTTGATGGCCAGAGACTTGAGGGTAAGTATCAGAGAATCTGTGTTTTCTATTTTCATCTCCTGAAGTGATGCAGTCAACTTGTTGGAGAGGTTCAGGCCCTCTTCATTCAGCCTGAAAGTTATCCTGTTTCTAGTGTTGGCATTGAAGATGTCACCTTTATACATGCTGTTTAGGTATACCTCTGAGCTTGCAAGTCTTCCCTCAACTTTAAGTTCGGCGCTGTTCTCATGGACGGTTGCCTTAGTAGATACAGACATTGTAGCACCAGATGTGGCAATGCCACCATTAAAGATGTTTTCAAAGGTCACGGAACTGACCTGAGCATTGGTGGTACAGCTAGTGGTCAAGGCATCCTTTGTGAAGGACAGGGTGCCTTTGTGGGAGGCACGGTTGTTAGCAAAGTTAATAGTGGCATCGCTATTGAGCTCAAGTCCCTGAGTGTTCAGGGATCCAGCAAGCTGGGAGAAAGCACGGTTTGTGTTGTATTCAGCCTGGGACTCAATCCTGATAGTGGCTTCCTCCATGCTTGCAATGAAGTCCACCTGGTTGCGAAGCATGCGCTCATTAGCTTTGGTGACAGAATCTGCCTTGAAGGTAAACTGAGCCTCCTTAAACTCAATATTGAACTTTGTGGTGTGGTGAATTGGGTCATTGTTGATGTTTGTGTTTGACTCAAATGAAAGGTCTCCATTGGCTGCTGTAGCTTTCATGTTGTTTTGGATTTGGAATATAGGAGAGCTCACCCTGATAGAAGATTCAGCTCTTGCTGCTTTGCTTTTGGGTTGAAGTACAAAGGTTTGGGTGGCAGTTGTGCTAGCAGACATAGGACCTACTTCCAATGATCCATCCAAATTGCCATCGCCTGCAATTTCAGAGGAGATAGAAGCCTGGGCTGTGTACACCAGAGACATCTTCATACCCAGTGGGCTGGAAGCTTCAATCTTGTAATTTCCTGTAGTCTTGACTGTATCTGTGATTTTGGCTGTTTCTATTATGCTAAAGTGTGCGTCTATGAGCTTATGGTGCAGGGAAGAACTGATGTCAACCTTTGCAAGATCCTCTGGGATGTCAGCAATTTGGGCAGTTCCTGCATGTAAGAGATTAAGTCATTAATATTAGAAATGAAAGAAGAAACATCCCACCCAAAGATCCATACCATATCAAATAGAATCTAATACTGTATAATATAATGTTTTAGTATACTGTACAATCTAATGAGCTTACCTTCCACAGTAAAGGCAAGGAGTTCCACAGGGCTGTTAGCAGCTACTTTGTAGCTTGCAATGTAGCTGGGTTCGTTGACAGTGTTGTTGCCACCAGAGAAATCTGCCTCAATTTCATAGAAGTTGGTGGTCACTTTTGCAGATACTTCTACCATTCCGAGGAGTGGCATTGAGAGGTCATATCTGGAGGGGATGGAGAAGGTAGGTAGACTGAACTGTTTAGATGGCAGCATTAGACCAATCTGAGGCATAGCCAGGTCAGGGGTGGACATGGTAGGAGGGATTCTCAGGTCTTCAGATGTCTTTCCACCAAGAGGCAAAGGAATGGTGACAGTGAAACGATCCTTGTTGAACTTGTATTTGAATGTGCTCTCTCTACAAGTAGAACAAAATATGATTTTGAAGATCAATGAATTTGCCAGGATTG
The DNA here is from genome assembly GCF_025860055.1 of Xyrauchen texanus. Classification (NCBI taxonomy): domain Eukaryota; kingdom Metazoa; phylum Chordata; class Actinopteri; order Cypriniformes; family Catostomidae; genus Xyrauchen; species Xyrauchen texanus. The sequence goes on from NC_068305.1 coordinate 8,629,714, forward strand.
TAGTTTTTGTGTGGATAATGTAGATAATAGGCAAAACAGAAAAAAAAAAAGGTTAAAGTGTTTCAAATTAATCTTACGTGTTCATGAACACCCTCTCAGGCATAGATGGAATAGTCATCTCAGGAATGTTCTCTCTTAGTATCTGAAGGTAGGGCACATCTACATACACCTTGTCCATCCAAATCAGGTAAGCCTGTAATAGCATTGAATATATTGGTATAAACATCCTTCCACATATTAATCATGTCTTTAATAAAACATTGTGTTGAATGGGAGACAATCATACCTCCCAGAGTTTGGCATAAATGTGACGCAGCTTCATGTCAGTCTTGACAACTTTATGTTCCATGATGTCATCAAAGATCTGATGCAGGCGATTCTGAAGAGGTGCTGTGTTTGCCATCAGCTTCTGAATCTCTGAGTCCATGTCAGACTTCAGCTGAATGTTCACGTCATCAGCAGCTGTTGTGAGAAGAATTTGTCACTCATCACATTTTATGATAAAAAAAATCCTTATAGTAATGATAACAAAAATAATATATACAAAAGTTAACAAAAAACAATGAAAGGAGAAGGATCCACTACCATATTGGAAGGTGATCTTCTGCACAGAGTTTGTCTCTGGGAGCTTGATGTTACTCTTGAGTTCCAGAGTCAAGTCTTCAGCATTGTTGATGGTGGCAGTAAGAGTTGCTTCAGTGTTGAATGAAGGTACAATCAACTGAGCTTCCAACAAAGCTTCTCTCATGGCCTCAAGCCTGTTATTAGCAAAAACACATCTTTAGATGATTTCCTCCCAAAGAGATGAGAATTTTGGGTGCATTATAGTATAAAATTAGAAACTTGTTGAGCTAGCCACACAAGTATTGATTATTGCATCTACTTTTAGGATCCAAAATGGGAATAAAGGTGCCTAAAAGGAACATGGCAAGTGTTTTTTGGGGCTTACTTGGCACGACCGATCAGAGATAGTTGGGGAATGTTTTTGTTTGTGAAATCAATAGTGATCTTTGTTCCCTTAGCAGTGCTGTCAGTGAAACCAACTTTGATTCCGGCCTCAACATCATAGTCTGGGATCTCAATGCTGGTGGTGAGAACATTTCTGTTTCTGTTGTATTTAACAGTGGCGGTGGCCTCAGTGGGCTCAGCACCTTGTGATTAGAACAGAGAAAGTAGTTTATTCTCCTGAAACCAATGGAACAAATCAATTAATCAAAATCTCTTTGTGCAACACTGTAAAAGGTGGTCTCTTGCAGTGGTTACCGTAAAGCGATAGTTCACCATAAATGGAAGTTCTGTCACCATTTACTCACCCTCAAGTTTTTCCAACCCCATTGGTTTTCTTACCACCGTGGAACACAAAAGGAGATGTTAGGCAGAACGTTAGCCTCAGCCACTATCAGGGCTGGACTGGTGATCTGGCATACCGGGCATTTTCCCGGTGGGCCGATGCACTTTGTGGCCGATCAGGGGCGGACTGTCCATAGGGAGAACCAAGCGGGCCAGTTGGTCGGCTGCGAAACGTGCCTAATTGGCCACGATAAGCTTAAATGAGCCGCCGTGTTATGCAGAACGGACCACAAAACGGCGCCGCGATAAGGACAGGGAACACCATTATATATATATATATATAATATGGTTTTGGACCAACTAGGTGCCTTTTTGGAACAACTAGATGCCTTAAGCAAATTATGACAGAGTTTAAATTTTTTGGTGAACAGTAAATATTACTTTCATTGGTGTAACTTCATGTAGTAAGATTCAGGCATTAAATTATGATTTAAAATGATCTGTTGTTGAGTTTGTACCTTCTGCTCTCAGAATCAATTTTAGAGAATCAACCTTCTGGCGGCCTTCCTTGCCCTCGTTCAAGACTTCATAGGCAAAGGTTGCAGTGTACTCAGTGACTTCACCGTTAGGCTCGATGTTTACAGCAAACCTGAACGCAGGCAACAGGTTTAGTACAATGTGAGATGCATGGCAAAATGCTGGAAATAAAGTCATGATTTAATGTGTAGTTGCACACATGATGTTTGATTCTTACATGGACTCTCCATTGAGAGGAAAGTGTGGAGCATTTGTCACAGCTCTGGAGTAGACAATGTTGGTGCAGTAATTGATACCAGAGATGAGGGGACTGCACTTTTCAATGACGGTCCTGTCGCCAGTGTCAGGCACAAGTGCGACCTGGGTGTTGGACACCATCACAAGCTTGTTGCTGTTTGTGAAAACATTTTCTCATTAAGTCTTTTTCAAATAGGTGAATGACTTGACCAAATTTTATTTTAGGTTATACAGAGTAAATATTGATATTGTTTACAATAAAGCATTTCGCATGTTTCAGATATATAATAAAACAGCTACCTGGCTCTGAAGAGTTGGGTAGTACCCTGAGGTGCAGGGATAGACAGCTTGATTTCACCATCGCCCATGGTGATCTTGGCATTTAGAGAGCTTTCATGGAACATGTTAGTGTGCATTTGCACTGCAGAGACAACAAACTTGGGGATGTAGACTCCCATATGGGTGACAAATTCAACTCCCATGGAGGGTGAGAATGACAGTTCACGCTATGAAGACAATAGAGAAACAATGAGTGATATATAGGAGTGGAAATATTACTACAATGTATAACATATTTTTATACATCAATCACTTAGGAAATGTATCAAATAGTTATCAGGGACTGTATTTAATACCTTTCTAGGCTCCATACGCAGACCACCCTTTACTCCAGGTGCAAAGGTTCCAGACAGAGCAAACTTCAGGGGGAATCCAGAGGCAGTTGGCAGGGAGAACTCGTTATCCATAAAGATGTAGTGAGCAAAAAAGCTCTGATCCCCAGACATCAAGGCCTTTGTAATCTGAATTGAAACAGAAACAAATTTATTTAAAATATCTTTAAAATAAAAGACAATCTTAAATTAAACAATTCTTAGAATATCACATCAAATCTTTAAAATATAAATTTATCAATGCATGATATATATGTAAAAATACAGCATATTGTAAGTACATACCCAAGCAGGTGAGGACTTGAGGGCTTGAATATATGTGGCCATCCTCTCGGCAATGATAGACAGTTCACTGGTGCTCTTGATGTACCCCAGCTCAATTCCCATGATCCTCAAGTAGGCCATGGCCTCTGGGGAGTCCATGTTGTACAAATCCTTAGCAAGTTTGTTGAAGTTGCGCACCATTTCCCTTACAATGTTATCAGGAACCTGTCAAACCGAACCATGAAAATTCTTGTGATATTAACCAATGATGATTTCATCAAAATATCAGTCATGTAAAATCAATCATTATGGTTGGAGTAAGACATGGAGATAAGTACCTGTCTCTTAGTCTTCTCTGTTCTCAGGGGCTCAGCCCATTCCTGCAGAACCTCATTCATTTTGTTTGGCATCTTGTCCCCAACCCAGTACATTGCCTTGGAAATTGTGTCAGGGAAGAAGCCATTGCTTCCAAAGAGAGTCTCAAAAGTTGGCTCAAATCCTTTGCCCTCCATGCCAAACTTGGAGACAAAACAAGTTTTACTTAGACATTCAAATTCACGTTACAGCAAGTAACATGTAGATATAACAAGTACAAGTTAATCAAGAGTAATAAGTACAGTACAAATAATAATTTTATCACATAACTATGAGTTACAATGGACTTTAATAAGGGTAAACGGCATATTTATTTATTTTTTGCGACTAAAAATGAGGCAGTGAGAAAAGTACAGTCCATTCAATGATCGTTCAATAGATGTGACATAAAAATACTGTATGACTTGCCAAAAGAAATCCAAAATCTCTAAGAACACACTGTTTGGGATAATTATACATTATCTTGAACATTTAGACAGTACAACCCTTTGAATAGACTGTACATTAATCCCTCATTTGCAAACAAAATCTACCCTGACTAAGGTCTGATGGTATAAAAGCAATTAATTCAGTACAAGTACAGTAATAAGGTTTATTTAGACAATAAAAGTCTCCTACCTCCAGGAAGTCATGGTTGTAACCAAAGGCATTCAGGGTTGTCTCAAGCATGACCTCCCTTGGCAACTGGCTGCTGGGGTCAAAGATGATGCTTCCCTGTGTGCTGGAGCCCATTGCATTCTTTGATGGCATAAATGCATCCATCTTATAGTTACGAGAAAGCTGAGTGTAGTAAGAGTGGGTTAACACCTCATCGTCCTGCATGACCTCGACTATCTTTTTGCCCAACCTGGGAAGGAAAAAAGTTACCGTGTTGAGGGGAGTACAAAGAGCAAACTGAATGGATAAACAGCACTTTATATCTCTTGCATTCAGCCTGAAAAAATGACAAAGTAACTAATATACATACTCTTGCATTTCAGGGTTCTTGGAATGGATAATGTTGTACACATGGGAAGCCACAAAGGATCTGACTTGCACATTCTGGTCCTGGTTGAGGATCTTCTTCACAACCTCCAGGTCACTTGCCTCAGGTTTTCTCATCAAGATGAGATAGGCAGCCAGTCTCTTCTGAACAGAACCTTTGGCATAAAGGGCAACTCTATGGATGTTGGAACGTACCTGGGAAAAAAGACGAAAGGCATTCTAATACGATAATCCCATACCTAGGGCTTGAGAGATATTACTGTACTTGGCATAACACACAATAAGTTCTGAAGCTAAAATTAAATTGTCCTCAAATCCATTTTTAGGGAACTGGCAACACTTACATCAGAAGTCACAGACATGCGTCTGAACGCCTGGATGGCAGCCATCTGGACAGACAGTGTGGTGGCAGGCTGTCTCATGCACTTGAGCAGGGTGGTCTTCATGTTGGGATCAGCTGCTTCCATTGCCTCACCCATGTTTCCAACAACCTAAATAGGGCAGATACAATGATCAGATAACTGTTCTCCCATTGTGAATTTGGAAAACGGTTCACAAAGGTAGATGTTTAGCTATACACACCCTTAGGGTCAGGAAGGTCAGTTCCTTGTCTCCAGCACAGTCGGCACCAAGAAATGAGGTGATGAATTTATACACCTCCAGGATTTCAGAGGTGAGCTGACCCTCAGCTTGGAAGTGCCTAGAGGGAAAAGCATACATGCTCAGCTACAGTGGAGATACACAGCATGTACATACTCTGATTTTGTTTTATATAACTAAATGTGAATCAAACCCTGCTGAAAAGACCAGGATAGCTGGTCACCAGCATATGTGTTTTGGATTTTGGTCTGCTGATGTTGCTTGACTAGCTTAAACAGCGAGACTACCATGATCAACCAGCATGCCCATGCAGGTCGACCATCTTCAGCTATGTTTTGCTGGTAACATATGGTAACATATATGCTGGTCCACTAGTTAGACCAGATACAAACATCACTAACCATCATAAACCAGAATTGATATTAATGTTGTTCTATGCTGGTCGTTCCAACAGGGAAGTAAAAAAAATAGATGGCCTAGAACCAGAACAAGACTTTGCTTACCTCCTTACAACATTACTGAGAGCATACATGATTGCCTTGCTCTGCTTGGTCTGGGCAATCTCGAGTATGTCCTTCACCAAGAGACCAGTGGGGCTATGCATCATTCCCAGAGCATAGACAGCAGCATCAACCTCGATGGTATCAGAGTCAAAGGTCTTGAGGATATGGAACATGGAGCTGGCACACTCTGGAGTGCCGCACTGGATCAGAGCCTGCCAGGTCAGGAGCTGGTCCTCCTCTACCATCTGGGTGGTGGCCTGTTTCAGAACTTCATTCTCTAGTCCACGGAGCTCAGACACCAGACTCTGAAAAGTGCTGGCCCTCTGGTTGCCATGTGGTCTTTCGTGCATGGATTTCAACTCTCTGAAGGTAGACAGCAGGGTCTCAGATGTCTGGACTTGGGCCTTATCCTCCACAACCTCCAGAGCCAAGTACTTGCTGTCAGTAGAACCTGTATTAAATATGGAGAATGATATGTCACAACCAAGAGAAACAATTTGTCAGTTTGTTTGGACTAAAAGTAATATACTGCAAAGGCAAAACACAGTAACTTATGGCTAGAAATCGTGTTCTTAAGGATTTCAAATACTTGGTTTTTCCACGTTCCAGATTGCCTCACGCACAGTCTAGCCTTTCAAAGTGTACGCATTTCAATATGAATGCATTCGACATATGCACACTATGACTGCTTTGTGATACTCTTTTAGTACAGTCATCAGTAGGCGTATATGCTGATGATGCGCACAGAAAAGGACCGTCTGCGTATCGAGAAAATCTAGGCAGCAAGCGGAGAGTCCGCACAGACTGCTAATGACTAAATTTGCATCACGCATACTGTGACTGTTTCCATCAACAATGCGGACAACAGACAGAAACTTTAGCCTTTAGACTATAATTTTTACTGTGAAAGATGTTTGGTTCAACTATGCCCAGTTCCAGAGAAAACAGAGTGAGATAATATTTTATTATCCACATTTGGTTTGACAGTACAAAAACTTTAAAGATATTTTCTTGAGTTTTGGCTTTTTAGAGCAGTATAGTGTTTGAACAGGTAAATATAATTGGAAATCTCTAATATATTTGAGTTTGAAATAGAAATGGGATACTCACGGTAATCAAAAACTCTGTCATTGATCTTACTGGTTCCCAGAAGAGTTAGGGTTTGCTTCACAAGGGAAGAGATGCCATACTCATTCCTGCATAGACAATTAAATGAGATTGAAGAAATCAGAATTTGACATTCCACTTATACTCACATTGTATTAGCAATTGGGAAATGAGATTGTGTCATTGTCACTCACTGGTTAGAGAAAGGAAGGAAGATGTGCTTCTCTGTGCATGTGGCAGAGGTTATGTGATTTTTCTGGTTGTCAAACTTATAGCTGCAGATCTGGGTGCTGCCAATCAGCTTGGACAGAGGGTATTGCTGTTGAAAAACAGATTTGTATTATTTTATTAAATATGGCAATAATTCTTGAACCTTCTGGTGGGTAAGGTTCATTTATAATTGATCCTAAGGTAATTTTAAGCATTTGTAAATATTGGTTAGAAGCACTTTGCTTTAGCATTACCTCATTGTTTTACCATATTAAGTAATTTAATACGTTTATTCCATGGCCAAAACTGACCAAAAAAAAATCTTATAAGCCATGATTGATGTCCTTCAACCAAGAGAGGATGTGATATAGTGTGAATGTCTTACCAAGCCAGTGATGATGGCCAAGGGGCTGTTGTGGCTCCTGTGGGTTTTAAAGCCATCACATCCAGACAGGTCCCTAGTGATGGTGACATCAGTGGCAATATCCTCCCTGGTGTTGATCTTGACATCAGTGGCACATATTCCATGGACAGTGGCCTACATCAATGAAATAATGTAACTACGAATGTAATACAATGATTGCAAAAGCTGCCCATTTCAATCATTTCAATCCTATTGTGAGGTTCATGTTGATATACTCTACTGGCAATATCATGATATCATGCAGATCAGTTATTAGTTGACAGTAAGTTACAATGACCATGTTCTTCGGTGGAATTTATTATTCCAGATAAGAAAAAATGGATCTTATCTACTCAGTTATTAAGTAGGTTTCGATAACGGCAGTGCTAAGATTTAAATTAAGTTCATCTGACCAGTAGTACAATGTTTGACGAATGGAAGTTATTTTTTACCATGTCTTTGCTCTGCTCCTTCTCCATAACAGGCACAATCAGAGAGGAGATGATACCCCTCTTGAAGTTCAGGATGTCAGCATCATCACCCTCAGGGTAGAGTGTCACACCGGTCTCACCCTCAACTACAAACTTCAGTGTATTCCTTTTCAAAGAGAAGGAAAAGCTATTGAATCCATGTTGTCACTTGTTGAAAACTGTGGCTTAAATGTCAGTTTCTGATCAGTTTTTAAAAATGAACATATACATTTGAGACTTAAGGCTAGTTCACACTGCCCCAACAAATACCAACAAACACCAAACTTAAACATATTTTTTAATGTAGTTTTTATAATATATACTCCATGGGAGGTTTGGTGTGCTCATTTTAAATATCATGAATTTGTAGACAGACCCAATTGCAGGTATTTCTCTGTAGCTGTAAGGTGTCAATCAAACATACTTCTCCATGGCAGCTTGGAAGGCCTGGGCTTCAGCAGAAGGCGTGTAGGTGGATGACCCATCTGCGGCCACTCCCTCAAACTCGGTCAGGGAGCACTCGCTGGTGTGGAGCTCAAAGCTGCATGCTTGGGGAACATCAATCTCAACCTATGGATAAAGGGGAGTTAATGACTTTAAGGGATGAAAAAAGTCCTAGACGTTACAAAGCGGGGAAGCAATGCAGTACTAAAAGAGCAGAAAAAAGAGCAAAACTAGAACCTCCACTGAGGCATATTTAATTACAGAGAGATGATTCTCATGAATCCTGTCAAGACCACGTCCAGGTTATATTTGACCTCTCAAAATAAAATAAAAAAGTAAGAAATGATATTTTGCTTAAAGAAAATTGGGTCTTTTTCTTAAGATTTTTTGTATTGTGACATTAAAGGAATAGTTCACCCAAAAATATAAATTCTCTCATCATTTCCTACCCTTATGCCATCCCAGATGTGTATGACTTTCTTTCATTTGCTGAACTCAAATTAAGATTTTTTGAAGAATATCTCAGCTCTGTAGGTCCTCACAATGCAAAAGAATGGGTACCAAAATTTTGAAGTTCCAAAAATCACACAAATCAGTATAAAAATAAACCAAAAGACTCCAGTGGTTAAATCAATGCCTTCAGAAGCAATATGTTAGGTGTGGATGAGAAAAAGATCACTTTCGCATTCCTATTGATTTTGATTATTCACATTTTTCATGCATATTGCACCCTATTGAGTGTCGAGAAGAATTTATGGTAAAAAAAAATAAAGACTTAAATATTGATCTGTTTCTCATTCCTTTATGTGCTTTTTGGAGCATCAAAGTTTTGGCCCCCATTCACTTGCATTGTATGGACCTACAGAGCTGAAATATTCTTCTAAAAATCATATTTTGTGTTCAGCAGATGAAAGAAAGTCATACACATCTGGAATGGCATCAGGGTGAGTCAATAATGAGAGAACTTTCATTTTTGGGTGAACGATCCCTTTAATTCATGAATATTACGCACATTTTTTGATATACATTCTCATACTGTAATACAAAATGTAATAGAAAAAAATCTAATTGATGGATTATTTGAAATGTAAATAATTGTAATCATCATAACATAATTTTCTGTACTCCTTTTAATTTAGACTAATCTGGAAAAACATCCAAATGAAAACTATTGTCTTACAGTAATTGTTTTCTTACTCTAATGCAGTCAAAACATTTCTATATAGTAATGTGAATCTAAATCACAGTAATGTGAATCTAAAGAGATGCACCACTGAGAATAAAGTGCAATGTCTGGATGCATTACAGTAATTCAATTGGGGTGTGAGCTTAAAAGTCTCAAGAAAATAATTATTTATTTTGTATTTGAAGTGAAACATGATCTGGACATGACTTGGTTTTTGTGAGATTCACCCAACAAGTGATGAAAGAGAATATTGAGAGACGATTTCTCAAATTTAAATGTACCTTGCAGGAGACTTTGGGGCCATTCGTGTGGTGGGATGTCCCCTTTACACTATTCTGGATCTCTGCTTCATACTGATATGTATATTTTTTGTAGATCTTAAATCTTTTAGACACTGCAGATTAAACAAACACAAAGACAATGTAAAGACGAGATTATTAACAACAAAAAGTGGGATAATGACGGTATAGTATAGAATTATTTTTACATTTATAGTTTTAGGTTTAATTGTATCACATTTTATTGCATTATCTAATCAGGGTGAGCAATTAAAAAAAACCTGGACTCTGACATCTGGACTCAAGCACTGTCCAATGTTGATTAAGTGTACAGTAAATTGCAGACCCAGATTAGACTGGTGATGTCATTTATTGCAGGGTCAAAGTAACTGACAACAACAATGGGTACAGTAAGACTAGTAGGTAAAGGGTAAGGATAAGGAGGGATGCTTTCTAAGAAAAACAATACAATTTTATAAAAGTTGGAGAAAAGAAAGAAAAAACTTACAGTGACATTCTGGATGAGCACTGGACTCTTCTTGCTCTGGTGAAAAAAGTAATTTAATTTTAATAATAATAATTTAAAAAAAAAGTAACCAAAATTAGATAGGCCACATCAAAAGATAAATCAAATGTGAATTTATTTTAACGTGCAAATAACCATCCAAAGAAATGAATAGCATCAAATCATAGAGTAACTGCAGAAAATGTGTTCTAAAATGAAAACAGGATAACACAGAAACAATGAAATGTTTTCAGTACATCTAGGTAGCCTAGCATCAGTGTGAACAGAATGCAAAAGGAGCATTATACTCACGGGCTACGACATAGGTGCCGAGTAGCAGCAATAGGCAGAGCTTCATATTCCCCATCATGGGTCAGAAGAAGCTCAGAAAGCCCTGGGTCTAAAACGAGTCCTTCTTGGAGACTGACACTGCTCTTTTGGCTTACACCTTTTATACTCAGCTCTTCTCAGGGTTGCAACAGGTCCAAAGTTCCATTAGTGTGGCAAGCCAAAGGCAAAGGCTGTTCCATAAACACCTCCCAAGATTGGCCCGTCAGCAATGGGTCTGATGGAACTCACTGATTGCATCGGTGAGACAGCAACTACTGCTTTGCTTAATTGATTATCTTTTCTTTCATGTGAAATCTGGCTCAGGCCAAAGGTTGTTGCTGGGGAGGACGACCAAACAAGCACTGTGACGGTTTGTAGATTGCATTTTAAGTTTTCTTTTGTTAATTTCCTGGATTATAATACAAGACAAACAAACACAGTATTTAATTTATCCACTAACAATGAACTATACATTCTGTGGTGGAAATGACATTGATGGAAATGACTTTTTAAACATTTCATAGCTAGCATTCATGTATTCTAAATAAATACAATTAAATAATATGTTCATATTTTTTGTATAATTTGTCCAAATTACACCAAATGACACACAATAAAATGTTCTGTTCACAAGTGATATTTACATTGATTTGTAGGTCTGGTAGGTCTAGGTCTGAGACAAGGGTTAAACAAAAGTCTAAACATGAGAGGCATTTGAGAATAGCCAAATTATATGATGAAGGCACAATGGCATCTTTTTTAATCCTTTTTAATATACCTATTCATTTTATAGACATTTTTGTCTATTAATCTGATCTTCATTTAACAACAACAACAACAACAACAACATCTGTTAAAATTCTTTAGTTTTTATAAAATCACCCCCTGGGTTATTAAAAAGTGCCCATTGTTGTAGATAAATCTGTAAACACATTTTATGTAGCCTTAATGATATTTTTAAAAAAAATGCATGTATTTATTGCTGTTATAAAATTCTTACTACATATTAGAAATTTCAAAGGCATATTTTTCAAAACTGTTTGGAATGACACTATTTTGTTAAGCAAATTGAAATCGGAAACAGCTAAAATCAGTCTATGCTTACCGAAATGTGAAACGCTGCCCCCAGTGGTCAAAGTGGTAAATGTTGTTGGCTGTATGTGCACATGTGAGCTCCATTTTCCGAGTGTAATGTCCACAGAGGGGCGCCAGAAGCGAGTTGTGAAGCAAGTTGTTTTCAGGTGTACAGTATATAATATAGTGAAAAAGGAATGCAGACAAACTGTACCCTTCAACTCAAACCCCAAAACTAAAACTAACCATCAGAGGAAAATGCAACCTCTTAATCAAGCTCACAATTGATTATGTGATCATTACAGGATGCAAACTTGGGTCTCCCATGCTGCTGACGAAATGTGCTACCAGTTACACCAAGTAAGATAAACACTTTTGAGCTGATGCAAAAATGTCTGATGGGAAATGCCGCTTGTCAGCGAGTCGATCCTAGGGTACTGGAACTTTCGTAAATAACATGCCGACTTCCTGCATGATCATATTGAAGATACTGTCCTGACATGTAAACTAAGGTTAATAGTTGGTCTATATGAGAACTGCACAGTGATTTACACAGCAGCTAGGTGGACATATGTTGCATTATAGCCTTTATTATATAGTGCATTTTAACGTGTCTGGAATGCTAATTTGACCTAACAGGAGCCAGGACCAGAACTATTCAGTTTACAAAACCTTAAAAAATACTTTTTGAAACCTTTAAATAGGAGATGCCCTAAATTAAATCACATCCCAGCAGTTAGCACCAATTATGGATTTCTGCAGTGATACATATTTGAGTCATGTCCTAATCAGAATTATTGTCAAGGAACATGTCCTCTCCCAATTTACAACCCTTATCATGTGAAACCAAGGCAGGATGCAAAAGTTCACAGAACATTTCTACCATTTAGGATCCCATATTATCTATCCAGGATTATCTAGAGCATCATTATAGGACATGGATCCTATGGGAAATGTGTGTTTTGATTTGAAATCTTTAATTTTATGGTGAACTTTTAAAAACCATGGTTTGAAAAACTACTTTAAAAGAATAATGTTTATTTAGCTTAGTTTTCCTTCTTCAAATTCAATCAAATTGGGAACATGGTCTAACAGCCACGCTGAATCCTGAGAGCTACTTAAGCAAATCATAGTGATTTGAGAAGTGTTGCTCTCATCATTTTGTGTGAGGTCACTGATAGAAGAGATAACTTATTGAGAGAAGAGTACACCAAGATTAGTTACATAAGACTGAAGATTAGCTGAAGATGCTGAAATGTTTTTCTGTTACTTTCAGTACAGTAGGGGGGAAATGATTTAAGTAGTTCTTCTACAACAAGACAAACTGTATTCTGAGTCTGAAACAGAATACACTAACCTAAACAAAAATGTAACCTAAAAAAATTTGCTAACTAAATTAACTAGTTTCATTTAAGTAAAAATTGCATTTAACAACTAAATCAACCAGACAATATGTTATGCCAATAAAGACCCATTTTTACAGGTTAAGTCAAGTAGAAAGATATCCTAAAGGTAAAAGTTTCATTTGGTCCATTTTTACATTGTATCTGAAATGGAAAATGAAGGATCAAATAGGAAGTTGTTATTGTTAACTTTCAAAGCTTTTACTCAAAACGCAAATAGTGTATCAGCATAATTTGATTTCAATCAGAAAGTACAGGGTCTATGGATTTGAACACAATGCACGAAAATATTCTGTTAATTCAATGCAATTCAATTCAAATTCCATTTTAATCCAAATTAAAACATAAATGCAGAGTATAGTTTATACAAAGTGAGAATCTGAAGTGGTTTATGACCTTAAAATCTCATAGAAATTCAACAATTCAAAAATGTCTTTGCTCTAAGTATTTTAAAACATTGCATTACAATATTTCTCCTTTTAAATTTAATGTCCAATTCAAATTGAAACATCAACATCTAAATGCCTGTTCCAAACGAAGTGCGATTTGACGTAACATAAGGCATCTAATCAAATGGAAATTCCAAGTAAATGTTTAGATTTGAAAAAGCTTAAGAAGAACGAGCCACTAATAAATCATTTCAGCCATTTATGTGATTGGTTGCATTTGCAACTCAAAACTATGACATAATGCTAAATGATATGAACATTTGCCTTGTCAAAATTCAAAAAAATTCTGTGCACATTCTTTCATCATGGTTAAAGTTGTTTATAGTTATGCTTTGATAGACTGTTTAACAGTCACAACACCTGCAAATACAAAACATATATTTAGCATTGATTTCATTATTAGATCAGAGCAGTCTTTACCTTAAGTTAGGGATCAGACTAACTTATCAAGTACCTTATCAGCAGAAGCCTGTCTTGCTTCTTGTTATTGAGTTTCTGGCCAGTAAAGAGAAGTTATCCTGTGCTTTGTTCTGTTCTTCAGTCTTCCAATCTGCTCTAATACAAAATGTTTTAACTGTTTTATATTCATGACTTGTGAGTTTAACAGCATTTCGTTTTTCAAAGGTGTTGGTGGTTGTTCTGTTGCTACAGTATATAATTTGTCAGTGCTGTGGAAAAAGTATTTGCCCCATCCTGATTTCTAAACTAAATCGTTTTTAAATGATAATGATATTGATTGAAGCAAAAATGTAATCCAATACCAACTGGGGTTCAGGTGGACTAGACACATCCAGGCCTGATTACTGCCAGCCCTGTTCAATCAAATCAACACTTAAATAGAACTTTTTCAGCAGCATGAAGTTGTCTAAAAGGTCTCATCCAGTAGCACACTATGACAAGGTCGAAAGAAAATCCAGAAATGATGAAAAAGGTGATTGAAATACATCAGTCTGGGAAGGATTCAAAGGCTCTGGGAAGGATTCAATGTTGGACTCCAATGAACAACAGAGAGAGACATTATCTACAAATGGAGCAAACTTGGCACAGTAGTGAATCTTCCCAGAAGTGGCCGACATACCAAAATTCCTGCAAGGGTACAGCGACGACTCATCCAGGGAGTCACAAAAAATCCAAGGACAGCATCCAAAGAACCGCAGGCCTCTCTCGGATCACTAAAGGTCACTGTTCATGACTTCACTATGAGAAAGACACTGGCCAAAAATTCCATCCATGGAAGAGTGGCGAGGTGAAAACCACTGCTAACCAAAAGATCATTAAGGCTCGTCTGAATTTTGCCAAAACACACCTTGATGATCCTCAAACCTGTTGGGAGAATGTTCTGTGGACTGAGTCGAAAGTGGAACTGTTTGAAAGACAGAGGTCCCGTTACATCTGGTGTAAATCAAACACAGAATTCCAAAAAGAACTTACTTACGGTCAAGCATGGTGGTGGTAGTGTGATGGGGTGGGGATGCTTTGCTTCGTCAGGGCCAGTGCGACTTGCAATAATTGAGGGAAACATGAATTCTGCTCTTCTCCTAAAGGAGAATGTCCAGTCATCAGTCTGTGAGTTCAAGATCAAGCGCAACTGGATTATGCAGCAAGACAATGATCGAAAGCATAGGAGTTTTTCCTCTGAGTTACACTACACCACTCAGGAGTGGTGGTGGCGTAGTGGGCTAAAGCACTTAACTGGTAATCAGAAGGTTGCTGGTTCCATCCCCACAGCCACCACCATTGTGTCCTTGAGCAAGGCACTTAACTCCAGGTTGCTCCGGGGGGATTGTCCCTGTAATAAGTGCACTGTAAGTCGCTTTGGATAAAAGCGTCTGCCAAATGCATAAATGTAAATGAGTAAGACCACCTCCGAATGGCTCAAAATTAAAGTTCTGGAGTGGCCTAGTCAAATCCTGATTAGAACACAATTGAGATACAGTGGTAGGATCTTAAATGGGCTCGAAAACCCTCCAATGTAGCTGAACTAAAGCAGCTCTGCAAAGAAGAGGGGGCCAAAATTCCACCACAGCACTGTGAAAGACTGACCTCCAGTTATTGGAAGCGTTTGGTTTCAGTTGTTGCTGCTAAAGGTGGCACAACCAGCTATTAAGTTTAATGCCTCCTACACACTACATGACTTTCAAAGACGTCGGATCATGGTACCGTTCATATTACACACTGTCATGGAAGTCGTACCGTTGAAAAAGTTGAAAAAGTACCTCCTACAGAAAATCTACCTATTTGTTTACCTGACTGTCCAAGATAATTGGCAATTTTTCTCCAACTCTTCTTTTTCTCCACCCAGTTGTATTACAGTTCAGATGAAACATCAAATAGGCACTGGTGCTCCTGCCAATGTTTCAAAAATGTTTCCTCCATTTCTTCGGTCCACTGAGACTTTCTTGATATCGCAGCCATGCTAGTTGATGTTCTGTTGCAGGTACATCAGGACTCCTCCAATTTAAACTTCCCATGCCCCGTTTCTAGCTCTCTTATTGGCTGTAGGTCAACGCTGCAGTTGTATTCAGTTAAAACTAGAGCTGTCAATCGATTATGACATGGTGTCCCAATTAATTAATCGTGATTAAACGCATATACAAATATTTGCTGAGAAAGCCCCTCATATAACAATAATTCAATATATAATTATGAAATAATTATACATAGTTATATTTAAATATAATATAATATATATATATATAAAATAAAAAAATATTCAGATAACTAAAATGCATTACATTCTTGTGGCAGAAGAGTTAATCATTGATAAGACAATACATAAGCGGCTTTAGGATACAATGTATTGTTTACTACCATATTATTGATCATAAGCCAATCATTGGCATACAGTTCACAGCAATCATTTCACAAGTGAATTTGTCAATCAGTTTGAGATTTATTGTGAGGGTTTGTTTAAGGATCCGTCAATGTACAACTGCGTCAGACATCTTTATTTTTTTTTAGAAACAAGCCAGGGGTATACATAGTACACAATACTACAGATATATTTTACAATAATGCCAAGACATTGTATTCATTACATAGTGCAATGGTTTTCAGTGCTTTGGAGTTGTTGGAGGTACAAAAAGTATTTAAATAATATTTTAAGTCTTTACAAAAAAGTGCAAATAGGGGCTTTATAGACATAAATTTACACTTATGTACAAAAAAACTTGGCAAGAAAAATAAACGGATTAATCAGAAAATATTACCTTAAGTTAACAAAACTGTGAAAACCAAATAATACGTCTTTAAAAAGCAAAGAAAAACGAGTTAAAATAGAGGTACGTACAAACAAACAAAATTTCTCCAAAATACTTCAGCGTGGACACAAAAAAGTTGAAGGGTAGATTAGAGCATTACAGTATTACAGAAGGAGCAAAGTGGATCTATTTCAGGGAGCATGTTTCTTAAATAAAGACTGACTGGGTAAAAATGTTGTAACAGTTTAAAGAACACCTCCTTAACCTCATTGGTAATTAAATATTTGTGAGGCAACGACCATACGACCTGCGTCAGACATGCTTGTGTAGTGTCTCGGGTGTGTTGCATCATAAAAGTAAAATGTTTAGGTCACTGTGTCAAGTTAAATATAGTTTAATACTCAATCTTTAAACACATCTTGAGATCCCTTGGTTCGCATTTGCGCTCCTTCAAGTGTTTTTGTAACGAATGGGCAGCGAAGGCAGATGAGGAGATGCGGATCCAAGTGCAATTTCAACTTTATTGACAAAACAAACAAGGCAGGTACACGGAAAACACGGGAACAAAGGAAAAACCCTTAATGGGGAAATAAACACAAGACTGAGAAAACAGGCAGGGAACACATACCGGGCTAACAACATTCAATGATAGACAAGGACTGATCCAAAAACCAGGGTATAAATAAATAAACATAGGAAAAAGGGGCCAAATGAACAAACAGAACTCAAACAAGATAACAAGGTGATGAACAGAAACAGAATGGCAAATTAACGAGGGCAGGTGCAAACAATGAACGTAAACATGAAAGCTAACAGAGAGACTATATTTAAACCTAACAGTTTTGAATGCAAGAACATAACGCATGTTTGTGTTGTGTGTTCGCTGAAGGGTTGTTAATGTTTTGTTCACTGTAATAAACAGTAAATAAAAAAGTAAATTGTTTTTAACGCGTTATTTTTTGTAAAATTAATCGCACGTTATTAACGCGTTAAATCGACAGCCCTAGTTAAAAAATATTTCAAATTGCACGATTTGGAATCTCAGACAGGTCCAGATATTTAACATTCTAGATATCTCGTTGACATCGGTGATGTGTTAGCGCTTCTCTCAAATCGTGTCTTTGATAGTTCATACATTGTGATTATCGCTCATGGGACGAGTGCCGATTTGCCCACGAATTCATGGTTTTATCAGCGATCTCCACAAAACTGTTGGCGAGGGAAAATCAGGCTTAAAATCATGTAGTGTAAACTCGGCATAAGGGGGCAGTTTGTTTTTCATATGGGTGATATGTGTTTTTTGCTTTTATATATATATATATATATATATATATATATATATATATATATATATATGAAAATTGTTTTTTGTGTTTACTCAGGTTGCCTTTGTTTTATGTTATATCTCGTTTGAAGATCATAAACAATTTAGAATGTAAAATACAATAACATAGAAGAAATCAGGAAGGGAGCAAATACTTTTACTCAGCACTGTGTCTATCCAGGACAATTGAAAATAAGGCCAAATAAAAAAAAAAAAGGTTGAGCTAAAACAATGATAAGCACTTCTGATAAGCAGCGTCATGTTTATCAGTATATCTCTGGATAATTAGTCTGTGCATGAGTCAGATCAGTCCTATTAACAAGTGCAATCTGAGTTCATTCAAGATTGTGCTCTATGACCACTTATGACATATTTTTGGTTAGCTTCGATAATGCTGAAAATCTCACAGTTTGAGACTTAACAATATACAACGTGACACCTAAAGTATCAGATAGCCGATGCCCTTCTTTTCTTAATTGTCTGAGTTATATTGTCCACATTTGTTTCATAGCACTTTGAGCTTACTCTGTTAACTTGGTCTTATTTTATAGAACAAACATCTCAGACAAAGTTGATATTTAAAAGATACATAACTCAAAGCTCAAGTTTTCTGAGCTACTGTACAAAAGAGCAACGTTTGAGCAATAACATTTAAGGCATTCAGAATCAGGTTGCTCCAGGAATTTGGTAAATGGTAAATCAAATGGTAAAAATGTATGGTATTGGAGAAAAGCACCGGCTAAATG
This sequence comes from Xyrauchen texanus, assembly GCF_025860055.1. Taxonomy (NCBI): domain Eukaryota; kingdom Metazoa; phylum Chordata; class Actinopteri; order Cypriniformes; family Catostomidae; genus Xyrauchen; species Xyrauchen texanus. Next base: position 8,648,304 of record NC_068305.1, read on the forward strand.
AAAACCATGGTAAGTAAGTTGCTTTAAGAAATCATCTGCAAAGAATATATAGAAAATGAAAATGTGAAATATTCTACAAATCATTGTAATCTTTATATTATTTTGATATATTTCACAGAAGAACCTGTGATAACAGCACTGCATCTGAAAGCTAAGTCAGCTGCCTTGATACCTCTCCGCCCAGTAGGGCAATGCACTCACAGGCATTTTTTGTTGTGTCTTTGTTTAACAGACTAACACTTGAAAAGTGTGCTTATGCTTATCTATTTTAAATAAATGACACTTGCTTTGATATGTTTCAGCTTTAAAATATGACCAATTAAAATGTATTTAATATATTTACACATTTAATATAAAAAAGAGTGAAATGAGCATTAATAATTTTCATATTGTTCCAAAATTTGTATAAATTTCTATACAAATGACACCCCTTCATCACGACAAACAATTCTGCTACAATTGAAACTTCTGCAAAAGTTGTCAAGTGTTGTTGTTTTTACCTTTTTATGAACATGTGATGTATGAAGAAAACAAAGATCTAGGTAAATCTCACTTGGGATTAATTTTCTTGTGCATTTTTTGCAATTAAGTTGTACTGTGCAAAAATAGTGGAAATATTATTTAATTAAAATAGATGCGGTGGCAACTGAGATTCGTCCTCCGCAACCCAGATTGAGGCGAGTCACAACGCCACCATGAGGACGCTACACATATGCTACTGTTTACGCCACCCCTTTTATCCCCTTGCAAAATGAGAATGACAAAGTAAATCTGGGAAACACAATATTTTATGTAGTTTACACAGAGCCAAGGCTTTTTAACATATAATTTTTTTGTCACCCAAAAAATTTGGCACTACGTTTAAGGGCAGATTAATTTCTGCCCCAATGCGTCCCAATGAGGGCTCATTGCAGTACCATATTTGACCCCAGACTTCTATTGGAAAAAATGAGGGGCACTGTGGAGTTCAGGAGGGCAGCACATTCTCTGCTTAACATGCACACATATCAATATCAGACACAGTGTATTGGAGGTTTCAGCTACATGATGACTTAAAAAGAATAACAATTATACAAGGGATGCTTTTAAATACATAAGTCTGGGTAAACAAATTACATTATTGGCAGTTAGTGTAGAATGAATTTATGTTTCCAAGTGGATGAATATTTAGGTGGGGCTCTACCCTACCTGCCCATATGGATGAGCCGCACCTGGATAACGAGCATAAATAATAAGATGTTTATCCAGAGTGGGTAACTGAAATCTAAACCTTATGAGGAAAGTGTTGCGTGCATGTTACTGCTTGGTTAACTTGCATCTTTTTTGTTTTTATATAAATGGTTGAATAGTTAAGTAACACTATTTTATGTTAATTCATAAAAGCCTTTATTGTTAAAGATTGTGTTGATATATATGTTTATAGCACATTTTCAACATGTTTCTGCTGGTTAAAAAAGGCTGAGGGCCTCATCTTTCCTCTTAACTTCAACCTGGCTCTGTAAATGGGACACAAACAAAGTGGATCAGACCAATCCAGACAACACTACTCCAGCCAATCATCAACAGGTAGTGGTTCTTGCGTGTGCACAGGATGGGGGGTGGGGGCAGAGCGATTGGGAAATAATTAGAAGAGCGGCGGCAAATCTGGCTGATGCAAACTTTCTAAATTCAAAGGAGGACAAATGGCTGAGAAACAGGTCAATCTAATAATATATAATATAAACTAAAAAGGATAATGATAAGTCAAGGGCTAGGAGCCGCATCAGTATCGGTGAGGATTTTCAGCAGAAAAGAGACCTCCGAGAGGTAAAAGGAAGGAATTTGCCTGCATGAATTTGGGGGGCGGAGCTTCCAAAGGAGCACTGAAGGGAGGGGTGTGTTTGTTTTGGCAGTTGAGTTCAAATGACAACAGTGTTTCTCAGGAATCGCTGATTGCACCTTTAACAAAAGCGCATTGGTGCATATTTAGTCATAATTCTGCAGCCACACCAAGTGATGACTGTTCTGCATACAGTGTTTTATGGCCCTTGTAGTACAGTTACATACCCTTTAGGCCAAGTGTGTGAACAATATTTTTGTAAGACTGTCGCCTTCAGAGAGTGCGGGTAAAAGAAAACGAATATCGAGCCTTTAACTAACTTTACCCGACTTCATATAGGCCTTTTTTAGCCCTTTACATCAACATAAAAAAGTCGTGGGAAATCTATTTTGTCTTGGGAATGATATCATTTTCTTGTGGCCACGAGATAACGACGTTGTTCCCTCAACATAATATCTAGTGGCCACAACATATTATTATCATGTTCCCATGAGTTATTATAATGTGGTAAGACAAAACAAAGTGAATCTAATCGGTCCCTCCCGGGCACCGTAGAATCCCGATACCTTGCCAGCCATTTTTCATGCCTTGCCATGTTGAGCAAGGCATTGTTAAAGGTGCACTTTCCTGGCATGATAAACTTAGCTGTAAAAGCTCATTTTACATACTTAAGTTGTATATATACATGAAAATTAGCAAAGAGTGACACACTTCACTGATATAAGTGGGTAAATGACAATTAGCCTAAAAAAGTGAATCCTAAAATGGGCGGGGATTAGCGGAACGTTGTTGTCTCCAATTGGTCAGGTATTCTAAATAACATTATATATTTTAAACTCTTCACCTTGTGTTCTTATTCCAGTGCAACGTAACACCCTGATGAAATATTTTAGGACAGAGCATAATAAATACAAATATATGAACTTAACTATAAAATGTATTTCATGATTTTTCCATGACTTTGAAGAGTTTATTAATTTCCATGACTTTTTCAGGTCTGGAAATCACCATTTTAAAATTTCCTGATATTTCCAGGTTTTCCATGACCTCGGGAACCCTGGCAAATGCAAGAGGGAAAAGTGTCCTCAGGTGTGCTGTTCCTCTTGAGTTCTCATTGAGAAGGTTGCTAAGGGGAAAACACAGCAACTGTATATGTGGGAAAGGGGCTATATAAAACCCTTTGTGATGGAACCGTCATTTTTAAGAGTGAACTATATTCTTCCATATTTGTCCATGAAAGCGTCTGTTTGTCCTTGAATTGATTTTCTTAAAGTGCCCGACATGTTGTGAAGTCCTTTTATATGATATAGGCATCAATATAGTCCTGTGAGGAAACAGAAAGATGTCATTAAGAATGGCCTTAAAAAATATACATTACTGTGCTTGGTGGTATTTGACTCGTTAGAGTTTATTTTGTCATTCATGCATCCTTTTTTACCTCTATAGGTTTGCCACAATCACAGAGAAGATCCTGTGAAAATAATACAAATTCTGCTGTTAAAAATTTTCACCATCAACAGTGGAGAATAGACAGAATAAACAGAAAAGTGATCACATGGGAAATCAGTGTGAGAGTTCCGAATGTTTTTCCACCTAAATATGAACGCAATGTGCAGAGTTCCAGACAAGCACTACCATGCACCGACTGGTCTAACCATCGCCTGCACTGTGCCTTTGATGTCACATCTATTTTGATTATGCATTTGCACAGAAGTATGTCAAAGAATGCTATTTTAGTCTACTGTTAGGGTTAGGTATAGGACTGCTGTTACTGTGAGTACATTAATGTAATTACTTCTGAAATGTTTCTGAAAATTAGATGTGCTGTGCCTTTCAAATCATATCCATTCAAAGAAATAAGTGAAAGAGTGCTGTTGTGTAAGTATCGAAGGTTAGCATATGCACAAATATAGTTCCATCTTCAACCACTAGGGGAGTTCATTCGGAAAGCTTCAAGTAGGCATTAGTGATGTCCAGTTTGTGAAATCGGACTGAATCGTTTGAAACATTTTGCATCTTGAGTTAACACTGATCCACAAGTTACTCTATCTTAACCTGTCTCTTGGATGTTTCTGACACTCTGACTCGAAATGAGCTGAGAACCAGGAGTAATATGATCCTAGAATTGGTGATATCTGCTTTTCCCATCTCTTCTTTGCAATGAACCGCTTCAAGTTATTTACAAATTGGACTGAACACTCAGGTCGCAACTGTTCTTGAGTCAACAGTACAATGAGTCGCTCGTAACTGTTCTTGAGTCAACAGTACAATGAGTCGCTCGTAACAGTTCTCGAGTCAACAGTACACTGAAATTTGTTCAGCATACTGAGAACCGATGAGCTGCTGACATTAAGCATGCGTGTGATTAAGGGGCGAAATGTATGTTTCAGGATTATTTTGCTGAACAGCAGAAAGTTTAACAAATAAATCTTACTGGAAATATGTTTATGACTTGACTGTATTACCATTTTATCAAATTATGAAGATGATCCAGTCAACAGTTCTTGAGTCAACAGTACACTGATCCGGGCACAGCAGCACTTGCGCCAACAGTACACTGAACTGAGAATCGCCTCTTTCGGACATAATACTCCATAAAACTGCTGATCAGTGAGTTGCTTATGAGCATGAGTGAACCAAAGACTTGAATGAGGGGGCGAAACTTTTCAATCAAGAGATGTAAATTAATTTTACTATTGAATATTGTGCATGCAGATTATATTTTATGATATAGCATATTTGTTTTGAGCTAGATCATAAAAAGAGTTGATTAAGAGTAGTTTAATCACTTTATATGCTTTAGAAACATAGAACATCCTTGTTTGTATATCAGTGTCAGTACTGGATGCTTTAGGTGCAAATCTTTCATGCAGGATTTGTTGAAAGATTACTGAATGAAACACTGATGACAGTAAACACTTATCATTATAACTTAATTAAATAAAATATAATAATCATGCACTTACATATGGCTTTATTGAATGTGTTTGAGCGTGTATTCTATGATGCCGCCGTATTAGCATTATGTGTAGTGATGTCATGACGCGATAATGTAAAAGAACTGGGGAATTGTTTTTTTTAACCGGTTCATTTAAACAAACTGTCCGAAAGAATCGGTTCACGGAAAAGAATTGGACTTCCCATCACTAGTAGGTATAGCTGTAGGCCGAAGATCTCCAAATGGGGGCATCCCTATATCTTTGCTGGAAATTGGGATGTCCCGCCAATGCCTGCAGCTATACACTCCTCACCGATTTTAGCAGACAAAATATTTGACCTCTGGTGGCCGATTAATGATAATGTGTAAACCTTTTAGGAATCTTTTTCTACAATGAGCTCCAAGATTTTAAGCGATGATATGTGCTTCTGTAGGATTTAATGTAGTGTAATGTAGTGATTCCTTAAGATCTGGTTGGTTTGATTCAATGCATAAAACTTTTTAATCAAGTTTTTTTTATCTCTATGTAGAAAAAGAAAGTGAAAAAAGGTTGCAGAAAAAATTTGATGGTCACTGTGGCACTCTATTAGTAAATCTGCAAAATTCATTAGTGAGGGCTACTTCTATGAAAATGTGTGAGCAGAATAATGTGTACCGAATATTTATTTTCATACCACCTGCAGTTTTAATCTCCGCTCACAGTCTGACAGTTCCAACAGTTTATCGATGTCAATCTCCAGCTGAGAAATTTCATCTTCCTGGGAAAGATTTTATCACATGCAACAAGATTTGGTATCACTGGGCTTGGGAATACTTTACAAATACTTTAAAGAGGCCCTATTATGCTTTTTGGGACTTTACCTTTCCTTTAGTGTGTAATATAGCTGTAAATGCATGTAAAAGTTCTGCAAATTTACAAAGCACAAAGTCCAGGCAAAAGGGATATATTCTTTCCCACAGACAATACTTCTCAAGAACTACAAGAAACAGCTGTTTGTAGTCCAGCCATTTCTTCCATTAAGTATCTACATTACTATGTAATACATTTACATAATGCCCGTCTAAGGGCTACTTTGGCCTGCCCTCAAACAAACTAAGTTATAGCAGAGGCCAGGATGACTTGGGTTAGTGTTGTCGCCATGTCGAAAAGACATTTTTTTCTTCACTACTAAAGCAAAACCTCTATGATAGGACCTCCAAAGGCAAATTAAAGAAGCAGTGGTTAAAATTTATTTTCATTATTTAACAATACAACCACAACCAATGCCAGATTTTCAAGTCAGTTACTTCTGAAAAATGGTGCAGTTCCCACTTTGTTGGGACAGTCTGTGCTTCAGGATCACAACCTGTAAGTATGCTTGATTATTTATGGATTTATCTGCTGCCGAGAGTTCAAATGCTGAGTTTTGTGTTTTAGCTATGGTGTACACCCAGTGCGCAGTTGTAGGCCTCTGCTAACCTGCTAGCTAATGTTATTGTGTTGAAATAGTTTTGTGGGCCCTCTTTCACCTACAATTGTGTCGAATTATATATATATATATATATATATATATATATATATATATATATATATATATATATATATATATATATATATATAATATATACTTTTTACTTATTGTATTGTATATTGTGTATTCTATATTGTGTGTATTGTTTACTGTACGTTGTATATAATTATTGTGTTGTGTAAGTATGTGTACATCTGATATGTAAATTGTGTTGTGTAAGTATGTTGTTTACTGTAATTGGTATATGTCTCGTCACTGTCATGACTGCTATGTTGCTCGGAACTGCACACAAGAATTTCACCTACTGTTGCACTTGTGTACATGGTAGTGTGACAATAAAGTGATTTGATTTGATTGACTGTTTGTCGTTCTTACTATCATGAATAGTGATCGAGTGTGGAGATGGATTTATTTTTACAAACGGTAATTTTACATCTGCAATCCACGGTAGTGCTCGGCCAACTTGCTAGGTAATGTTATTGTTTTGGTAAGGGTTTACTGTTCAGCTGTGGGCCGGCTTTTACCTAAAACTGTGTAACATAATGGTCGATTTCAAGAGTCTTACATAATTATATATTTACAAGATGTAATGTTACGGCCGCTATCCATGGTAGCCCACGGCTGATCTGTTTGTGTTGTTTTAGTACCCAAATCACACCAGTTTTGTGGAGATAGCTGACAAAAGCCTGAAATCATAGGCAAATCAGAGCTTGCGCCTGTGAGCGACGATCGCGATGTATGAACTATCAAAGACGTGATTTGAGAGAAGCGCTGACACGTCGCTGATGTCAGTGAGATATCTAGAATTTTAAATATCTGGACCTGTCTGCAATTGCAACAGAACATTAACTACATAAACTAGCATGGCTGCGATATCAAGAAAGTCTCACTGGACTGATGAAATGGATGAAGAATTAGTGGAACATTGGCAGGAGCACCAGTGCGTATTTGATGTTTCATCTGAACTTTAGCACAAGTCGAGAAAGAGAAGAGTTTGAGAGAAATTGCCAATTTTCTTGGACAGTCAGGAAAGCAAATAGGTAGATTTTTCAGTAGGAGGTACTTTTTCATATCGTAACCAATAAAATATATGATTAAAAACATCGACATCATATTCAGAAATGCATAACGTATGATCATACATTTGTTTTCGTATCTCATATCACTGCTCGCGTGTATTCTGTTGTGAAATGTAATTTGGCGTCCAGACAGAGTTATCGGGGATTCGTCAAAAGTGAAATGCTTTGTAATGTGTTCACCCCTGTCACAGATTCATTGTGTACATGACAAGACAGACATTAGTTGTGTAATATGAACGGTACCACAATCCGACGTCTTTGAAAGTCATGTAGTGTGTAGGAGGCATAAAGAGATCATGCAATTTGGGTAATCAGGCAAAGCATCTCTTTTTAATAAGACTCTGTTGACTGCTTGCTTTCCCTGGGTGGTAATAGCGCAACATTAAAGGAATAGTTCAACCAAAAATCATAATTCTCTCATTTAATCACCATTATGCTGTCTATGACCTCCTTTTTCTTAGGAACAGAAACAATTTGATTTGGTCTGTTTCTTACCAACACATGAGTCACGTGGATTACCATTATGCTGCAGCCTTTATGTCCTTTTTGGAGCTTGAAAGTTTTGGACCCCATTAACTTGCATTGGGTGGATTTAAGCACATCATATCTCTATGAAAAAATCACAACAAAGTCATACGAGTTTGAAACGGGATAAGGGTGAGTAAATGATGAGAGAATTTTCATTTTTGGGTATGCTCTTTTGGGTTAGTTCAGCCAGGAATATTTTCTCATCATTTACTCACTCCCATGATAACAGGAGTGTATGACTGACTTTCTTATACTGAACACATTTGAAGAGAAATAGAAAAATATTTTAGCTCAGTAGGTCCTTAAAATGCAAGTGAATGGTGATTCGACTTTTGAAGCTCTATAAATCACAGACAGTCAGAATTAACGTCATCCATACGACTCCAGCGGTTAAAGTAATGTATTATAAAGCAAAACGATTGCTCTTGGAGTGAAAAACATCAACATTTACATATTTATCTATAAAGCATTGCTTCCGTTTAGCAGCAGTGTGCTCGTGTGACGTAATCACGTTGGCATATTCACGCGAGAACTAACACATGTTAGCACACCAGAAAAAGCAGCGCTGTTTGCAACTGAGAAGGAGGAACACTGTACAACTTTGTTGGTTTTGGTTTGATCTGTATTTATCTGTTTCTTTACTCACAATGTTGCATTTGTTGCTTATCCTGGATGTCTCTACCAAGAGAATAACGTGAGTTTACGTAACATGCCAACACGAAATCGTCACACGAGAGACCACGTGATTATGTCGCACACGCATACTGCTGCTGACCGATTTATAATTAAAAAGTACTTAAATATTAATATTTTTTGCACCACATTCAATCCCATAATTTTATAAGACATTCATTAACCGCTGGAGTCGTATGGATGACGTTTATACTGACTGTCTGTGATTTTTGGAGCTACAAATGTCTGATCACCATTCACTTGCATTTTAAGGACCTAAAGAGTTAAGATATTCTTCTTCTTTTTCTTTAGATGTGTTCAGCAGAAGAAAGAAAGTCATGCACATCTGGGATATCATGAGTGTGAGTAAATGATGAGAGAATTTTCCTTTTTGGGTGAACTATTCCTTTAACGTCAGTGTCATGCTGTTCTAATCAAATTGTCACTATATCACATGCAAAGGGACAGATATCCAACCAGACAGGTCTCATTCTTTTTAGGTGTTTGCTAGAATAATTATAGAAGCTTATGTGAGTGTGCTCTATGGTGTGATGGTTGTTGAAAAGATCTTAGTAGATTTGCTATCATGAGAAATCCAGTATTCATGGCTCAGACCTGTAACCATAAGCTTCTTTGTAGTGAAATTGATGTGCTGGCACTTAGACAAGGTGGTGCATTGAACTGGCATTATTATGGAACAGTCAGTGCCAGCTTTAAGCCTGATAAATGCTCTAAAGTAGGTCATCCAATCATAAGAGCCTGGAACACTCATCAACCAAGCTTTTTGTCCCCTTTCATTTTAGAGGAGGAAATTAGGTAATTAATAGTTATCTATCTATCATGTATCAGTTGTCTCTCTCGAGCTCTCCTTACATCTATGGTAAAGGAAAAGGTCACCCAAAAAAAAAAAAAAAACTCAACCTCATGTCATTCCAAACTAACTTTCTTGCGACACCAAAGAAGAGGTTTAGCTTAATTACTGAGCTGTTACAATACAATGAAAGCGGATGGGGACCAGAGGCTGTCAAGCCACAAAAAGAACCATGAATATGGAAAAAGTGAATGGTGGCCAGAACTTTGACACTCCAACAAGCAAATAAAGCATCATAAAAGTAATCAGTTTGACTGCAGTGTTTTAATCCATATTTTCAAAAGTGATATTGTAGGTGTTTTTGAGAAAAAGATAAATATTTAAGTCGTTTTTTACTATAAATTCTCCTCCCTGCCCAGTAGGTGGTGATATGCACACTTTAGGAGGGGTGGTTAAACTGGTGAAAAATATAAAACAAAAGGGCTTAAATATTGATCTGTCTCTCACAATCACCTATCATATCACTTCTGAAACCACTGGAGTTGTATGGATTACTTTTATGCTGCCTTTATATGCTTTATGAGCTTCAAAGTTCTGGCCACAATTAATTTGCATTGAATGGACCAAGAGAGCAGAAATATGTTTCAAATTTTTTTTTCAGTTTAGCAGAATAAAGAAAGTGAACAAAGAAAACATGTGGCATGAAAGTGAGACAAATGATGAGAGAATTTACATTTCTAGGTGAACTATTCCTTTAAGGCAACACAGAACAGTTTACCTCTGCAATCTTACTCTCTGTGTTTAAAATCTGCATGTTGTGTAAAAGTCATAAAGTGACGTGCCTCACCTCGCAGTCAAACAGCAGATGCAACTGACTATCAATCCATTCCTCGATTCTCAATGTCCAGCCTCCGCTGCAGGTCCTTACAGTTGTATTTGACAGTCAGCTTCCCAAGCCTGCACTGAGGGGCTTTATTGTCCTCCTCCTCCCTTGTTGGAGTGTGGAACATCACTCTGGGCTGACTCATGGCTGTGAAACGTTCTCACTGCCTTGAAGAAAGACAGTATGGAGGAAACTTGATACAAAAAAGTCTCTCCTTCTCTTTCCCTCTATCTTCTCCTCAGCTTTTCATTGTCATTTCACTTACATTTACTTAGTTTTATCTACTTGCTCTAGATTGTTCCATAAGAAGGGAGAATAAATAATCAGGAAAGACATCAAGCAAACTAATCTGTCACTTCAACACAATTACACAGGAGACTGAGGCTGGTTGTCACATGATGACGGGTACACAAATGTGTTTTTTTTCTCTAGCAGAGGTTATGCCTGTTGTTTTCAAATAAAACCCTTATAAATTATAATCTTTTTGGAAACCTTATAGAATTTCTTTTTTTTTTTTGTGTGAATTCTATCCTTTTTTGTTATAGTTGTCAACACAATAAAACCTGCACATGTGCATTCCAAACCACCAAATAAAAACATAGTCAGTGGTTTGATATACTTGTGTTACCTTTTACATACTTTCTGTTTCAAGATTTATTTATTTTTATAAATACACTGGCAGTATATATACTTTCATATATAAAAGTTTGGAATAATGTACAGATTTGCTGTTTCGGAAGGAAACTGGTATTTAATCCATCAATTTTTTATTAAATGTAGACAGACCCCATTTCCAACAGCCGTCACTCTGAAAAACACTTTGTTTTTGAGTTGCCACAGTATGCAATAGACTGGCATGTCTTAAGGTCAATATTTGGTCAAAAATGGAAACAAAAGAAAATAAACTGTTTCTCTAGAAACGCATCAGTCAATCATTGTTTTGAGGAATGAAGGCTATAAAATACTGAAGATTTCATACAAAGGTGTACACTACAGTCTTCAAAGACAAACTGTCTCTAAGAAGGACAGAAAGAGATGTGGAAGACCAGATGTACAACTAAACAAGAGGATAAATACATCAGAGTCTCTAGTTTGAGAAATAGACACCTCACATGTCCTCAGCTGACAGCTTCATTGAACTCTACCCGCTCAACACCAGTTTAATGTACAAGACTAAAGAGAAGACTCAGGGTGCAGGCCTTATGGGAAGAATTGCAAAGAAAAAGCCACTTTTGTTACAGAAAAACAAAAAGTAAAGGTTAGAGTGGGCAAAGAAACACCGACATTGGAAAACAGATATTTGGAAAAGGGTGTTATGCATCTTAACCCCATTGAGCTTTTGTGGGATCAGCTAGACTGTAAGGTGCAAAATAAGTGCCCGACAAGACCGCCACATCTATGGTAAGTGCTACAGGAAGTGTGGGGGGAAATGTCACATGAGTATCAAAACAATCTGACAGCTAGAATGCCAAGGATCTGCAAAGCTGTCATTGCTGCACATGGAGCATTTTTTAAAGGGTAACTAAACACCTGCTCAGAGTCTGACTCCACCCACTAGAAATATTTGAAAATGCTGGAAAAGTGGGCAGACCCCGGCGGGGATAGAGGGAACGAACCGAGTGCGGGGCTGAGCGGGGGGGGTGCACCTGAGACTCGTAGTGACGGATTAATTCACAGCTGCTGTCAGACTCTATGTTATTATTATTCCTCACACGGTCGCAAGACGACATGTACATGAATCTGGCGTGGTGAGCTGGAACTTGCTGTATGGCTGTTTTTACACCATATATTGTAGAATTAAAACACTTTATACACAAATGTCAAAAAAATTACTTGAATCAATAACCAGTACTAATAAAGCCCCATGCTTACAGATCATTAACTAAAAAAAGTTGGTTTAGGGTTTAGTTACCCTTTAATGAGAACTCTTTGAAGTAGTTTAAGAAGTTCTGAAAATTATTTTCTAATTGTAATCGTAATTTTCACGTTATTAATGTCCTGACTATACATTGTGATCAGTTGTATGTCACTTTGGTGAATAAAAGTACCAATTACTTTCCATAAGAGAAAAATATGTACCTTATTCCAAACTTTTTGCTGGCAGTGTATATATAATTGTTTGACTGAAAAAAAAGGTTGTATTTATTTTTTTATTAACATTTTTATTTTTATTAAAACAGAAAAAAATAACATAAATACACAAAATCAACTTTTAACACCGACTACCAACCCTCCTCCTCCCCATCCCCAACCCAACAAACAACCCTGTGGTCTTACATGAAAACATATAAAGGAAAACAAAAACCAAACAACTAATAGAGGGAAAGAGAGAGAGAGAGAGAGAGAGAAAAATACACACACACACACACACATATATATATACCCATAGACCCATTATTACATTTCTGTTAGTCACATGTCTGTGAAACTTGTTCAGTTTATGTCTTCATTGTTGAATCTTTTTATGTTCATACAAATATTTACACATTTTAGGTTTGCTGAAAATAAAAGCAGTTGAAAAAAAGAAGACATTTCTTTTTGATAAATGTATATATATATATATATATATATATATATATATATATATATATATATATATATATATATATATATATATATATATATATATATATATATATATATATATATACACATCGATCATCCACAACATTAAAACCACCTGCCTAATATTGTTTAGGTCCCCCTCGTGCCGCCACATCAGTGCCAACCCATCTCAGAATAGCATTCTGAGATTATATTCTTCTCACCACAATTGTAAAGAGTGGTTATCTGAGTTACTGTAGACTTCGTCAGTTAGAATCAGTCTGAACATTCTCTATTGACCTCTCTCATCAACAAGGAATTCCTGTCCCGCTCACTGGATGTTTTTGGTACCATTCTGAGTAAATCCCAGGAGATCAGCAGTTCCAGAATACTCAAACCAGCCTGTCTGGCACCAACAATCATCCATGCGATTATCTGATCAGCCAATCATGTGGCAGCTGTGCAATGCATAAAATCATGCAGATACAGGTCAGGAGCTTTTTTTAATGTTCACATCAATCATCAGAATGTGGGAAAATTTTAATCACAGTGATTTTGATCGTGGCATGATTGTTGGTGCCAGATGGGCTGGTTTGAGTATTTCTGTAACTGTTGATCTCCTGGGATTTTCACACACAACAGTCTCTAAAATTTACTCAGAATGGTGCCAAAAACTAAATAACATCCAGTGAGTGGCAGTTCTGTGGATGGGAATGCCTTGTTGATGAGAGAGGTCAACAGAGAATGTTGACAAAGTCTATGTTAACTCAGATAACCACTCTGTACAACTGTGGTGAGAAGTATATAATCTCAGAATGCTATTCTGAGATGCAGGTTGGCGCTGTTTTGGTGGCACGAGGGAGACCTACACAATATTAGGCAGGTTTTAATGTTGTGGCTGATCGGTGTATATGTGTATGAGATCTCCATCAAAAAAGAGCACAAAGTTTTCAGAATTGTTCTGTCAGTGCATTTAATTTCATTAATTATGACAGTGGTGGCTCATACTACCACAAATTTTTGGTAGAAACAATAACTGAAGTGACCATGTCAAAGTCTTTCTAGCAAGTCTGTCCACTGTCGGCCATCTTTGGAATACTCTCAGGAGGCTATTTCCAGTCATGCCAGGGCAGCTCCTATCTACTTGAATGGAGAAATACCAAAATCTTAAGATTTACAATCAAATAACTTTTTTCAAATCAGCAATAAAATCTGACAATAATGGAATCATAAATTGTGATTCTTTACCTCATATTACGTTAAAAAATAAAATTTTCCCAACTTGTGTATCTAATGCGCATGCTTGTTCTAAAGTTGATTGACAGGTAATGTCTGTTTCTAAAAGGTGATTGGCTCTTTTAACCTTTAGGCGGGACTTCTTTTCTACATCCGTTGGGTGCTCAGAGCTCCTTGGTTGAGCGTTCCAAATTCTCCCATTCATTTTAATAGAAGTGGCCCATCTCTGCTAAATAATCTCTGCCATTGTGTTTAGGTAGAAACTATGGTTACCATGGTAAATATTTGCAAGGGTTAAGAGGCTGATTGTATCCTATAGTACAAGATTGAAATTCTCATGTCATCGCAATCAGAGTGATTTTGACTATACATGTGAATGCATGCTATCACTTAATAACAATATTCTCTTTCCAGTCTTTCCATTAGAATATTTTTCTTCAGATAAAAAAGGCAAACCTCAAATTGCTAATGCTGGGCAAAATGTGGTGGTCCAGCCCAACGAGGACGTCATGATGATAAGAAGATCGTAAGTTACCAAATGACCCTTGTCCGGGGAGATTAATCTGTTGTGATGGAGGTATGTAACCTGCTGCTGGGAAATTAAAGGGATAGTTCACCCCAAAATAAAAATTATGTTGTTTACTTACTCTTGTTGTTGCAAAACCATTCGACTTTATATCTTCTTTGGAACACAAAAGGCAAAGTTAGGGGGAATGATGGCTTCAGTCACGATTCACTTTCAATGCATTTATTTTTCTCTATACAATGAAAGTTAATGGTGACTGATTCTGCCTGCCTAAATGATGGACTAGCCTAAATTATGGCAATTTAATGAATTTAATGAAGATAAATTATCATTTTCAGCATTTTACCCAATTTGTATTGTATGGCAATGGTTCTCAACTGGTTTTGCTTCATGGCCCAGATTTTACTTCGGACATCGAGTGACAACCAAACACTGTACCAAAATTGTTTATCACACAAATTTAAACAAAAAAGTCCTTAAAATGAAATATTGAAAATTGTTAACATTGCCATGAACTGTATAGGCCCAACAATATGCTAAATTCTTAACATGAAATACTATAGGCTGAATAAGAAAATTGTCAATAAAGGTCTCTTGAATTTTTATGTTTTTTGTTCTTGGCAGCCAATAATTGGCTGACACTAATCACTTTTATCCTGGTTGTATGTGAAACTGTATTTAGTTGTATTTCTTTGGCATTGTTTTTCACCTAATTTGGATAGCTTCTACCAAGTTACTGATGAATTTGCTTCAGTGTAATAAAAAGACATTAAGTGTTCCATTTAGAATGAAACTACACTTTGAAAATTCATACACTACATGGCTGAGTGCATAGTATATATTGCAAGTGCATAGTGTATCGTTTGGGACAAAGCTATCCACAGTTTTCCTGACCAATCACTGGGCGCTGCCATGATGATGCCTATTTTGTATTTCTGGTTTTGATAAGCCAAGTAAAAACTGCCAAAATGAGTGATCCAGAGGAGAAATGTCATGCTTATTCTGTTGGTTCATTTTTTTCATGTCTTTTATTTTGAAAAATGTAGTTCTTGTTTCATGTCATATGATTCCTGTTTCCCTCCATGTTCTTGTGTATTGTTTTCATTGGTTCATTGTTTGATTATCTTGTTATAAGTTCTGTCTGTTCATTGGTTCCCTTGTCATTGTTTTACCCCTTGTCCATGTATTTAAGCCCTCATGTTTACCATAGTCCTTTGTCAGTTATTCTGTTTGGTAACGTTGTCAAGTCAAGTCAAGTCAAGTCAAGTCAAGTCAAGTCAAGTCAAGTCAATGTTTCACGTTTATAGTTAGGGTTTTTTGGATCTCACTTTTGTTAAATCAATTGTACTTGGGTTCATCACTCCATCGTCATCGTCTTTGTCAGACGTTACAGAATACCTGAGCTACAATATGAACCCAGCATTCCAGCTTCTTTGACTTGTGGTGGAGCTGGGAAACATAAACAAACACGCCTTTGTTGTTGCCACCCCTCGGATAAAATGGGAGCGTGAGGTAATGGTGTGTGTATATATAAGGTGGAGTCATCAAAGGAAAGTGGTGGGAAGTAAGAAGGAGAAAGAGTGCAAAGCGAGTACCTGAGTGAAGAAAGACGCAGTCTCATCAGCTGGGCACACGCTGTGTTTAGGGCTGGAGCGATTTAGGGAGTATTCCGAGGAATTGTGCTCAAGAGCTTTGAATTCCAGCGCAGAGCATATGTGAACTCAAGAGCTGAAGTGTGTTTCAGTCCGGATATCTTCATTTATCCTGGAAACCAAGAATAGCGGTTCGGCTGTACGGCTTGCTTCACATCCACACTTATCCAATCACTGACGCCACTTTTGCCAACGCATTCATTCAAACAACTCTTCAATAGTTGTGTAAGTATATGAATTTGAGTATATGAGTTTGAGTATTTTTTATTTCTATTAGAGGGAACAATATTTGACTTTAATATTGTTTGTATTTTCCCTTTTATTGATTTTATTTTATATGGTTATTTGATGAGAACTGGACTCTTGAATCTGCCGATTTAAATGCGGGATTAGAGCGGCTCGGCCATATCACTATTTATTTATTGACTTTTTGGTTTGTATTTGGAATTGTCCCCAGGAGGATTATATGGAGGTCTTTTGTGCTCTGGCATACCAGGTTGACTTTAATGAGGTTGCCCTCTAAGACATTTTTCATTTAGCAGATTTTGGTTCCACATTTCCTGTGGGGGAGGTGGATGCCGCGCCGGAGTCCCACGACATGGCCGATCGAGCCCGAGTCCCATGACATCCCACGAACACTCTTCTCCATGCCATGTCACAGCAACGCCTCAGCCTGCTCCAAGCCTGACCCTCCGAGCCCTGGTCTCCGCCTTGGCCTGTTGATCCCTTCACATCATCTCGGCTCCACTGCGGTCCTTCAGCCTGTTGGCTTTACCAGGGTCCCTCCAACTCCTCCTTGATCTGTCTATCACCTGGCTCCGGCTTGGCTCTCTGATCCTCTGGCTGTGCCTCATCCCTCCGATCCATCTGCTCCACCGGGAACCTCCATCCCAACGGCTCCACCTTGGTCTTCATCCTCACCGGCGCTGCCTCAGTCTTCCAATCTCTCAGCTCCACCTTGCTCTTACAAGCCCCTAGCACCACCTTGGTCTTCCCTGCCTCCATCTCCACCCTGGTCCTTCAAGTCTTTGGCTACTCTCTGGGTACCAAGTTCCCTGGAGTCGCCCTTCAAGTCTCTCACAGCTCCACCTTCCATGGTTCCACCCATCAAGTCTCTCACAGTCCCACCTTCCATGGCTCGCCCCTCGAGCCTCTCAGGGACCCTTCTTCTATTGACTCTGCCCTGGTCCATGCCCTATCCCATCAGGCTGCACCTCACACCATGCCAATCCAAGCCACACCTCAAGACCCCCCCCCCCCCTCCCAAGCTCCCTACAGAACTTTGAAAATGATGTCATGTTTTATGTGTTTTGTTCATGTTTTGGGGCGTCGGGACCGACCCTTTATGGGGGGTATGTCAGGTTTATTCTGTTGGTTCATGTTTTTCATGTCTTTTATTTTGAAAAGTTTAGTTCCTGTTTCATGTCATGTCATTCCTGTTTCCCTCATGTTCTTGTGTCTTGTTTTCATTGGTTTATTGTTTGATTATCTTGTTATCAGTTCTGTCTGTTCATTGGTTCCTCGTCATTGTTTTACCCCTTGTCCATGTATTTAAGCGATCATGTTTACCATTGTCCTTTGTCTGGTATTGTGTTTGGTAACATTGTCATGCTATGTCAAGTTTAAATCAAGTCAAGTGTATGTTTATGATTCATGTGTATAGTTAGGGGTTTTTTGGATCTCACTTTTTTTAAAGAAATTGCACTTTGGTTCTTCACTCCATCGTCATTGTCTTTGTCATTGTCATTGCCAGTGCCAGCAACATCATTACATGAACGACAACCATTTAAGTGTAACCTGGTTTGAATATGAATTTCAGGCTCAACTTGTTCCTTTGTTGGTTGTCATAACAACTCATGTTGTTATCATGATATAATGATATCAACATAACTAATCTCGGACCATTACTTCATGTCATCTATACACACTCAGGTGAGGCTCTGTCTATATAAAAAACAGTCATCTGTACTCTGTGATGTATCGGCATGTTTTTAAGTAAATTTTTCCCTTAAACATTACATTATCTGCTAAGAATATATGCCGATGCGAGTGAAAACACTGGAGACTGGAAATTGAAAACAATCGAATTGTGGAACACAATTTTCCCATGGAAAAGGTGGATAGACTTATATTGGCAGAATATCTACCAGACCAAATAAAGGTGTCCAAATACCTGGGGTTTAACTGACAGTGTATGATACAGCAGAACATTCTGATTCGGATGAAGTCACTGTCTTGGTCCTCACACATGAATAGTCTGATCATGAGTATTATAATCACTCTTATCCCAGATCATCTTACTTACCATTTAAATGAGGTTGAGCTCAGGACTTAGATCCCTTTAATATGGCAATGGAAATGTTGGGATGTTACGATACTATCTTCCAGCTTAATATGCAGAGACTACTATAAGTATATATATTTATATATACAGTACACCTTGTCATCATGATTAACACAGGCTAACGATTGGGGTATATTGTGTCATGTGACACAACATTTTTGCATTAATGCCAGTTTTCTCGACAAAAGTTTTTCCAAACATCTTTTTTGCTAATTCGCATTTCCATCAGCTATTTCATTAAACTTTTTGATGCGCTAACCTTTTTGCCACAAAAAAACTTGTTGCTTTGGTGATACTTTGTCATGTTAAATTTTACTGGGTTTACATGTTTCGGTTAGGTTTTCTCTATTTTAACTGTTCAAGTTGGAATTAAATGGTCATTTTAAAAAAACCATGTGGAACCACTGTCTGAATGAATGATGACTGAATCAATTTTAGCCAGATTTCTTTTTAATTGATTTTTTAGTGTAGTTCAGAGATAGTCCATCCCCCTTATATATAACATATATAATATATAACATCCCCCTGAGTCTCTAAACAGTTGAACGTATTTGAGATTTAATGAGCTCAGTCCTTGTGTATTCCACATGAAAATGGAAAGGAATTACTCTGATTGGTTCATTTCCCCAGGCTTCTCTCTTTTTGTCCACTAGAGGTCAGATCTTCTCCAAAATAAACATTTGTACCACACAAATGACATAATATGAGAGTAACCTTATATGTTCATACAGTATGTCACCATACCTTGGTATTTTAATTCTGACTTTGTAAACCTTGTATTACTTGATGATCAACAAAGTATGACGATGGTTTCATAAAAACACCAAACATCCACCCAGAATGTTTCGATGGCAGATGCTGTCATTTCTAATCATGTAGTGAATAACCTGTTGGGTCTTGCCTGATGTTTATTTGCTATATCAGCCATTCACTGCTCTCACATTGATTACAAAACAAACTTAAACTGAAGAGAGAGGTTTGGCTCACAACTCAAACTTCAAGGTTAATTTATTCATTGAGTGGCACCTCCCATAAAGTAGAATCAAGGTTGAAAAGACTTGTATTAGTCATGCAAATTAAAGTCCTTTTGAAATTCGTCATTTTGACACCCTGTATGCTGCTCACTTTTTCTTTGACTTGATGTTTGTGGCCTGGAGGTACTGTATATGACCCCCCCCCCCCCCTTTTTTTTTTTGAAGGTTCAAAAAGCACATAAATGCAGCATAAAAGTAATCCATATGACTTCAGCGGTTTGATCCATATCATCAGAGGAGATATGATAGGTGTGGGTGACAAACAGATCAATATTTATGCCTTTCCTTTTACTATAAATCTCACTTTCACATTTTTTTTTTTTTTTTTTTGGCAATTTACATTCTTCATACAAATCAGCACATACAGGGCAGGGAGGATAATTATAGTAAAAATAATTTGATGTTTTCTCACCTGCACCTATCATATCACTTCAGAAGATATTAATTAAACCTCTGGTTGGTGCTTTTGGGATTTTCAAAGTTCAGGCCACCATTCACTTGCATTGAATGGACCAACAGAGCTATTCTAAAAATCTTTGTTTGTGTTCAGCAGAAGAAAGTCATACATGTCTGCAATAGGGACCTTGCCATGGGCGCCAGGTGCACGTAGTGACACCCAGGCCCCCGTACTGAAGTAAGTGCTCCACATGTGCTGGTTGTCCCCTAGGCAACCCCGTGTGATGTATATTACACAAAATGGTTCCTTGGGCAGAGGGCCCTCTGTCCTTGGTCGCCGTGTTTGTAGTAACTCCTCCCCCCTTGG
This sequence comes from Xyrauchen texanus, assembly GCF_025860055.1. Lineage (NCBI taxonomy): Eukaryota > Metazoa > Chordata > Actinopteri > Cypriniformes > Catostomidae > Xyrauchen > Xyrauchen texanus. Next base: position 8,668,644 of record NC_068305.1, read on the forward strand.
GTCCACAACGACGCTCCACATCCACTCCTAACCGGTAAGACCATGTGTTGTATTCCACCTAAACCCCCGGGTTTGGTCTCCATGGTGACCTCCTCTTTGGAGGGACACCCCCCAGCTTGGACCATATTTTTGGCCCCTAGCCGAACTATTTCATTCCTTTTTTGGGGAAAACAATAGAGAGAAGGCCATGGCTGGGCCAGCCAGTCCTTATACTTCTGAGCAGTTAGCTGTTTCCCTAGGTGCAGGAGACCGCTTCATACCTGCCAGTGTGTTGGGGGTAGTTATGCGACGGCCAGCTGCACTGGCTACGAGGCACACAGGAGTCTGTCCGTCTCGCACCGCCAGTCTGCATAACTCGGTTCAGCTCTTGTGGCGTTTTCCATTGGGACCCCTAGTGTCAACTCATCGACACAACGTTGAGTGAGTGACAGATAGGGAACGTCTCGGTTACTGATGTAACCTCCGTTCCCTGATGGAGGGAATGAGAAGTTGTGTCCGTCCTGCCACAACACTGAACCAACCGCTGAAATGGCCGGGTCTTTGGCTCGGCTCCTCAGTGCGATACCTGATGTGTGTTTGCAGCTTCACTCCTTTTATACCCGTATGTCCGGGGGAGTGGCATGCAAATTGCACACACCAATTTCCATTGGCGTTTTCTCAAGATTAGAGATGTCTGGGCTTCGCAGGAGCGACCCCTAGTGTCAACTCATCGACACATGTCTCGTTCCCTCCATCAGGGAACGGAGGTAACTGAGACCTTTTCAGTTTCAGATGCCATTTTAAAAATTCCCTATTCACAGTCAAAAACACAGTGAAAGTGAAAGTGTCAAAAACACAATGGTTACTGCTGAGATTAAGCAAGTAGTATTCAGCTGGTCATGTGATTCTAACATGGCAGCCCCCATGAGGGGACCCTCTCCATGTAGATTTAAACAGCATTTATAAGGTTACTGATATGACTGAACTAACATAAATGGTCATGATTTTATAAATAAGTTTCAAAATTATCAATTGCTTTAGGAGTAAAACTTTTTTTATATGTAAAAAAATTGCTGAGTGCACCTTTAAAGACAGACGATTTCCCATTAAAACTGAGCTAAGCAAAAAGTAACAAAACAAATATCACCCTGCAAATATTTGTAAAAAACAAAACAAGCACGCACAGATTTGAAGAATGAGGATGTAGAAAATAAACTATTTACAACTGAAATACAGTGAACAGATTTTTTTTTTTTTCACTCTTGCACTGACAAGAATGTCCATGGAAGTAACGTCATGTCAACTAGACCCAGAGCCACACACACACACACACACACACACACACACACACACACACACACACACACACACACACACACACACACACACACACACACACACACACACACACACAAACTCGCAACTCTCGCTGCAGCGTATGCGCACGCGCACTCGCTCACTTTCGAAAAAAGCAGAGGGTTGTATGAGAACATGATCCGGGCTTTCATCATTATTACATTTACCTGGACGGGATTTATTTTATGGCTGGGACACTTTGGCAAACATAAATGCAACTGTATCTGGGACTGTTCAGTTGACACCTTGTGAAGTTTTTAAACTTTATTCTCTCGTATTGGTAAGTGCTTGTACGAGTTTACCCTCCTTAACTTTATTTGATAGAGTTCCGTTTGCTCGGTGTGTTCTTTTCTTAAGAGTGTACAACTGGAATTCTCTGCCTTCAAGCTCTTTTCTTGGCGGAATCCAAAGAATTTGGCCACTGTCTTCACTAGCAAACTTCATAAGTGGAATGTTTGCGCTAAATGCCAATATGTCCGTCAACCGTAAGCGACAAAGATTTAAATGGAGATGACAGCTAGAGAAAATGAATACTTTGTACATATTTTACGCGATACAGTGTGTCATTTTGACTCTTAAAACGCATACTGGCGTTTTTTGGACTATATTATTATTCACATGTTTTTTTCTTTCTTTTGACATTCCAGGAATTCCTCGATTAAGGTGTCTGCTCATGCGAACTAAATGTTTTCACATGTAGTTTTCTTTCTTTTTTATGTGTGTGAGTTAATATCCCTAATTTACATATGTGGTTCAAAATAGATGTCTTTTTTCCTTTTTCACTTCTGTCGACGATAAATGTAATAACATAAAGGCAAGATTTATATTCAGTATGCTAGTAAATACAAATGCATATCTGTGATGGCTTTTATCAATAGCGAGCTACGGTTTAATGTATTTAAATTAATAAACAATTTAATTAAATACCATATTTATGAATTTTAACCTCTAATGATTGTGATCTCTAGTGATCTATGCGTTCACTGATATAATGGATTTAAAAAGTTTATAAATTAAAGGAATTAATTTCAATATATACAGTATATTAATACATGGAAGTCTGCCAAACATAGGGTTTATATTAGAGCATACAATGGCAGACAAATGTTTGAAATAATGTACAGATTTAGCTATTTTGGAAGAAAATTGGTACATTAATTCACCAAAGTGGCATTCATCTGATCACAAAGTATAGTCAGGACATTACTGATGTAAAAAAAAACCAGCACCATCACTATTTGAAAAAAGTCATTTTTGATCAAATCTAGACAGGCCCCATTTCCAGCAACCATCACTCCAACACCTGATCCTTGAGTAATCATGCTAAACTGATAATTTGTTTCTAGAAAATCACTTGCCATTATATAAAACACAGTTGAAAGCTATTTGATTCGTCAAATGAAGCTTAACATTGTCTTTGTGTTTGTTTTTGATTTGCCACAGTATGCAATAGACTGGCATGTCTTAATATAATATTAGGTCAAAAATGGCAAAAAAAAAAAAAAAAAACTCTAGAAACGCATCAGTCAATCATTGTTTTGAGGAATGAAGGCTATATAATACTGAAGATTTCATACAAAGGTGTACACTACAGTCTTCAAAGACAAACTGTCTCTAAGAAGGACAGAAAGAGATGTGGAAGGCCAGATGCTACAACTAAACAAGAGGATAAGTACATCAGAGTCTCTAGTTTGAGAAATAGACACCTCACATGTCCTCAGCTGACAGCTTCATTGAATTCTACCCGCTCAACACCAGTTTCATGTACAAGACTAAAGAGAATACTCAGGGGTGCAGGCCTTATGGGAAGAATTGCAAAGAAAAAGCCACTTTTGAAACAGAAGAACAAAAAGTAAAGGTTAGAGTGGGCAAAGAAACACAGACATCGGATAACAGATAATTGTAAAAGAGTGTTATGGATCTTAACCCATTGAGCTTTTGTGGGATCAGCTAGACTGTAAGGTGCATGAGAAGTGTCCGACAAGACCGCCACATCTATGGCAAGTGTTACAGGAAGTGTGAGGTGAAATGTCACCTGAGTATCTGGACAATCTGCAAAGCTGTCATTGCGGCATGTGGAGGATTTTTTGATGAGAACACTTTGAAGTAGTTTAAGAAGTTCTGACATTTAAAAAAAAACATTTAATAGTAAATTTTTCACGTTATTATTGTCCTGACTATACATTGTGATCAGTTGTATGCCACTTTTTGAATAAAAGTACCAATTTCTTTCCATAAGAGAAAAAGAAATGCTATTGGAATTTGAGTTAGATTTTGAAGCCAATCTGCTTGGGATCCTTTTAAAATTGAATAATATCCACCTGAATAAAATAATAAAGCATTCTTAAAGATTTTTTCGACAATTGCATTTAACACCAAATTATGCACTTTTCTGCTCTAGTAGCTTCTGTTTTTAAGCAAAATCTAACCAACATTCAGACTGAAAGACCTCTGATCTAAAGTGGCCACTCTCTGGAGACTATCATACAAAATGACAGTTGTTTTACACGTTTACATCAGGAGGAAACGAAGAGTAATTCATTGCACTGCAGGAAGACCTTTAGCTGTAAAACCCATAGAAAAAGGTGTAACTGAGCCAGAAAATTGTGAAAGAAGCAGGTAATATGACTCTATCTCTGAGGAATGTTCTTAGCTATCAGAACGTATTCGTCAAAATAAAGTTCTTGCCAGTTTACGTGTCATGGCACTAAATGATTAATACATTTAATCAGGATTATTTTTGGAACATGAAAATGCCTATTAAATCTTTTCCCTACTGTCACTGTCAGGTACATGCACATATACAGCCCTGTCTCAAAATCCTGCAAGCTGCCCACCTAGACAACATTTATGGGAAAGATAGAAGCATATTTTGCTGAGCTGAGTTGGCACAGAATTGTGTCTGTGGTGCCTCCAAATGCCTGTTTAAGTAGGTAGTTCAATAGGTTTTGAGAATCAGCCACCCATTATTGGCAGTTTTACGTTGGGGAAGTCTTTGTTAATGGGTCCCTTGTGAAAGTGTTAAACCTAAAATTAAATTGTGGACACACCCATTTCTTTTTCCAGCCCTGCCTGTGGCTGTGGGGTGCCAGACTGTACCTGTTTCCTGATTCTTGACAGATAAAGAAGGGCCACTCTATTTAAAAAATGTACTTATCACCAGTCTGCAGCCAAATTCCTGCTTAAAGCTAAATCTCACACTGTATTTTAACATCCAGAGCTAAAAAAAAATAGCTTTGAGGAATCATGGGTCTAAAATGTCTCCATACTGTTTGCTTATATTCTAAGTTACTGTCTCCTGGCACACTTCTGTAATGACACATGAAGCTAGAAATGGGTCAGTGGTCCAAAGGATGCAACACTGGAATCCTGTTATTAACAATGTAACTCTTTTAAGTATATATATATATATATATATATAGCCAGGGCAGCTTGAATGATGTCACTAAGCAAATTCACCTCCTTGACTGAAATTTGCCTTAGCTTGATATTGGAGGCTTGTCATTTGACTGTTAAATCTGCTGCTGTGTCATACAGTTCTAGGGATGTCAAAAGTACCAGTGCTTTGGTACCAAGTCGATACTAAAAATAAAAGGGGTAAAAATACACATTTTCTCTTGCACTGTCTGATTGACATGTGACTGCTTTTGCTCTGAAAGCGCTCAAAGTAAAGTGCCTGAACAATGAAATACACTTCAAAATGCCTTTCTGGGCATAATATAAATGTAAACACAGTCGGTTATATTTTATGTTGGTTTGGTCAATATAAACATGCAGGAAAATGTAATATACATTGAACTATGTGCAAGCACTTTTTGCTTAATTTGTATCTTTATTGTATTATTGTGTCTTTATTTGTTCTATTGCTTTGACTTCTTTCATCATTATATTACTGACTTGTTAAATTGTTGGAGAACTAGAGAATTCATATTAGTTTTGCCTAAATTTTGATATTGTGATAACCTTATAAAGTCAAACGTCCCTGTACCAGTCAAATGAATGGGCATACCTACTTATTCGTTACTATCACTATTTTAGAATTAGGGATGTTCATTATTTATCGCTAATTTGTCTTTTTTTTTAATTGTAAAAATCGAGTACTCGTTTAGCTATAAATATTCATCTTGTAAGAACACTACTCAAACATTACAGTTTGATTGTCCTTTATGCCTTTGCCTATGGACAACAATTCAACTTTTTTCATCGGACCATGTCGACGTGTTATTTTTGCTCATCAAAAATATATGCTTTTGAGTAAATAGCCTAGAAAAAGACTGTTTTAGTCTAGGAATGGCATTTTTTAAATCTGCTAAGCTATTTTCTATGAGGTGCCGACTGCTTTCAGCGGAATTTAGCTTCGCATTTGGAAAAGATTAAACTGTATTTTAAATGGGTTGCATAAACAAATTCTTTTTGACTGTTCTGAAGGTTGTTTTCTTTTTAGACTTGTCAACTCTAAAACTTTAGTTCAAACATCAGTGAAATTAGTCATTCCGCACATCTAGGGGTAGGCGATATCCTGGTAGACATGATAAATTGGTTGAAATTTGGCAACCGGTATACATTTTGGATTATCGTCTGTATCTTGGTAATGCAAAATCGCCACTGTGTGGCGATTTTGGCAAATGCTTTTGTGAAACATCTTATGTGCCTAAGACTTTTGCACAGTACTGTATATACACTCACCTAAAGGATTATTAGGAACATCTGTTCAAGAAATGTGAACCTCATTCTATTCACGTAACATATATGTGGCACACATCCTGTCAGATGAATGGAGAATGAACAACATACATTTTTTTGAGAAAAATGTAACTATATTGCGATATATATCATTATTTTGATATGAAATTAGTGATATCGTGATATAAGATTTCGGTCATATTGCCCACTCCTACGCACATTCCTAGTGGTGCTTGATTTCTGTTGGCTGTGTCAGGTTTTCTGAGACAAGAGAGGACTGAAACATAATCAGAGGAATCACAAACAATAGGAAGGTGTTTGGAATTCCTTAACCTCCCTACCTTTCCCTGTGAATTCATTGTTAAAAATGGCTGCATAATGCTGCGCCTGAAATACTGGAAGTACTGCAGCTCTATGGACAACTTGCAACAGCTGTTTCTCAGTTCAGAGGAAGTACTTTGGCATCTATTAGAATCTAAAAAATACAGTACTGTGTAAAAGTTTTAGGCACTTGTAAAAAACATTGCATACTGAGGATGTCTTCAAAAATAATGCCATAAATAGTTTTCATTTATCAATTAAAATCATACAAAGTCCAGTAAACATAAAAAAATCTAAATCAATATTTGGTGTGGCCACCTTTGCCTTTAAAACAGCACCAATTCTCCTAGGTACACCCAGACACAGTTTTCTTAGTTGTTGGCAGATAGGATGTTCCAAGCTTCTTGGAGAATCCGCCACATTTCTTCTATCTATTTAGGCTGTCTCAATTGCTTCTGTCTCTTTATGTAATCTCAGACTGACACGATATTCAATAAAGGGGGCATCGTGGGGGCCATGACATCTGTTGCATGGCTCCCTGTTCTTCTATTAATCATTTCTATTTGCAAAAGGAATGTTTGGGGGGCGAACATTGAGATTTGGTATTGACACACTAAAGCTGAAGATATAAATCACCATCTTAAGACAAATGCTTTTGTGAAACATCTTATGTGCCTAAGACTTTTGCACAGTACTGTATATACACTCACCTAAAGGATTATTAGGAACACCTGTTCAATTTCTCATTAATGCAATTATCTAATCAACCAATCACATGGCAGTTGCTTCAATGCATTTAGGGGTGTGGTCCTGGTCAAGAAAATCTCCTGAACTCCAAACTGAATGTCAGAATGGGAAAGAAAGGTGATTTAAGCAATTTTGAGAGTGGCATGGTTGTTGGTGCCAGACGGGCCGGTCTGAGTATTTCACAATCTGCTCAGTTACTGGTATTTTCACGCACAACCATTTCTAGGGTTTACAAAGAATGGTGTGAAAAGGGAAAAACATCCAGTATGCGGCAGTCCTGTGGGCGAAAATGCCTTGTTGATTCTAGAGGTCAGAGGAGAATGGGCCGACTGATTCAAGCTGATAGAAGAGCAACTTTGCCTGAAATAACCACTCGTTACAACCGAGGTATGCAGCAAAGCATTTGTGAAGCCACAACACGCACAACCTTGAGGCGGATGGGCTACAACAGCAGAAGACCCCACCGGGTACCACTCATCTCCACTACAAATAGGAAAAAAAGGCTACAATTTGCAAGAGCTCACCAAAATTGGACAGTTGAAGACTGGAAAAATGTTGCCTGGTCTGATGAGTCTCGATTTCTGTTGAGACATTCAGATGGTAGAGTCAGAATTTGGCGTAAACAGAATGAGAACATGGATCCATCATGCCTTGTTACCACTGTGCAGGCTGGTGGTGGTGGTGTAATGATGTGGGGGATGTTTTCTTGGCACACTTTAGGCCCCTTAGTGCCAATTGGGCATCGTTTAAATGCCACGGCCTACCTGAGCATTGTTTCTGACCATGTCCATCCCTTTATGGCCACCATGTACCCATCCTCTGATGGCTACTTCCAGCAGGATAATGCACCATGTCACAAAGCTCGAATCATTTCAAATTGGTTTCTTGAACATGACAATGAGTTCACTGTACTAAAATGGCCCCCACAGTCACCAGATCTCAACCCAATAGAGCATCTTTGGTATGTGGTGGAACGGGAGCTTGGTGCCCTGGATGTGCATCCCACAAATCTCCATCAACTGCAAGATGCTATCCTATCAATATGGGCCAACATTTCTAAAGAATGCTTTCAGCACCTTGTTGAATCAATGCCACGTAGAATTAAGGCAGTTCTGAAGGCAAAAGGGGGTCAAACACAGTATTAGTATGGTGTTCCTAATAATCCTTTAGGTGAGTGTATGTAATGTTGTTCAAGGATGGATGAAATGAGGAAACTGGGAAAATGTGGGTTTAAACTCAAAAGGTAGGGTTTTAAAAACAAGTAACTCAAACAGTTTCTCAGCTTCCACATAAACACATTGACTGGCTGTTTGAAGTGCGACTCTCTCTACCAGTCTCTGGTGTGGTTCCTCCTTATATTGCTCTCCCCATTGCTCACTGCAATCAGAAACAGGTGTTAGAGAAATAGCACTCAGGTGTGTGCACCCTTACCGCTTTCTCTCTCTCCGGACGAATGCTCCACCATGCCCCCACCTCCACCTCCGCAACTATTCTAGGGAAATTAAGTTAGTTATTCCAAATAACTCACCCCTCACATCTTGTAATGTAGAACATCAATTTGTAGTCTGGTGTTTGTGCTCCCAGAATAGCCCCTCTTTTATTTGTGCTTTCGTGTCATGTGATTTAGCGTTGGGCTGTGAGGGGCTGTTTGTTCATTGTTGTTCTCCAACTGTGTCACTTAACCCTCATCCCTCCTTTAGTCAAGTCTGAAATCAAGATTTAGTTTCTTAAGACTGCATTGCACATTATGGCTACTATTAGGAGCTTTATGAGTCACTTCAGCATGGTGAGTGCTGGAAATATTTATTGGGCTAAAAACTGTTAATTATCATAATGTTTCATTGTTGAAATATGTATTTGATGTATAGACCAGTGGTTCTGACTGCTTTTCTTTCAAGACTCATATTTTACGCTGGACATCAAGTAGCAACTCAAAACCATACCAGAATTGTTCATTGTGACGAAAGTAAAAACATTGCCATGAACTGCATAGGCCCATCAAAATGTTACATTTTGAACATGATGAAGGCTGAACGAAAAATTGTCTATAGAATCTTGATTGAACGTTACATTTTATATAGCGCTTTTCTGACACTACACTCAAACCGCTTTTCATGGTGAACAGGGGACCCTTCTCTTCTTGAGCAGTCAATAAGCACAAAACAAACTGTATTTGATACAAATCATGTTTGTCCATGCTGTGAGTGGACCAGTATTTAAAGGAGTATGGGCCATATTTATTATTATGTTTTTACCATAGATATGATCATGGTTTTTGAGGATGAGGGTATGGCATGCAACCTGTCCATGTTGGCATAAACTTAAAGGAATATTCCAGGTTCAATACAAGTTAAACTCAATCCATAGCATTTGTGGCATAATATTGATTACCACAAAAACTTTTTGACTTGTCCCTCCTTTTCTTTAAAAAAAAAAAAGCTCAAATCAAGGTTACATTTGAGGCACTTACAATGCAAGTGAATGTGGCAAATGTTTGGAGGCTTTAAAGGCTGAAATGTGAAGCCTATCATTTTTTAAAAGCACTTACATTAATTCTTTTAAAATTCATGTATTTTTTGAGCTGTGAAGTTGTTTAAATTGTAATTTTTACAGTCGTTTTAGGGTTTGTTGACATTGCATGCACGTCGTGCAACAAAGTTTTAAAATTGGCTATAACTTTACACAGAAAAGGTTAGTAAGTGATTTTATCACACTAAAATCATGTTTACATGCACATTGTTGTCTTGTAGTTTTACTTTTTAAAAGTGAGTCTTTTAATGTTCAAAAATTGGCTCCATTCAATTCCATTGTAAGTGCCTCACTGGAGCAGCAAAATAAAGTTTGATTGGATTGCTCAGTAGCATTTTGTTATTTGCATTTAGCATTGTTTTTCCTGACACTGTCAGAACAGACCTGCAACTCAATTTTGCATTTCAACCCATCAGTTGACAGCCTCTAGTATTGTAGACTGATCTCACTGTGAATTTGGTGACAGTAGGTCAAACGTTTTGTCAGCTGAAATCGGTCTGTGCTTAACGACATTCAAACCTCTGCCCCCTAGTGCCCGAAGCTGGAAGTGTTGTTAAACGTATGGGCATGTGTGAGCTCTTGTTTCCAGGAAAATGTCCACAGAGGGGCGCCAAAAGCAAGTTGTTTTGTTTTATTTGTAAATTATGTAATACAGTGAAGAGGAATTAATATTTTATTACCTCTTCCCCCACACTCAGACCTAAACCTAATCGTCAGTGGAGTAAAAATGTAATCTTGCAGGGAATATGCAGCCTCCGAATCACACTCTTCATTGATTATGGGAATGCAATCAGCCTACTTTCTGGTTTTCTGTGGAACCAGAACCCATGCCTTTTAGGCTTCACATGCGACGTGCTATCAGTAGTGCCACAGGAAAAAGTAAATGCCTTTGAATTCATGCAAGGATATCTCATTGGAGATCGCGCTTGTCAGTCATTCAGCAAAACATGTTATTCAACATGTTTAGCTCTTGTGTGATTATGTTGGGTACTTTGTATGTTCTAATACAGATTGTGCTAGTGTTTGGAGTATGTATATTTGGAGTTTCTAAATGAGCTTTGCTCTCTCACCAGCTAGAGCTTAGATGTTAGGAATTAAATCTGACTCTAATTCAGAGCAAATGATTCTGCAACGTTCAAATTATCAGCTTGCATGAGCAACTGTGTTTTGATTAGATGGGAACAATGGAAGCAGATGTAGGACCTCTCGTTGTGACGACTGTCACCCCAACAACCACTAGGCAAACCAGCTTTCAGAGAGGAACGGGATACACCTGTTCTCTTGTAAACGATTGAATACTCACTCCTGTGAGATAGAAGTAAATTCACTTTGGGCTCATGAACGTGGTGGCAGATTACATTTAACAGATAGAAATGGTGGAAATCCCCTCAGTGACATGAGCAAGTGATTTGGTTTGGATTTGATTTATCATCATGATTTCCTTGAATGAACATGCTGCTGGCTAGAATTAATGTCTCGGTGTAGCTATGGGCTGCAACGTCATGGGTTATGTTATGGGTTAACACATAAGTGGTTTGTCTTGATCAGCCAAAGTTTTGGCTGATTTGGTGGGTTGAGGGAGCATTTGCTTAACGAATTATAGAGTACAGTATGTATACATCGAACTATGGCAAGCTGAATTTAGGCCTACTTTTAATCGTGCCAGATATGAGTTATAGTTGTAGCTGAAATTCCATTTTTTTACTTTTAAGTCAGAGATCAAGACAAATCCTGTTTTTCATGATGTGAAATTGCTCATTAGTGAATGGTGACTAAAATGTGGCAGGGGCAGTGGTGGCTGACCAGAAGGTCAGGGGTTCAAGCCCCAGCACCACCAAGATGCCACTGTTGTGTCCTTGAGCAAGGCACTTAACTGCAGGTTGCTCCGGGGGGATTGTCCCTGTAATAAGTGCACTGTAAGTTGCTTTGGATAAAAGCGTCTGCCAAATGCATAAATGTAAATGTAAATGTCAAAGCTCCAAAAAGCACATTAAGGCATTGTAAAAGTAATTCATATGATGGCAGTAGTTTATCCCATTTCGTCTGAAGCGATCCAATCAGTTTACAGTGAAAACAGACCAAAAGTCAACTCCCTTTTCACTGTACATCTTGCCATTGCAGTCTCTAGGGACAATCGTGATATCAAGCTCGATTACACTTCTTAGTGCTTGACGTGTACGCAGAGAGCTAGATGGTGCTATAGTCACTGAGCTTGAAATCATCATCTAAGCAATTTATTTTTTATAAACATTTTCTTTTTTCCTGCACAGAGCATCAAAGAATGCCAAAATATTTGTGTATTATAATTTAAGCAACACAAGAGCAAGTGTACAGTGAAGACTGATTCATTTTCCATCTGCATGGTAGGCAACATGTATAATAAATAATATATATACCTTAATACAACATATTTTGATGATCTAGTATATAATGCTACAATCATTTAAAGGGATAGTTCACCCAAATATTAAAATGATTTTATAATTTACTCACTCTCAAGGCATCCCAGATGTGTATGACTTTCTTTTGTCTGCAGAACACAAGATTATCTCCATTCAATTCAAGTGAATGGTGAATAGAACTTTGAAGCGCCAAAAAGTACATAAAGGCAGCATAAAATTAATCCCTAAGACCCCATGTCTTCTGAAGTGATAAGATAGGTCTGGGTGAGAAACAGATCAATATTTAAGTCCTTTTTTACTGTAAAGCTCTACTTTCGCTTTTTAGGGTTATTAGGTCTAATGATTCAAACTCGCAACTCCAGGGGTGGTAGTCAGCATCTTTACTTGCTGAGCTACACAGGCCCCCAATCTTGGCTCATAATTAATTTTTACTTTAATAATGGCTTGGAAGAACTTTAAGTATTTCTCAGGAAACAGGCAAAATTCCATTGTTTTAATTTACTTTGGTTAATATTCACATTAAAGCTGCACTACGCAACTTTGTGCTCTCTAGCGACATCTGTGGTTGAAATATATAATTGCAAGCAATTTACGGAAGAACACTTTACATCCATTGTGTTTCGACACTACTGCTCTGGCAGATAAATCTCATGATTTTCACTTATAGCTTGTTTGTGATCATGACTACAAGATATTCAGTCATGACGTGCTATTTTCATGTTGCTGTTATTATGTTAAATGATAAAATATTTAAAAATGAAATATTCCTTGCTTTGGTGAAGATAAATAACACTCATTTAGGGCTGCAACTAACGATTATTTTGATAATCGATAATTAGAACGATTATTAGAACAATTATTCAACTATTCGGCGATTATTGGAAAGATTAATCATTAGCTCTTAACCGATTATTCTGCTTGTGTCCTGACTTAAAATGTTTTATTAAACGTGCTTACTAACAATAAAGAGGGAAAAAAAATTATCTTTTAAAAATACCTCTAAATGACATTCACTGAATTAAAGGGGGAAAAATACTTTTTATAAGTTTAATTCAGTAAAGAAATTCACTGCAAAAAAAATCCTAAACAAGATACATTTCATTGAAAAGCAACATATAAGATATTTACACCTGCTTTAAGAGAATGTATCTTAAATATACAGTAAGTGTATTTTGTATAAAAGTGTATTTTTTCACATGGTTATACTTCTGCGAGTGCAGTAAAAACTAAATATACTTATATTCAAGATCTGTTCTCCAAAAGCAAATCTAAATATCTTATATGCTGCTACTCATGTGAATGCATCTTCTTTTAAGGGCTTTTTAGATATTTTAAATTATTTGTATTTTTAATATTATATTCAAAATTCTCAGATAACAATTTATTCTTCTGCAGTATAGCTGCTAAAGAAAATGTACATTGTTTTAAAAGAGTTTTACATATTTATATTGGAAACTAAGCCAAAACAAAAACAAATCAAAATGTATTTTGTTGCAGTGTATAATGGGGCGAAGACTTCCTCTCTCACCTTTCTGTTCACTTCAATCCATCTTTAACTCACACAAAAAACAAACTCTCTCTTATTAATAAAGCTGCGAATTGCCAATTTTCTTCACAATAAGAAATGCACAGTGACACATATATTATGATTCAATAAGTCGCGAGCCATCACGTTATAATCTAGCTGCAGCAAGCATTCCCGCAACAGAGTGTGCATCAGCCGAGTGCAGATTCAATCTCTCCCCCTTAGATCGGGACATTCACTCAACTCATAGAAGAGGTGCTGACTTTTTCAGGGTTTGTAGTTATTTACATGATCTTCTTCCGTATTATTTGAACTTTAATAAAGCTATAACGCATTAAATATAACTGCATTTAAGATGTAACATTGGTGTGTTTCCTTTAAAGATGCTTGATACGCAAGTTTTGCTTCAGCGGAGAGGCAGCTCCAGCTCTGCTCATTTCACAACAAGAGTGCTTCTCTATTTAATTACTTTGTATTTTTGCATTATAATTCCCTCATACTTTGCGATCTACATCACCTGAAGCTGTTTGGAAAAGTTTAGAGTGCATCTTGACTGTGAGCTGTTTTCTTCCTCTCCTCAGTCAGACACGAACTGCAGTTCTGCTCTTGCGCATCATCATTATAGTTTAATGTGATTTCATGTTACGTGAAATTAGATCAAACGACTATTCGACACCGAAAATGTTTGTCATCAATCTTTTATTGTCGATAACGTCGACTAATCGTTTCAGCCCTACTCTCTGTAGAACTATAGCGCTTTTCTGACAGTAGGCCCCTACTCTCAAAGCACTTTTAAACTGATAACAAACCCACACCAGTTACCGGTATATTCTAATATGATTATTAAAGTGTTTTATCAGATGATTATTTAGCCTTTGTTTTGTTCTACATTTATTAATTTAAGAGATGAAACTCGTGATATGGCTGGTAGAGTTCAATGGAAGAATTTTTTCATTATGTACAGGCCAGTGTTAATCTCGACAATGAAATCACTGACGAAAACGTTCAAACGTGATTATATACTTCTCACCACAGTTGTAAAGAGTGGTTATCTGAGTTACTTGTAGACTTTGTCAGTTTGAACCAGTCTGGCCATTCTCTGTTGACCTCTCTCATCAACAAGGCGTTTCCGTCCCTTTATTGGATGTTTTTTGTTTCGGCACCATTCTGAGAAATTTTAGAGACTGTTGTGCGTGAAAATCCCAGGAGATCAGCAGTTACAGAAATACTCAAACCAGCCCATCTGGCACCAACAATCATCCATGCGATTATCTAATCAGCCAATCATTTTGCAACCGTGCATAAAATCATGCAGATACGGGTCAAGAGCTTCAGTTAGTGTTCACATAAACCATCAGAATGGGGGAAAATAATGTGATCTCAGTGATTTGGAGCGTGGCATGATTGTTGGTGCCAGATGTTATTCCTATTAACCCTAGCTTGGAATTTATGTAAGTTCTGTATCTGAACTCTCTAGTGAAACTTGTATTAGTGCAGTTTCAGGTTCAGAATAAGGCAGAAATGTGTTTGTTAAGGTACATTTGATTTTATTTTTTGCTTAATGCTTAATTGTTAACTATATTTATGTTTTTCCCCATATTGTGTTCTGAAAAACATTTTATCATGCTCTTTATGTCTATGTTCCATCACTACCATATGGATAGGTCAAAGGACCATACAAAAGGATAAATGGACAGGATCATTAGTTTCTAAGGAAACAGTGTCTGGGTGTGACATCCTAATGTTCCCTTAGTTTTATGGCCTTTTCTGAAGCAGAGGAAATGGATTTATTTTCATAGGTGCTCTCTTGAGACGTGCTCTCTTTTGCTCACAGATACGACCAAACCGGTGTAATTACACTAGGCTAGGCTCTGAGGCGTACGATCAAACTGGTGTGATCTGCATTTGTGCTGCTGTTTACCAGCAGAGAGGGACTGGAGCGGTTGTCATAATGAACCAGCTGTTCAAACAGTCCTTTCAACATCACAATATTGTAATTTTTTTAATGTTACAAACATTTGAATAATAAAGAAATAAAAGTATAAAGCCATTACCATCGGAGCGCAATGTTTTGATGCAGTTGCGTTGCCATGTATTCTGACGTCAAACAAAGAATATATAAACAAGCCAGTCCCCTTGAGCCTACTTCCATTCCTTCCATCACTCATTCTCACCACTTCCAGGACTGAGTGGAATGGCTCAAGCTTTAGAGCCTTGTATGCTTCTATTACGAACTCAAAATCCTATGTCGCACTGTATGAATACAATATGGCAGCATGCACAGCAGGTGTCATGATCATTTGAGTCCCCATGGGGGTAACCGTTTGTAATGCCTGAGCAAAAAATCATCATCATGTTATCGTGATAGCATTTCATTTGAAGTCTAGTCTAACTGAAAAACACAAACAATGACACATCTTTAATTTCACAATCTATAACTTCGGTTATATATTATTATGTGTAACATATGATTTAAAAGATATTAAATGTCATATTTACATAGTTAAAACTGTATATACAATGAAGTGAATTAAGATTTTTAATCAGGCACTGAATACAGTACCCATTACTAGCTCTTTGAGCCAGAGGAATCGCAGTGATGTCATATGGGGACTCGATATTGCAGCTGGACTCAATTGATCATGACATCGGCAATATTTTATTAGCAACTTATTATTTAAAGCAACTTAAATTCCAGTCTGATTCTCACACAAAGCTATATGTGGCTTCAGAAGACTTGGGAATATAGTGCATGAGTCACATGGACTACTTTTATGATGCTTTCATGGTACTTTTTTGTTATTTTTGATCATAATAGCACCTGGTCTCCATCCACGTCCAATGTACGGATGAAAGAAGCCCAGACATGGTGACAGAGATTTTTGGTTGAACTATTGTTTTAATGATGTGTAGCATTCTATAAGTGTTGCAAAAGTTCTCTTTTCTTTTGAGACCTCAAGCTCAAATAAATCTAAACTTTTTTTAGACTTCACTGCCAGATGATATCTGTCTGTCTTTTTCAAGATAACCACCTGTGAAAATACATTTGTCTGCATTTACAGTGTCCGGACCCAAATAAAACCATTACTTCACAAATCCAGTGATGAAATCAAATGAGATTCACAGTTTTGGCAGATGTTTTGTGTTGGGAGTTGATGGAGCTCAGAGATGTCTCATGCTATTTTACTGTGATTTACAGGTTTGAGGCCTCGTTGCCATGCCAGAGAAATCCCACAGTACAGCCCATGACGTTCCAATGGGTGAAGGTAAGATCTCACCTTTCAAACTACATGTATGTGGTACAAATTCTTACAGTCAAGGGAAACATTTAAAGCTGAAGTGTGTATTTTATGTGACCACTAGTGTAACCAAACAGGATTGCAAAAACATATTATTTTCCTGAATCAAACTACACTGGTCGAGCTGCATGTTTCGCTCTATCTATATATATTCAAAAGAATCAGCTCATAGTAGTCATCCATTTGGGAATCAGGTTACACCTGTTGCACTGTATGTTTTGTGCTGTAGATTCAAAACAGCCAACTCATATGAGTCATTCATCCAGGAATCGAACTACATGTGTCTCTATGTATGATTTATGCTGTAGATTCAGTTTCAGTTGCTGTAGAGTTATTATTTCAGGAGTTGGACTACACTAGTCATGCTGTTTTATTCTGTGTAGATTCAAAAGAACCGGCTCATAAGAGTAAGTTGTTCAGAAATCGGACTACACCGGATATGCTCTATATTTCGGTCTGTAGATTCAAAAGGTCTGGCTCATAAGTGTCATTCGTTCTGGAGTTGGACTACATTGGTCACACGATTTTATTCTTTATAGATTTAAATAACCTGAGAGTCATTTGTTCAGGAATCAGACTGCACAGGTTGCGCTGTATGTTTCACATTTTAGATTCAAAAGAACCAGTTCATTAGAGACATTAGTTCAATAATTGGACTACACTAATCATGCTGATTTATTCTCTGTAGATTCAAAATAACCTGCTCATAAGAGACATTTGTTCAGAAATCGGACTAACTGGATGCGCTGAATGTTTCTCACTGTATATAGTAAACGGCTCATGAAAGTAATTAGTTAAAGAATGGGACTACACTGGTCATGCCATATGTTTTGCGCTGCTCATTTTGTGGTGGTGTTGCAGTGCAAATGGCAGCACAGAAAAAAAACTGTCATTTTAGCAAAGTGTTGCATCCGCATTGGCAGAAGAATGCATGTTTGTGAGCCATTAACAGAACCAAAAGTCATGAAAAACATTTGTTTGTGGTATTTTTTTATTTTATTTTTATGTAACTGGTCAGTTCCCAACCCTAATAATAATAAGGGGCTTAAAATAAAGTGAGTAATATTTGGCTGGTCATGTGATCTTAACATGCCAGACTACACAAGGGTGTGAATTTGAATCATTCCTGTAGGTGAAAAGCATTTTTAAGTGGAAAAAATGACTCTGTGCACTTTAAAATTTAGGTGACAAGTGTGTTGTTACTTAAATTGTGTGACACTCAATCAAATGTGATCAGTGCTTTTGAAGGTGAAGTATACACTCACCTAAAGGATTATTAGGAACACCTGTTCAATTTCTCATTAATACAATTATCTAATCAACCAATCACATGGCAGTTGCTTCAATGCATTTAGGGGTGTGGTCCTGGTCAAGACAATCTCCTGAACTCCAAACTGAATGTCAGAATGGGAAAGAAAGGTGATTTAAGCAATTTTGAGCGTGGCATGGTTGTTGGTGCCAGACGGGCCGGTCTGAGTATATCACAATCTGCTCAGTTACTGGGATTTTCACGCACAACCATTTCTAGGGTTTACAAAGAATGGTGTGAAAAGGGCAAAACATCCAGTATGCGGCAGTCCTGTGGGCGAAAATGCCTTGTTGATGCTAGAGGTCAGAGGAGAATGGGCCGACTGATTCAAGCTGATAGAAGAGCAACTTTGCCTGAAATAACCACTCGTTACAACCGAGGTATGCAGCAAAGCATTTGTGAAGCCACAACACGCACAACCTTGAGGCGGATGGGCTACAACAGCAGAAGACCCCACCGGGTACCACTCATCTCCACTACAAATAGGTAAAAGAGGCTACAATTTGCAAGAGCTCACCAAAATTGGACAGTTGAAGACTGGAAAAATGTTGCCTGGTCTGATGAGTCTCGATTTCTGTTGAGACATTCAGATGGTAGAGTCAGAATTTGGCGTAAACAGAATGAGAACATGGATCCATCATGCCTTGTTACCACTGTGCAGGCTGCTGGTGGTGGTGTAATGGTGTGGGGGATGTTTTCTTGGCACACTTTAGGCCCCTTAGTGCCAATTGGGCATTGTTTAAATGCCACGGCCAACCTGAGCATTGTTTCTGACCATGTCCATTCCTTTATGGCCACCATGTACCCATCCTCTGATGGCTACTTCCAGCAGGATAATGCGCCAGGTCACAAAGCTTGAATCATTTCAAATTGGTTTCTTGAACATGACAATGAGTTCACTGTACTAAAATGGCCCCCACAGTCACCAGATCTCAACCCAATAGAGCATCTTTGGGATGTGGTGGAACGGGAGCTTCGTGCCCTGGAGGTGCATCCCACAAATCTCCATCAACTGCAAGATGCTATCCTATCAATATGGGCCAACATTTCTAAAGAATGCTTTCAGCACCTTGTTGAATCAATGCCACGTAGAATTAAGGCAGTTCTGAAGGCGAAAGGGGGTCAAACTCAGTATTAGTATGGTGTTCCTAATAATCCTTTAGGTGAGTGTATGTCCAAACACTCATTATATGGAAACATTTTGATGTCTAGAGTATGAGCTGTGGTGTTTGGCCACAGGAATGTTGCATTTTGAAAACCTTTCAAAGACCACGTGACCTCGGACTACTACAAAAACCAAGAAACTATTCTAGTGTCATTTGTATTGGCTGAGCTTTTATTTGGCAGTGAATATGAGTCAGTATGTTCTTAGGTTTGACTGGTGGATTGACTTCAAAGGAAGTGGAGCTCGAGAGATTTTCAGAGAATTTATTATAGGCTCACACAACTCAATATGAAGCTGCCATCAGAAAATGATATCCAGACAGACTCCTGCTGTTTATACAGTTTTAAGCAGACCCAGACAGAATCTGTGGAGTTTGTCGCACTTTCTGCACTGATTCTGGAAGTAAAAATCCAATAAATTTTTTCCATAAGGTAATTGAATATTATCTGTAGTTATAAACCTTTAAAGACAGAACTACCGTAATATCAGAGGTTGTTAATTTGTCATATATGCTTCAGCTGAAGTATCAGTCCGCATTGTTTCAACTTCATTTGTTAAAAATCATGTTAAATAGCATAATACCTGGTGAAGAACTGCACTACCCATGATCCTAAGGAGGACATTCCACCAATCAGACAATTGCAGCAAACAAACTGCATCAAAACAGCACGTCAATGACTGCCCACCACCATGACATTCTGTGAATGACAAAATCAAGTTGGTCTGCCTAACAATTTACAAATTTGTGAATCGTAACTCAACAGTTTTTCAAATGTTTTAATTGAATTACTTCATTCATGTCATTTGCACTTCAAATCTGTTTTTATGCTTATTAGGGCATCACACCGAATCTAGGCGCCCTTCTTGGTGCTTGACAGGCCTAAAAATTAGCTTAGCAACATGCTAACTCAAAACAGTCAGGATAAATTGTGTAGTATTCCAAATCAGTCACTTATGAGATTTCATCTCTCAAAAGGCAGCTGCCTATGTAGGCAGTAAATAGCGAAGCAACTTACCAGGTTTTTAAACAGACCCATCTTGGCCCTAAATGTCTGATTTTGAAATCGGTTTACCATGATTCTGTGTGCTATGTTAAGGATAATGTACAGTGCACCCATTTTACGATAACAACATTACTAATAACATTAATGGTACATTATTCCACTTATTACATGTCTACTAACCAAATAATATGTAGACATAAAATATTTATTTGTGTTGAAATGATTCGATTAGCTTACTTTAGAGTTCGCACAGTGATCTGAGAAGTAGGAAAGATGACTTGCAATACCGGGATGACCGTTCTGACATGTACGGTTGTTATTCAGAAATATCAGACCACTAGATGGCACCATTAACCAATCAGAATAGATTATTCCAGAGACTCGTGAAATAAGTTTTTCTATCGCATCTCTTTAAATGTATTCCTTGCTTGTTGAATTACACAGAGTTTAGTTTTAGTAAACCATCTTGATTTTGTTTTTGATATTTCCACAATACTTCATGTTGATTTTTAGGTCTTGCTGTTCTCTGATTCAAATTGTATAATAGTTCTTCATAAACTTAAAATTCACATTTTTGACACAAGTATGCAGGTATTTCAACATCCTTGGGGTCAAGTTTTTCTAGTTAGTCCAACACTTTTAAAGGCATCTGCGCTATGCTGAATCCTCTGGCCCGCAAGCCAGATCTTATCATGTCAAGAGGGTTGGAATGTTTTTGAACAAACTGAATTGGATCCTGGAAAGGAAGTCAGTGGATTTTGGAGTTATTTCCAGTCAGTTTGATAAGGAATGAATTGCATTTATGAGCTACAATAGGTAGTGAATGTCAGGGGCGTATCTGCTTAGTTACCCCATAAATTATAATAACCTGTAAAACCACTTCCACGTTTTCAGTTTGAACTGAGAGTTGGCTTTTTAAGTTTGTTAATTGGTCCTGTCTTTTAAAGTCTGGCATCTCTGATAAAATAATTCGAATAGTCAAACATGAAATATAGAAATGGACAGAAAAGCGTTCTGCAGAGGTCAGAAGAGGAAAAAAAGGGAAATTCCTCTTTTATGAGTGATTGATGACAGAAAGTTGGAAATTTGGTTCCCTCTAATCATTAATCCATGCTGCCTGAGCTTTTATTACTAAGTTGCGTGGAGCAGAAGACTTTGGTATTTGCTTATTCATGTAAAACATGTGTATGTGTTTTATTTTATTTGCAGGAGCACTGAACATATATGCAAACATGTGTTCATCTGCATGACATCAGAATAGTAAAAGTTTGATTTAATCTTTATCGTTAACTTTATGATTTTTATATGACCTTTTCCTGCACCAAACCACTAAGAATGGTGTAATTTCCTGTCTTTCAGACGGTGAAAAAAATGACAATCTGTTTACAGAATCGTGTCACATATATGTATATTTACACCAATAGCATTAGCCTAAATGTAAGTTCAGCAAATAAAACATGACATCTTGTAGTTATAGATTGTTATAGATGTAATGTATGAATGCTAACAGCTCCAGATTCACCAAAGTGGCATTCAACTGATCACAAATTATAGTCGGGACATTACTGATGTAAAAAACAGCACCATCACTATTTGAAAAAAGTGATTTTTGATCAAATCTAGACAGGCCCCATTTCCAGCAGCCATCACTGCAACACCTAATCATGCTAAATTGCTAATTTGTTACTGTAAAATCACTTGCCATTAAATCAAACACCGCTGAAAGCTTGTTTTGTGATTTGCCACAGTATTCAATAGACTGACAGGTCTTAAGGTCAATATTAGGTCAAAAATGGCAAAAAAGAAACGGCGTTCTCTAGAAACTCGCCAGCCAAAAAACGAAGTTTTTTTTCAAAGTTGTACACTACAGTCTTCAAAGACAAAGGACAACTGTCTCTAACAAGGACAGAAAGAGATATGGAAGATCAGATGTACTACTGAACAAGAGGATCAGTACATCAGAGTCTCTAGTTTGAGAAATAGACGCCTCACATGTCCTCAGCTGACAGCTTCATTGAATTCTACCCGCTCAACACCAGTTTCATCTACAAGACTAAAGAGAAGACTCAGGGGTGCAGGCCTTATGGGAAGAATTGCAAAGAAAAAGCAACTTTTGAAACAGAAGAACAAAAAGAAAATATTAGAGTGGGCAAAGAAACACCGACATTGGACAACAGATATTTGGAAAAGAGTGTTATGGATCTTAACCCCATTGACCTTTTATGGGATCAGCTAGACTGTAAGGTGTGTGTGAGAAGTGTCAAGTGCTACAGGAAGTGTGGGGTGAAATGTCACCTGAGTATCTGGACAAACTGATAGCTAGCATGCCAAGGATCTACAAAGCTGTCATTTGCTGCACTTTTAGGATTTTTCGATGAGAACTCTTAAGTAACTTTTCACATTATTTATGTCCTGACTACACATTGTGATCAGTTGAATGCCCCTTTGGTGAATAAAAGTACTAATTTCTATCCATAAAAGCAAAATCTGATTAAGATGTGCTTCGGGTCACATATGGTCAGTGCTAAATGCAGGTGTAAACGTTTTGTAATCATAAAAGGTAGTCAAAAACGCATGTGACCACTTTGCATTCAAGGCGTAAATGCTAATCCATCCAAGGCGTAAATGCTAATCCATCCTGTATGTGTCCCAGACAGCAGCGAAGCACCACACCTCGCCTTTAAACGATTACGAGCGGCTTTAAAGGGCCCATATTATGATAATTTATAGATTCATGATTTTATTTTGTGCACTGGGTGTACACTGTAGCTTCAACACAAAACTCTGAATTTGAACTCTCAGCAGCAGATAAATCCATAAATAATCAAGCATACTTACACATACAGTACAGTATCTGCTGTTTAGAAACAAATTACATAGATACAGTACATAAACAAGTTATCACCCAAAAACATGCATAAACACAATACCTACAATACATACACAGACTGCCATCAACCAACCAATTGCACACTGCCCATCGTACAACACTCTTGTAGTCATCATAATGGTAAAAATTACCATTTGTCATCATTAAAAAAATTTAATAAAAACATCACAAGGTGTACAAGTTTATAGTTACAATTAAAAACAGAGTTATAGGGGTAAACCTCTGGCTGACTTGCCATTTAGGGCTTTGATGGACAGGGGGACAAAGGAGTTCTTAAAACAGTTAAGCCTACACCGTGGGGCTCTGAAACGTCTGCCTGAGGGAAGAAGCTCATACACAGTGTGGAGACCATGGGTGGGTTCTGAAATAATTTTTTGGTTATGGTTGTACTGCTGAGGAATATTGGTAAAAATACATTTTAACCACTGATTCTTCAATTTGGCTGCCTTTTGGGAGTCCAAACAAAGAGGTTTTGCTTTCGCAGTGAAGCAAACAGTGTCTTCTCGACATTGCGACAACACTAACCCAACTCATCCTATCCTCTGCTATAACTTCGTTTGATTGAGGGCAGGCCAAAGTAGCCCTTTGACAGGCATTATTCAAATGTGTTACATAGTAATGTAGATACTTAATGGAAGAAATGGCTGGACTACAATCCAGCCATTTCTTGTAGTTCTTGAGCAGTGTTGTCTGTGGGAAAGAATAAATCCCTTTTGAATGGACTTTGTGCTTTGTAACTTTGTAGACCTTTTACATGTACATACAGCTATATTACACACTAAAGGAAAGGTAAAGTCTCAAAAAGCATAATAGGGCTTCTTTAAAAGGAAAAGGCAGACATATTGATTGATGCATGTAGTCATGAAACTGAGACCCTCCCCTTAAAATCTGTACACAAGTTGCAATAGCAGATGTATTTAAGCAACCAGGTGTAAACAGCGATGTTTCTTGGTTGACAACATGTGATCGGATCACACAAGACGCATCTTAATACCAGGTGTAAACAAGGTCCAACATTTGAACAGCTGCATTTGATGTACACATTCTAGACAGTAAACGTTTGCCCTTCATTGCAGGTGAGAACTAGTGCACGTTTGTTTTGAGCCCTGCTGTCCTGTGCAGCAGAGAGTTTACAGGCCTGGGGCTGTTTCTAGCAGGTAAATGGATTAACAGGCTGGATTAGCTGGAGGTGAATGGACAGAATTTACCCGCTGTCTCCTCTGGTTAGTGTAAAGCCTGATCTATCAAGTGGGAGTGGCAGCTTGTGACCTGCAGTGGCCCCCTTTTTTGACGGTCATTAATACATTGATGTATACAGTATCTCACAAATAAATCCTTAAGTTTATCACAGCAAGTCATTCATACCATTTGGATATGAATCATACACACGGTTAAGGTAAAAAAGAAATCATATATTTGTGAGTCACAATAACCAGCTTAATCCTGTCTGGAACATTATTATTGATGTGAAATACTGTATTCTAAATTTAAATGATTAAAATAATTTGCTCTATGCTTCCTAGCATATTGTGAGCTGTATCTATGGTCTGTTTTGAAGTAGAACTAGTTTATGTCACAGTTTCAGAAGTATATATACGTATATTTTTCCTGTATTAGGGCATATATTATTTCCAATCATGGAATATTATGCATGTAATATTTAGTAGGTCTGACAATTTAACCGGTTAATTTAGTAAGAATAATGCGTTACAAAATAATGCGTTAAAAATGTACGCAATGAATTATGCCTCCTCACGTGTTCATAAATTCTGTAAAAAAGTATGCATTTTCCTACCACCAGAGCAGATTAATCTTGAAGTACATGTAGCTTTGTGTTTTTAAGAGCTGTTTCAGCAGGGGGCAGTCAGCATGTCTCAACAAGCCTCACAAGCAGCGCTGCCACGGATTGAGAGGTGGTGACACAGGACGCATACTCATTGGCCAGAATAATGCAATATATTTCTGAATATATATATATTATTGCTGTCGATTTAACGCGTTAATTCAGTGCGATTTAATTTTACAAAAAATAATGCGGTAAAAACATCTACGCAATTAATCGCAATGCCCCCCCTGACCGTAATATGGAAGATTCCTGAGAAATGCAAGCTTGTAGTACCACCTGTTTACTCCAGAGGGCAGTATGTGAAACTTCAGCTGTATGGCAATGCACAGTTTATACTGTGAAGAAAACAACCAGACAGCACAACACAGACATGCATTACGTTCAAAACACTCGATAGAGCTCAAATTCGAACTAAGGGATCTCACGATGTGTTCTAAGTATTAAACTATATTTAACTTGACGGGTCCTTAAACAAGCCCTTATAATAAATCTCGAACTGATTGACAAATTCACTTGTGAAATGATTGCTGTGAACTGTATGCCAATGATTGGCTTATGTTCAATAATATGGTAGCAAATACATTGTATTCTAAAGCCGCTTTTTGAATTGTCTTTTCAATGATTAACTCTTCTGCCACAAGAATGTAATGCATTTTAGTTATCTGAATATTTTTTTTATTTTATTTATATATATCCATCCATCTTCAACCACTTATCCAAAGTCGGGTCACGGGGGCAGCAGCTCCAGCAGGGGGCCCCAAACTTCCCTATCCCGAGCCACATTAACCAGCTCTGACTGGGGGACCCCGAGGCGTTCTCAGGCCAGTGTGGAGATGTAATCTCTCCACCTAGTCCTGGGTCTTCTCCGAGGCCTCCTCCCAGCTGGACGTGCCTGAAACACCTCCCTAGGGAGGCGGCCAGGGGGCATCCTTACCATATGCCCAAACCACCTCAACTGACTCCTTTCGACGCAAAGGAGCCGCGGCTCTACTCCGAGCTCCTCACGGATGACTGAGCTCCTCACCCTGTCTCTAAGGGAGAAGCCCGCCACCCTTCTGAGGAAGCCCTCAGAAGTGTGTGTGTGTGTGTGTGTGTGTGTGTGTGTGTATAATCTTTTTATATTTAAAGATAACTATGTATCATTATTTCATCATTATATATTTAATTATTTTTAAATGAGGGCTTTCTCAGCAAATATTTGTATATGCGATTAATCATGATTAATTAATCGAGACACCATGTAATTAATTCGATTAAAAGTTGTAATCGATTGACAGCCCTTCATATATACACAATGCATCTGGAAAGTATTCACAGCACTTCACTTTTTTCCACATTTTGTCATGTTACTGCCTTATTCCAAAATGGATTAAAGTTATTATTTTTCTCAAAATTCTACAAACAATACCCCGTAATGACAATGTGAAAGAAGTTTGTTTGAAATATTTGCAAATGTATAAAAAAAAAAAAAAAATCACATGTACATAAGTATTCACGCCCTTTGCCATGACACTCAAAATTGAGCTCAGGTGCATCCTGTTTCCACTGATTATCCTTGAGATGTTTCTACAACTTGATTGGAGTCCACCTGTGGTAAATTCAGTTGATTGGACATGATTTGGAAAGGCACACACCTGTCTATATAAGGTCCCACAGTTAACAGTGCATGTCAGAGCACAAACCGAGCCATGAAGTCCAAAGAATTGTCTGTGGACCTCCGAGACAGGATTGTATTGAGGCACAGATCTGGGGAAGGGTACAGAACAATTTCTGCAGCATTGAAGGTCCCAATGAGCGCAGTGGCCTCCATCATTCGTAAATGGAAGTTTGGAACCATCAGGACTCTTCCTAGAGCTGGCCGCCCGGCCAAACTGAGCGATCAGAGGAGAAGGGCCTTAGTTAGGGAGGTGACCAAGAACCTGATGGTCATTCTGACAGAGCTCCAGCATTTCTCTGTGGAGAGAGGAGAACTTTCCAGAAGAACAACCATCTCTGCAGCACTCCACCAATCAGGTCTGTGGCCAGACTGAAGCAACTCCTCAGTAAAGGGCACATGACAGCCCGCCTGGAGTTTGCCAAAAGGCACCTGAAGGACTCTCAAACCATGAGAAACAAAATTCTCTGGTCTGATGAAACAAATATTGAACTCTTTGGCCTGAATGGCAAGTGTCATGTCTGGAGGAAACCAGGCACTGCTCATCACCTGGCCAATACCATCCTTACAGTGAAGCATGGTGGTGGCAGCATCATACGTTGGGGATGTTTTTCAGCGGCAGGAACAGGGAGACTAGTCAGGATAGAGGGAAAGATGAATGCAGCAATGTACAAAGACATCCTTGATGAAAACCTGCTCCAGAGCGCTCTTGACCTCAGACTGGGGTGAAGGTTCATCTTCCAACAGGACAACGACCCTAAGCACAGCAGCCAAGATAACAAAGGAGTAGCTACGGGACAACTCTGTGAATGTCCTTGAGTGGTCCAGCCAGAGCCCAGACTTGAACCCGATTGAACATCTCTGGAGAGATCTGAAAATGGCTGTGCACCGACGCTCCCCATCCAACCTGATGGAGCTTGAGAGGTCCTGCCAAGAAGAATGGGAGAAACTGCCCAAAAACAGGTGTGCCAAGCTTGTAGAATCATACACAAAAAGACTTGAG
This sequence comes from Xyrauchen texanus, assembly GCF_025860055.1. Classification (NCBI taxonomy): domain Eukaryota; kingdom Metazoa; phylum Chordata; class Actinopteri; order Cypriniformes; family Catostomidae; genus Xyrauchen; species Xyrauchen texanus. The sequence continues at coordinate 8,696,356 of NC_068305.1, forward strand.
GCTGTAATTGGTGCCAAAGGTGCTTCAACAAAGTATTGAGCAAAGGCTGTGAATAGTTATGTACATGTGATTTTTTTATTTTTTATTTATTTATTTATTTTTATTTATTTTTTTATTTGTAATAAATTTGCAAAGATTTCAAACAAACTTCTTTCACATTGTCATTATGGGGTATTGTTTGTAGAATTATCAGGAAAATAATTAATTTAATCCATTTTGGAATAAGGCTGTAACATAAACAAATTTGGAAAAAGTGAAGGACTGTGAATACTTTATGGATGCACTGTATAGATGGATGGATAGATAGATGGATGCACTGTATATATCAGAATATATTTATTTGGGTGATATACTGTATAATATATTTATAATCATTTTAACCTAGCCCTAAAACATAAAATAAAGCACTATGACAAGTGTTACAAATAAAACATGGCGGTATTACATCAAAATTAAAAATTTCAGGGGGCATTCTGTTCGTTTTTGGTGGCATTTTTCCCAGAGCCCCTATTGAAGTATCTCTGCTTTCTAGTTGTCTTTGGTGCTTTCTTCCAAAGCAGCTGGCAATTTTTTGTTTTGGAAGTTTTCCTGAGAGGTCTGTGTAATACAAAACACCACAGCGTGTGTTTTGCAACAGTACACTTTATTATTATCAGCGTTATGTTGTCACACGCAGTTAAAGAGTCGTAATGAGTTCTCATGTGCAGGAAGTTCTCCTCCTGTGCTGTTGCTATGAATTGCTGTGATTATGTGAGCGTGCCGTGGGACTCTAAATGAGTGTAATATGATGTTACTGTCATTTCAGCACAGCTGACCCGTGAGTGATGTGTTGTGGTCTGTTGTGATAGGGGGTGGGGCAGATACAAGCGCTGCCGCTAAACTCTCACTAATTGAATAGGTGTGTCACTTTGTCTTTTCTGCATTCACACTGCAGAGGAGGCCTGGCTGTGAACATCGTAATGTGAATTTACATAGGTCCATTTGATTTGTCAGCTGTGTGGCAGGAGATGGTGTTTGTCTGTAGGCTCAGTTAAATACATCAAGAAGGATTTTCCACCCAGCAAGTTGTGTGTACCTGGGCATCCTGGACATCGCTAATTTGAAAGGTAAAGAATCCACATGTAGGTGTGTGAACATTGGTTTATTTCAGGTTTAGTTTATAATGTAAACAGCAGCTTCTTTACATTTAAAAACTGACGGTATCTGAATAAATCGCTGTTCTAAATCTTCAACATCAGATGAAATTAGTTTGTTTGTTTGTTTGTTTGTTTGTTTTAATTTTGATATGATTTCATTTTTTTCTTATTAATTTGGGTATATTTCACTGTAAGATATTCTCTCTCAGCTAATGCAGTAAAAATATTCATTTAAAAAAAAATGATAACAACATGGCTCAATCTGTGCAGTTCAGTTGCTATTTATTTAACAGATATAATAATCAACACAACCAAAACTGAAGTAAATATTAAAGAAAAATATAGATATTGTGTTTTTTAGAATCAGTATTGGGATCATTCAAATGAAGATCGTGATTCATCGAAAAACCTGTATTTAAGGTATATTTTAACATTTATCACACAGTTGGGCCATTTAACAGTAAAGAAGGTGATTTTAAAATTGGTGAAAAACGTTTTCACCAATTTCACCAAGAGTAGTCTAAAAGATTTAGACTACTCCTTATATACGAATATTCATTGTATTGTAAGATCTTTATTAAAAAGCTCCATGCACATGTACTTTGTCAGCACCCATTTATTTATAAAATACACTGTATTTTTTAACGCAACTATTGCAGTTTCATTTTCACTCCTGTTTAGATGTCAACTAGAAGGTTTAGTTTGGAATCAGATTCTTTTTTTTTTTCCTCCCCAATTTGGAATGCCCAATGCGTTCTAAGTCCCTGTGGTGGCGTAGTGACTCGCCATCAATCCAGGTGGTAGAGGATGAATCTCAGTTGCCTCCGCATCTGAGACCATCAACCCGCATATTTTATCACGTGGCTTGTTGAGCATGTTACCGCAGAGACATAGCGCTTGTGGAGGCTTCACGCTATTCACCACGGCATCTATACACAACTCGCCACACACCCCACCAAGAGCGAGAACCGCATTATAGCCACCACGAGGAGGTTACCCCATGGAATCAGATTCTTGACTGTTATTAATTGCGTTCTGTTGTCATTTAGGTCATTCTAGGTCTGTTGAGCAATTAGTAATGTTCTGCATCGGACACAATGCTGTCTCTGTCTCTATTAAGCAACAATGAATCTCTTTTGCAAAGCTGACTAATGTGCACCACTGATGCATGGCAAAAATGTAACCATGTCAGCATTAGTTTATTCTGGGCTGCACTGGTACAAAGGAAAAATGCTTGCAGTGCTGTAAGTAGATGGATTTGGGTTGTCTTTTATACTGTAGTTAAAAATAGGAAATCAAGTTAAGCTCTTTTTATTTCAGATTTGCTGGAGTTACACCACACCGCTATTTTTAAGGTGCTTAGCTGTTGTTACCTGCCAATGCCTCTTTTAGGAAGCAATTATCTCTATCTCATTCTGCTCAATTACTGTCACATTTGATCAGGACTGGTAACTTGTTTTAGGTCGAAAGACGGACCTTAAGACCCCTGCATACTTCCTACAATACGTGACGTAATTTAGAACAAAATCTGGCCAAAAACGTGAGCTTGTTTCGATGATTCGGAAAAGCTTGCCAGGGCAAACTTTTGGGAATACTTCTTACCGGCTACTAAACACCTTACTGTCATTGGTCCATATCATCAGTAGGTGTGACCTGTAGCTCCACCTACTTTGAGGCCGACAGCTAGTTCCCATTTAGTCAGTTAAGATAAGTCAACATGAACACTGGTGTGCAGAGTTATTAGCAAGTCAAGTCAAGTCAATTTTATTTGTATAGCGCCTTTCACAACACCATCGTTTCAAAGAAGCTTTACAGAAGATCAGGCATTAACAGACGATAAAACTGTAATGTTTATAATGTCGATGAATCATCATTGTGTAATTAGATAAAATACGATAGTGAATTGTGTTTACAAATAAGTAATTAAATAATAATTGTATTTATAACCCCAGTGAGCAAGCTGAAGGAACACAAAACTCCATAAGATGTTGATTAATGGAGAAAATTAACCTTGGGAGAAACCAGACTCACTATGGGGGCCAGTTCCCCTCTGGCTAACATTATGAATGTAATGTAAATATTAATTATGTATAGTTAAAGTCATGGTTTAAAATTATTAAACTAAGTAAGTGTTAAGGGTCAGTGTTTAAACATTGATTTTGTATGAACTGTAAGATTAATGACTAATGTCTTTGAAGTCCATCCTGTATTAACTGCAGAAGTTCACATAGATGCAATTGTCCTTGTTAATTGGCTGATGAAGGCTTTTGTTGGCAATAGTTAGTCTATGCATTCCATTTCAAGATCGGAAGTGAGCGTTCTCGAGTAATTGTGCGCATCTTTAGCTTGTCAAGTGTAATATTAACTAAGATATGACATAAAACTTCTTGAAAATATCCATGTTTTTTATCCCCAATTTGGCATGCCGTATTCCCACTACTTACTAGGTCCTCGTGGTGGCGTGGTTACTCACCTCAATCCGGGTGGTGGAGGACAAGTCTCAGTTGCTGTCAATCTACACATCTTATCACGTGGCCCGCTGTGCATGACACAGCGGAAACTCACAGCATGTGGATGCTCATGCTATTCTCCGCGATATATGCAAAACTTGCCACACGCCCCATTGAGAGTGAGAACCACTAATCGAGACCACGAGGAGCTACCCAGGCCCCCCTCTTGAAATGTCTATGTTAATGTTTCACATGATTCACATGTGATTCTCATGTATTTATTTATAGCCTAAAACTGTACATGATATTAAATTCCTGACCTGATGTGATTTAATGTCGGAGCTCGTCTTTCCGTCTCTTAAAGTGGACCACATTTATATCCACATTGATTAAGGAAATTAACTGTTTAAGACTTTATTTCGAATAAAGTTAAAACGCTCCATAAAGGTTTAAATGCAACCATAGAGGATTCATCTACTACGAATATTCCTCCTTATGTCTTTTTCCTTCTTTTTTAAACTGTGCTAAATGTGTAAATGTTAAGTGGTCTTGAACTCTGATAAGGCACTATATAAATGTAAACTTATTATTATTATTATTATTTTAACAAAGAAATGGTGTCCTATCGTAAAAATACTAGTCTTACGAGACTTTCACCTGTTTGTAGGTTATATTGATTTCATTTTAATTTCTTTTAATGTTTGAATTTGCATTTATTTTTCACTGCAAAATATGTATTTGACATATCACATTTTGCTTGACACCTCTTGCCTCCAGAATAATGTTGTTATACATGCACTCAAAAAAAAACAAGAAGTTCACTGAACGTAATTATATTGAGGAAAACTTTTACACACAATTAAATATAATTTTGCCAACAAAAAATTATTGGTTTAAACTGACTTGTTCTGGTTATAGAAAAGTGAAAATTAATCCCAGAACAACAACAAAGGACCTTGTGACGATGCTGGAGGAAATCGGTAGACAAGCATCTATATCCACAGTGCTACGTGTCATATACATATCCGACATAACCTGAAATTTTGCTCCGCAAGGAAGAAGCCATTGCTCCAAAACCACTGACTACAAGTGCACATGGGGACAAAGATCTTACTTATTGGGGAAAAGTTCTCTGGTCTGATTAAACAAAAATGTAACTGTTTGGCCATAATGACCATCTTTATGTTTGGAGGTAAAAGAGCATGGGGGTGTCAGCATCATGTTGTGGGGGAGCTTTGCTGCAGGAGGGACTGGTGCAGTTCACAAATTAGATGGCATCATGAAGAAGGAAAATGATGTGGATATATTGAAGCAAAATCTCAAGACGTCAGCCAGGAAGTTAAAGCTCGGTCGCAAATGGGTCTTCCAAATGGACAATGACCCCAAGCATACCTCCAAAGTTTTGGCAAAAGGGCTTAAGGACAACAAAGTCAAGGTCGAGTGGCCATCACAAAGCCCTGACCTCAATATAATAGAACATTTGTGGGTAGAACTGAAAAGGTGTGTGCGAGCAAGGAGGCCTACAAACCTGACTCTGTTTCACCAGTTCTGTCTGGAGGAATGGGACAAAATTCCAGCAACTTAATGTGAGAAGATTGTGGGAGGCTACCCAAAACGTTTGACCCAAGTTAAACAATATAAAGCCAATGCTACCAAATACCAACAAAGTGTATGTAAACTTCTGACCCACTGGGAACGTGATGAAAGAAATAAAAGCTGAAATAAATAATTCTCTCTACTATTATTCTGACATTTCACATTCTTAAAATAAAGTAGTGATCCTAACTGACCTAATACAGAGAATGCTTTCTAGGATTAAATGTAAGGAATAGTGAAAAACTGAGTTTAAATGTATTTGGCTAAAGTGTATGTAAACTTCTGACTTCAACTGTATTCATTTACATTAATGTAAGTGCTTTTATAAAATGATTAGCTGCCTTTTAACCCTCAAAAAATTGGCCCCATTCACTTCCGTTGTAAGGGCCTCTCTGTAACCTTCATTTTAGCTTTTTTTTAAAGAAAAGGAGGGACAAGTCAAAATACATTTTTGTGGTCATCAACATTATCCCACAAATGCTGTCAATTGAGTTTATCTTGTATTAAATCTGGAATATTCTTTTAAAGAGTTGAGGCCATGAACTCCCTGGCCCCCTTGAATTCCATAGAAGCCAGCCAATCAGATTGGAGCTTGCCATTTTGTGCAAAATATCCATCATACAGTGTGTGAACAGTTTGTAGTCTTGTCTGAAGCTGAGATTACGATCTTCACTTTATAGTTCTCCATATTATCAGAAAACACGTTATTTGTGATTCATCTGTTTATTCTAGTGTGTATATATATATATATATATATATATATATATATATATATATATATATATATATATATATATATATATGAGAGAGAGAGAGATATGAGTTGATGGCATGCAAAAAAGATATGCACATACAGTACAAATACACACACAGTCAGGCCCAAACTATTAAATATTTCGTAGGGTAAGTAGAATCAAAGAAATGAGGCCAAAGTGTAGCATGGCTATTTGAATTGATAGAGTGCAATTATATGTGGGTAATTTAATACAACAACTGATTCATGCTGGCACATTTACCAGTACAGTACAGATACAGTCCAGGGAGACAGAAACAATCCAACTGGAATGACAGAGTTTAATGCATTACTTGGACTGTTGATGTCAAACACAATGGATGACTAGAAATACAACAGCTATTTCCCTCTAATTCCTTTTGTATTGATTTCACACGGTCAGACCACTTTTCCTACATCCATTGCAATAACAGCATATCTTATTGCATGTGTTATGTTTTTGTGATTTAGATATTTTTTGAGTGGTCCCCAACTGGTATTTGGAAAGCTTTTTTCAAGTTTAGCTTGATCAACAGCTGCAAGAATGTTCCATTTGCTGTTTTTCTTTCTGCGTCATTAGCCTATGTTTTCATAGAAGCTCTGGCAGTCTTGTAGGGTCACTGTCACATCAAACTGCAGTTGGTTTAAAGGGGCCATACCCAGACAGCAGAATTATCTTGGCCTGGATCTGGCTGCATTCTGCCTGCGAGTTTGGCCCACATACTGTGCGGAATTACGGTCCAAAATTGGCCCCAAAAGCCACTTACCAAAAGTAAGCCGTAACCACCCCAGAAAGTGGCCAAAACTCAGCCACACTTATCCTGTCCCCCCAGCATGCAGCCGGAATTGGACCTAAACTGTGCCAGAATCCACAAACATCAGCCAGAAAACAGCCAAAGGTGCCAATTCAGCCAGATAACAGCCTAAACATTACTGAGCCCCATTTATATGTAATATTTTCAGTGGCGAACTATCGGGGCCAGCTAAGCCTTCTCTGCTCTCCTAACATGCCTAATTAATAAATATTTTTTTCATCCTGTTATTCTTATTCACCTTTTTGCCTATGCATTTTTAATCGCTTTCCACAATTAATTAATCTACAAATGAAAAGGGGAAAACAAAGTTTATCCAATCAGAATTTATTCCTCGAAGCTTAAAGCAAAGCGTGACGCCTGTTTTAAATCACATACCGAAGCAGAGCTCCTTAGCAGAAGCACCGCGTTAGTCTGAGCTCCACCCTGTTAGTGTCAATATCCGCTGAATCCCTCAACAGTGCAATAAATGGGCATCTAGTGTCAGATTCATCAGCCAATCAGATTGATTTATTTGCTCTTGGTGGGAATATTCTTTTAGATAAGTCCCAGTCAAGGCCTCTGAAAAAATGGTTTTGTGCCTCTGTGAGATGGCACCACTTTGGATTTCTTTTAACAGCCTAGGTGAACAGCATACATGATCAGTGAACATACAGATACATTTAATTGGACAGCAGATGAAATCTAACTCTGAATAAAGAGGTCCTTTAGCACATTCCAAGGACTGGTCGCACATCATAACAAAAGACTAGAACTTTCTGTTTGAACAAGCTCATATCAAGATGGTTCTAGATTTAAGGTTAATTCCAGAAATATTTACAACAAATGCACATACCAATCCCACCTCTCTTAATATCCAGGCTTCTTCCTATTCACACCTCTCCAGTTGACCATTTTTGGTAAATCTTTTTTATGGTCCGCTTCATTATTCTCCAGACTGTGTTCTTTATTTCAATGCCACCCAATGACCCTAGTCCAGATACCTGAAATTTTGTGAAAACAGGCAGTCAAGATTAAGCCAACAATACTAGCGCATACCTAGCACTGGCACAAAACTTGCCAGATTTAATATTCAATAAAATGTAAATTAATTCAAAAGGAAACCACCCACCACACAAACACTTAAATATTATTACTGTTAAACACAACACTATAGTAATTCATAAATTCATGGTGGGTTTTATACATTTAACAGTGATAATCAGATACAGACTTTCAAGTACCAAATGTTTGTAATTGACTGTGTTGCCCACCACCGTTCTGGTTTCTGGACTGGATCGAAGTGAAATCCTCAATGAGAAGACACTTCGATCCAAACCGTTTACAGCTGTGATCTCTGTGATGTTATTTGACTGCTGATCTTGCACTACTAATTTGGTTCCTTCTTTTCTCCATCATTATTTCCTGTTTTGCTATCTCGTGTAGCAGTGCTGAAACTTTTAACACGTTAATCTGGTATGCGAGTTATACTGAACGTATTATGGCAATTGAATGAATGTTAACAGTCTTACATCTTAAGAATGGATCACAGCATCAGGTCTTAGCTTGAACTCCTCAACAGGACTTAGTTGGTGGATTGATGTTGAAGTTTCATATTAAGACTTTTGAGGCCACACAGATGAGCTGTTGTGTTGTGGTTCTTCAGATGCCAAAGGAGTGCTTCTTTTCAATGCTTTTTTTATTTGAGGGAGTGGAGGTAACAAACTCTTTTGTGGAACATCACTCTCATAATCATCAAGCAAGCGACAGCTTTGTCTTTGGGAAGGTAAACACTCAAAACTAGATTTTAAAAACTTTTTGACCACATATAATACCAGTCTCTGCAACTTGAGCAAAAGGTTTCTTTTGTATCTTATGTAAACATTAATTGTGAATATTTTTCAAGAAAATTTCCAAGTCCTTAATTAAGTCAGTAATTAAGAAATGGAAAACATATGGCACAGCAGTAAATCTGCCTAGACCCGATCAGGCCATCCTCAAAAACTGAGTGACTGTAAAAGAAGGTGACTAGAGGGGGGCCACCAAGATACCTATAACTTCTCTGAAGGACTCACAAGCTCCAGTGGCTGAGATGGGAGAGACTGTGCATACAACAACTGTTGCCTGTGTCCTTCATCAGTCGTAGCTTTATAAGAGAGTGGCAAAGAGAAATCCACTATTGAAACCCATATGAAATCTAGGCTAGAGTTTTCCAGAATGCTTGTGGGAGACTCTGAAGTTAGCTGGAAGAAGATTCTATAGTCTAATGAGACCAAAATGGAGCTTTTAGGCCATCAAACCAGACGTTTGGCACATACCAAGCACAGCACATAATGCTCCCACAATTGCATACCTGAGCATGGCTCCAAATCCATAATCAAGTTTACAGATGACACCACGGTGGTAGGCCTGATCAGCGGTGACGATAAGACTGCCTACATGGGAAGAGGTATATACCTGGCATTGTGGTGTGCCAACAACAATCTCACACTCAACACCCAGAAGACCAATGAGCTGATTGTGGACCACCGGCGGACTAGGAAGGGCCACACATACACTCCTATCTACATTGATGGGGACGAATTGGAGTGTGTGACTAGCTTCATGTTCCTGGGTGTCCATATCTCTGAGGATCTTTCCTGGACCTACAACACCTCCACTAATCTGTAATCTGTAATCACAGCAGTGCTGATTTAGGGCCATATAGCATGATTGCGAGTGTGATATTACTTATATACAACAGTTCAATGAACAAGTAAATGTAATTTTTTGGGAGAAAAACTGAGTACAGTCATAAAAAACATATTTGTGCATGGAACTACTTTCTTACGCAGCGGATCAGAATCTGCTGATGCTGGTTCAAAACAAATGATGTGTCCAAGCCTCCATTAGTTATTAAGAAATGTCACTTCAGAAATAGTATCATGGCTTGTGCTGTTTCTAACAAATTATTGGATAAACAAGGGTGTTTGTGTGTGTGTGTGTGTGTGTGTGTGTGTGTGTGTGTGTGTGTGTGTGTGTGTGTGTGTGTGTGTGTGTGTGTGTGTGTGTGTGTGTGAGAGAGAGAGAGAGAGAGAGAGAGATAGAGAGATGGAGCATGTGTGATCAACTGTTGCCACACCCAAGCAGAGATGCTGTCAGCTTTCTAAAGCTCAGCTTATTCAGTGGAAAAATAGTCATCCAAGTGGGGGTATTTCTCCCTATTTCGCGGTAGCCGGTGCGCAAGATTTGATCACTATAGGAACCCCAATGTCCTCCGCCATTTTAAACCGCATGTCCTGTCCGGTCAGAGGTAAGCACCTTGAGTTTGTGTAATTAAGAGAGTCTATTGTGTCTCTCAGCTGTGGTGAGCCTTAATGCTGAAGTTGTTCGTTTAGTAGTGTAGTAGTAATACGAGCTATCACGGAGCACTGTTGTATGTACACAATGACTGATGCATATTCACTTCAGGTCACAAAACTGGCTCATATTAAACACAAAAATTATATTTGACATAAAACAGTAACGGGTTTTGGCTAATTTCAAAGTGACAATTTATTGTAAATACATTATTTTATGGCACCCAGTCTTTCACTCTTGTCACATACAATTCATCACAAGCTCATAACTATAGCTCACAATAATGTTTTGCCATGACAGATTCAAGCAACAGCACAGCACCGCTCCTAAATAGCAGTGCAGGAAACACGGATTCTTATTTTTGGTGCAGAACATTGCTTTGTGGAACTTGTGGAAGAAAAAGATCTTGTGTCCCACTTTGTGATCATCCCTTGGTAGGAGCTCTTTGCACACATCACCTGTAAGACCAGAAACAACTGACTATAGAAGAAGACTGTTGCTAGCACCCTTGCAGCATTGAAAATGTTTTACTTTATGAATTGTGGTCAGACACATTTTGGAATGCAATAGTGCTTGAAATTGAGCTTGTGTACCTAGAGGTGTTTGCTTTCACATACTCAAGTCAGGAGACAAATCACAGCTTTTTCTTCCTTCATAAGAGTTGATTCTTGCAATGCCTGGATCCTTAATCAAAGAGGAACTATACAAATTATGTCACAAGACATTAATCATGGTCATAGATGCCCTTTTTGCCATTTGAATAATGGATGATGTTTCTTGAGGGGCCATGAGCTGCTCGTTGTGTTTCCTGAGGTCAGCTGTGAGAGTTTGTGTATGTGTGTGTTGTCAGAGTTGTTTGCACACAGTGGGCATACAAGTCGTCATTAAAATGGACTTATCCCAGATTCCATAGAGACAGCTGGGTATAATGAGCAAGGCAGCTCACAGTAGATGTGGCATGATAGCCTAATCCTCAGTATCACCCCTGTCATCAGAGCCATAATCCCAGTCCCATAGCTGTATGAATGTTTTGTCCCCAGATGTCTTTGCAACATTTATACAACAGAATACTGGATTACACAACCCAAACTAAATTATTTTTTAATACCCTTCAAAGGGGGCATATTACAAGGAATACAATTTCCCTTGGACTTTTTAAATAAAAGATATTGATATCTTTGAAAACATTCTGTAACTTCCTCCCCTGTCCAAAAAAAACTAAACAAACTACACTGCAAAAATGACTCCGTCTGAACTTCTGATGACACATGGATAAATACATCAATGTATGACAGTACTAAGCACCATAAGAACTAACGATGAGTTTAAAATGAGGGAAAGCACCATGGTATTACCATCAGATGCAAATGACTGTACCATGCCACTCTGAAAGGATCCTTGTCTTAGGATCATTGGAGAAACATCACCATAGCACCCACAAGCTTATTTTATTCTTACAATATCAATTATTTTTGAATCCTAGTTGTTTGGCTGCTAAAATGTGTACTAATATACTTTGCATGGTAAAGACTAGCATGAATGGACCCAACTGGGCAAGACCTGAATCTCTGTGGGATGGCAGTGAACTTCTAACCCCACCCAAATTTATGCCCCAAGGGGCAGCTAGCCAGTTCAAAGCTAGTAATAGGTCACCTGTGACATTTATCTGTTACCCCTATTGGCTACAGGGAAAGGTTAGCATGTGAAAAAGCACATGCTTTTAACTCAGAACAGGTGAATGCTATGTGTCCAAGATGAGGAACTCCAGAGCATACTGATACATTTTGGCAGTTAACATCAGGCTAGGTGAAAGAGAAAGAAGTTACTTTATTTACCTCGTTTAAAGTTTCCTCTTACAAAAGCAACCCATGAGAAATTCTATGCATCATACTGTGAAGATTGCTTAAGCGTGGTGTACTGAGACAAACCCACAGTGACCAATGATCAAAATGCAGTATAAAATAGATTTTGTTTTTATGAATATTCAGAATTGAGGGTTATCGTTATATAATTACTTACATTTATATTTATTAACCTATTGATATTATTTAATAAGTCATTAATTGATAATATTAAGTTAATAATTATTTTGCTTAAGGTGCTTGGGATTGGAAAATAACTTGGGCTGTGAATCAATTTCAGTAAAATGTAATAAAAAAAAATAAAAATTATTATGAATATAATATGTAATAATGATAATGATTCAGATTACCCAAAGACAATACATTAATGTGGTTAGTGTTACCACAATACCGACTTTTCAGTAGTGGGTACAGATACCAGTTAAATTTCATGGCTCTCGATACCAATATCGATACCACAGCAAAACTATGCTAATATGGAAATGTGCTATTGAACACACTCCTTTAGTCTATTTAAAAGTTACATTTCAATGTAAATAATACATTAAAACAAAAGCATGTGTCCTTGAAATGTTTTTTAATTCATTATGTAAGTTTTTTTGAATTTTGTGTTTTAAAGTTTTATTTAATTTCATCATTAAAATAGTGTCTAATCAAATGTATTCCTAAAAACAAATATTTCAACATACAATTGCATTTTCTTTTTACCAAACTTTTCAGTACAACAGCACTGTTGGTGGTGATATATTGCTTAATTATTACTATTATTTTATTATTGATCATTACTATTATTACTACAGTGAATATTAAATTGTACTATACAGTTGTAATATATTTCTGTCATCATTTCTTCAATGTCAGGCATCTAGCTTTAGTTTTGAATCAAGCTTTTATTTTGACGTGTGCTTTTGATGGAAGTAGTCGCGTGTCAGTCAGACAGCGTATGGCTATCGAATTGAGTCTGTACTCTGTACAGCCGGTAAGACAGAAACACTGATATCATGACATCTTTTTATTTTAGTACCGACTTGATACCGAAGTAATGGTACTTTTGACATCTCTAAAAGTGGCAGACAAGGAAAACACTGATTAAAATATACAAAAGTGGCTTTAGAAATCAATATATTGTGGTTACAGCTGGAGTTGTTCTTACTGCTCCCTGCTGACTGAAACTTGTAAAAACATGGAGGTGGTGTTTGAAGCATGAATTGTGCTGTTGGTATGAAAATTCCTTTAGTACAGTGATTTTCACTGAAGAAATACAGCAGGGTTGTCTGCCGAATCACACGCACCACTCGCCAGGCCACATCTTTGGCATCACCTTCTTTTTAAACATTTCATAAGCAAAATAATAATAAATTTTGTCTTCTCCCTAAAACTTCTTGGATTGCAATATATCAGAGGACTTTTTTGTTTAGAAGAGCAAGCCAAACCACTCAAACGTGGAGCAAGTAGAGTAGATTGCCTAATTTTCCAATTACATGTTTATGTATCAAGTGTTTGTTTGATCTAAAATACATTGGAAAACTGTCTAGTAGCCTAATCTATATTTGATCATCTGGATTAATCTAGACTGTCTTTTGGAGCATTTTGAAATAGAAGTGAGTGAAGTTTTTCATGGGCTTCTAAATTTCAAACCACAGGCTGATGTGGGAATGGAAACCTCGAGATTAGAGCAGAAGTCACTTAAGAATCGTGTGTCATCAAGGATTCTTTGAGTCCAGCTGCCCATCCTTGTTCTTGCCAAACCTACTATGAAGGGAGAGACCAGTTACGATTTCACTGCTCCCTTTGCATTCCTTTGGTCTTACTGAGCAACAAAGATCTATCTCTGTATTTCAAGTCTTTTATGAGTACACCCAAGCACAGCCATTAGGACCTCCCACCTTAAGGAAAGAGGTGTTCAATGTTTGTTCACGTGAGGGTGTGTGTAACAGAAACCAATGCCTTCAGCTCAGTCGACTTTCGGTTATGGGAGGAGCCAGTACCAGTGCTGTATTGGACAGCACCCAGAAGCCTTTAGGGGAAGACTTGAATGAAACTAGAAAGGAGTATGACAACAGAAGAGAGAAAATAGATGGCCTAGAGTTCCTGGTGAGCTGGAGGAAAGACAGCACCAAGCAATGAGTTTTTTGGGCCATAACAAGGAGAACTCTTGGGGAATGGTTCTCCAACCAAATCTGGAAGTTGCTACACTTAGTAATTGGGAGGAGCGAAGTCATTTCACTGGCTTTAATCGAAGGTTATCACGATGGTTTGGTGAGTCCAGAGGCTTTTCTCTCACTTGCTATGGGGCTCCTTCACGGGCCCAAGTCAAGGAGGTATCAAAGGAGGTATTAAAAGTGTTAGTTTCAAGATTTTTAGTTTTGATTGATGGTTTTCAGTCATTTTAATTATTTGAGGCAACTAGGATTTCCTCAGTCATGATGTTGTCAATCACATTGTCACTCCCTACCAGTCACCCATCACAAATCTTCTGTTGTCAAACTCAGAATTGAGATCTAAGGACATGAGTCCATCACCAGCAAGGGAGGCCAGTTGTCTGGAACTAATAATAGTGCTATTGTATGGGAATTGGACATGCCAAATTGGGGAGAAAAGGGGATAAAAAAAAACAAATGGTGTTATTGTATCCTGAGGCCAGTCATTCTGAAAACCAATCCAATGTGTGTTGAGCAACTAGTTTATATGGAGGCCTGTGTGGGAACCTCGTCCTGATGTGGTTGCTGCAACGTAAAAATACTTTCAGCTGTCTAGTGTGACCACTTTAATTCTTATTGCAATTATGTTTTATGGTCAGACTCAAAGTTTTTGAAATTTTGCTATGAGCAGACCCAAGCTCCATTGAACACTCCGGCCTTGCTGTCTACTCTTTACATAGGCTGCTACATTTGGTCTACATAGGCTTAGGTTGGCTTGACACCCAAATATTTGTGAATACTGAAATGATATGAAATAGTTTTTACATATTATTCAACAGGAACATTTCCTGAGCCATAGAGCCAGTATACATAAAATAAATAATGTGTAGGATTAAAGAATTAACAACTAACTATCTATTAATGGAAAAATTTTACAAATGATAATCATAAGTTTTCTTATTGGGTCATCACATTGTCATCATTTTCAATTGGACTTCCAATGAAGTTCTAACAATGTAATACTCTTATAAGCATAAAATATATAGCTTACACAAATATTAGAGTAAAATAGTTGTTGATGTTATTGATGCTGCACTGTATTGAAAAAATATATGTATAGTATATTTATTATAGTATCTTATATACATTCGGCCACTTGAGAGATTACTATACTTGTTATTAGACGATTATTCACCAATACATCTGAACATCTGAATATGAATTAGTCTCAAGCCATAGAACATTTATTTGCAAAAGTTGTTTGCCTTAAGAATGGTGGTTTAAAATTCAACACCAGTTTTTGTTTTAATGACTTTGTACATTGTTTATTTGCAATTGCTGTCCCATTTCCAGTGGTGTATTTTGTATTTTTTTAAATGCACAGTGTCATTGACCACCCACCAACGGTTTTAAGATACAGAGGTGAAAGTCCAGTGCAAGGCGTAAAGGGGCTGGGCTGGCAGGAGACGGCAGTGCCATTTGAAAGTGTTTACTTTCAAAATGCTTGCATGGAAATGAAGGCAGAAAAATGAGTTTCGTTCCTCTGTCGCGCTACTGACAATGTTGTCTTTTTTGGTAGGTTCTGTTCTGTTCAGACCATTCCCTGGTTGATCAAAGGGTATGTTAATGTGCTTTTTTTTTCTTACTCTATCAGATGGGATGCATTAGCACATACTCGTCCTGATCTTAATCCTTAGACTCCATAGACTTGCATGCCAAAGATCTTAAAAACACAAGTTTGCATTCCAATCGCAGCAAACAGAATTATCATTTAGGATTATTGTCCATTGTGAATGCCTGATCTGACAATGATTTAATGGGAGAAATATGATGTGCTATGACAGTCCCTTGCTCACTGTTACGTTTATCAGGTGCATATGGAAACACTCTTGGTTTGAAGCAATGCTTTTTTATACTTTCTGTTTCTGACCATTTAAATGGGTCATAAATTTAGTCAGGCATTTGTAGTGTACATGCGCAGTGTTTGGCTGTTTTTATGAGATTACGTGAGAAATGTATTCATTCAAGGAAATACTATTTGAGACAGCTATGTGCATTTATTTATTTGTTTAAGCTTCCAGTGAATTTTACATCTTCGTGGCTTTTTATGGCTATGTGTTGTTGTGTCATTTATGTAATGATTATTGCATAATAGTAAAATGACACACAAATTCCATACATGAGTCTGTCATTTGAGATTTCGTAAAATGGGTGTGAAGATAACTCCACTTATTAAATAGGCTTGGGAGGTAAAGAATAGACTTGCATTGTTTTGTTGGGCTATCTAACTGAATTGTATTAAATTTCATTAACACGTTTAATAGTGGAAACAAAACATCTTTCCTGTTTTTAGACTTGCTGTTTGACCATTTGAAAATGTGGGCTTGTAAGATATTTTTCTAAGGCAGAAGTCATTGTAAAGGCAAATTGAGGCAGAAGTAAGTATGTGACTGTTCACAGATTGAGTGGTGTCTTTCGGATTTTTGTGTGCAGTGTTGGGAAAGCTACTTTGTAAATTAAGATGGTGCCTAAACAGTCTTCACATTAGTGGCATGACAAATAAACCTGTTATTCAAATTTTGAAAAAAATATACAATACACTGAAATCGAGCAGTGGACATGCATGTGACTGGGAATGATTAGGGCTGTCACGATTATGAAATTTGGCTGAAGATTAATGGTCAAACAAATAATTGGGATTATGATGATTAATTGTCTGTTTTAGGGATATTGTGAATATTTGTCTCTTTGGGCTTTCATGAATTATTGTCATATAAATTGTCATTTATTAAGGTGCACGTGTGCTTCATACACCTTAAGAAGTCATTTTTACATATGTAACTTCAAATATATAAATCAAATAGTAAAATAGTGATAGATGATTTCCTTTTTAATGCTTTAAAAAAGTAACATGAAAAATTATGTTTTAAATATCAAAATATTTCAAAATAATTAAAATATGTCTCAATTTACATTGTTTCTGGAACTCGTGTGTATATATATATATATATATATATATATATATGTGTGTGTGTGTGTGTGTGTATGTATATATATATATATATATATATATAGTGGATACAAGGGATACATTTATATACATATACATATATATATATAAAATGTATCCCCTTTTCTCCCAATTTGGAATTCCCACTTCCAATTGGTCCTTGTGATGGTGTGGTTACTCACCTCAATCCGGGTGGTGGAGGACAAGTATCAGTTGACTCCGCTTCTGAGACTGTCAATACGCGCATCTTGTCACGTGGCTCACTCTGCATGACACTGCGGAGACTCACGGCATGTGGAGACTCATGCTACTCTCCGTGATTTACGCACAACATTCCACGCGCTCCATTGAGATCAAGAACTCCTAATCGCGACTATGAGGAGGCTACCCCATGTGACTCTACCCTCCCTAGCAACCGGGCTAATTTGGTTGCTTAGGAGACCTGGCTGGAGTCACTCAGCACACCCGGGATTCAATCTCGCGACTCCAGGGGTGGTAGTTAGCGTCAATACACACTGAGCTACACAGGCCCCCTTATATAATTTTTTTTTAAAAATGTTTTTATATTATATTATTTTTTGCAAAAGTAAAATATTTGTTGTATTTTCACATGTCATTTGAATGCTCTTTGATTAAACCCATGAGCCCTTATTTCTCATTAAGCAAAACCTTTGAGATTTTGTTTGATTATTTTTATTACTCCACAGAAATAAAGCATGTTTCTCCTGTGTGCCAATGCTTGTCATTAACACTGTGTGTATGAACCCACAATGACCAGGAACATTTGCCATTACACGATCGCATCTGAGCGCTTGAAGTAGTTCACACACTCTTCCAGACAGGAGCTGCTCTGGTTGACATCTGTGGGGCAGCTCAGTGACGCTCTGAGTTCAACTGAATTACAAATGCACCTTTTTTGGTCATTAAATTGTGATTGGAATTTGAAGTGTACAATAGATACAACTAGATAGGTACATTTCCTGAAGAAAATGTGAGTGGTGCTTGCCGTGGCAAAACTCGTCAAACAGCATGTTGTAACTGGAAAAGAACAAAAATTATGGTCATAAATAAATCAACCCAGAAGTCTGTACGATTTTCTGGTGCAGAAATATGTGATTTGTTACTCGGTTGCTAGGGTAAGCCCGTGTGGTTGCTATGCAGTTACCAAGGTAATACAATACATGGCTCCTTTCCATCCTGAGTGAAATAAGTCAACCCGGAAGTCTGTAGTGTGTTCTGGTGCAGAGATATGTGATATGTTGCTCGGTTGCTAGGGTAACTCCATCTGGTTGCTAGGCAGTTACCATAGTGATACTAATCAAGTCTCCTGGCCATCCTGATTAAAATAAATCAACCCGGAAGTCTCTATGTTTTTGTGATGCAGAGATATGTGATTTTTTACTCGGTTGCTAGGGTAACCCCATCTGGTTGCTAGGCAGATACCATAGTGATACTAATCAAGTGTCCTTGCCATCCTTATTGAAATAAGTCAACCCGGAAGTCTCTACGTTTTTCTGATGCAGAGATATGTGATTTGTTACTCGGTTGCTAGGGTAAGCCCATCTGGTTGCTAGGCAGTTACCATAGTGATACTAATGAAGTCTCCTTGCCATCCTGATTGAAATAAGTCAACCCGGAAGTCTCTATGTTTTTGTGATGCAGAGATATGTGATTTTTTACTCGGTTGCTAGGGTAACCCCATCTGGTTGCTAGGCAGATACCATAGTGATACTAATGAAGTGTCCTTGCCATCCTTATTGAAATAAGTCAACCCGGAAGTCTCTACGTTTTTCTGATGCAGAGATATGTGATTTGTTACTCGGTTGCTAGGGTAAGCCCATCTGGTTGCTAGGCAGTTACCATAGTGATACTAATGAAGTCTCCTTGCCATCCTGATTGAAGTAAGTCAACCCGGAAGTCTCTATGTTTTTGTGATGCAGAGATATGTGATTTGTTACTCGGTTGCTAGGGTAAGCCCATCTGGTTGCTAGGCAGTTACCATAGTGATACTAATGAAGTGTCCTTGCCATCCTGATTGAAATAAGTCAACCCGGAAGTCTCTACGTTTCTCTGATGCAGAGATATGTGATTTGTTACTCGGTTGCTAGGGTAACCCCATCTGGTTGCTAGGCAGTTAACATAGTGATACTTATCAAGTGTCCTTGCCATCCTGATTGAAATAAATCAACCCAGAAGTCTCTCTGATTTTCTGGTGCAGAGATATAGTTACTGCTAAACGGTTGCTAGGGTACTCTGTGTAGTTGCTAGGGAGTGGCTTGGCAGCTGCCAATCATGAATCTCCAAAGGCTGCTTGTCAGTATGAATGATATAAACCAACTCCCATGCCTCTGTGACATTCAGAATGGAAGATATCCCTCTATGGATTTTGGTTGTTAAGGTGCTCGACAATGGTTGCTAGGGAGGGGCTAGGAAGTGTTGAAGTGATGCATGATTGGCTGTTTGCTGTCCCGAGTCAAACGAGACCACCCTTGTGTTTCTATGACACTTCTATCCGGAGATATCCCTTTGATCTTTTTCAATAGAAGTCTATGGGACTTGTTGCTAAGGTGCTCTTAATGGTTGCTAGGGCGTGGCTTGATAGCTTCACAATGATCCAGAGAGACTGATTGGTTGTCTGAGTAAAATGAGCCCACCCCCTCGTCTCTATGACACTGTGATCCAGAGCTATGTTCAATACAAATCCCTATGCCTTTTCATTTCATGGGCCGTCCTACACCATTATAAGTCAATTGGGGCATTTTTGGGCAGCTCCTGCCCCCAGGGGTGCAACTTTTACCCCATATTGAGGTATGCTCTTACAGAGCCTGCCAGCCTCTTCAAATGTGGCAAATCACACGTTTCTACGAAATCCTCGCTTGGAGCTGTGACGCGTCAAAGTTTGTCTCAATGTTAAGTCTATGGGATTTTTCGGCCGCTTTTTTGCCCCTGGGGCAAATACCGTACCCCGATCGCTTATAAAAGTCATAGCACACGTGTCCTCAATAGGCCGTTCGATTTGATACCTCATTCGTGGGTCTACGCCAAACGGTGCGGGACGAGTTAGGTGCCGAAGTTTTGTTAAGAGATATAGTAAAAATAACTAGATGGGTACATTTCCTGAAGAAAATGTGAGTGGTGCTTGCCGTGGCAAAACTCGTCAAACAGCATGTTGTAACTTGAAAAGAACAAAAATTATGGTCATAAATAAATCAACCCAGAAGTCTGTACGATTTTCTGGTGCAGAAATATGTGATTTGTTACTCGGTTGCTAGGGTAAGCCCATGTGGTTGCTATGCAGTTACCAAGGTAATACAATACTTGGCTCCTTTCCATCCTGAGTGAAATAAGTCAACCCGGAAGTCTGTAGTGTTTTCTGGTGCAGAGATATGTGATTTGTTACTCGGTTGCTAGGGTAACCCCATCTGGTTGCTAGGAAGTTACCATAGTGATACTAATGTAGTGTCCTTGCCATCCTGGTTGAAATAAATCAACCCAGAAGTCTGTACGATTTTCTGGTGCAGAAATATGTGATTTGTTACTCGGTTGCTAGGGTACTCTGTTTAGTTGCTAGGGAGTGGCTTGGCAGCTGCCAATCATGAATCTCCAAAGGCTGCTTGTCAGTATGAATGATATAAACCAACTCCCATGCCTCTGTGACATTCAGAATGGAAGATATCCCTCTATGGATTTTGGTTGCTAAGGTGGTCGACAATGGTTGCTAGGGAGGGGCTAGGAAGTGTTGAGGTGATTCATGATTGGCTGTTTGCTGCCCCGAGTCAAACGAGACCACCCTTGTGTTTCTATGACACTTCTATCCGGAGATATCCCTTTGATGTCTTTCATTAGAAGTCTATGGGACTTGTTGCTAAGGTGGTTTAAATTGTTGCTAGGGCGTGGCTTGATAGCTTCACAATGATCCTGAGAGACTGATTGGTCGTCTGAGTCAAATGAGCCCGCCCCCTTGTCTCTATGACACTGTGATCCAGAGCTATGTTCAATACAATATCCCTATTTCATGGGCTGTCCTACACCATTGTAAGTCAATGGGGGCAAATTTGGGCAGCTCCTGCCCCCCAGGGGTGCAACTTTTACCCCATATTGAGGTATGCTCTTACAGAGCCTGCCAGCCTCTTCAAATGTGGCAAATCACACGTTTCTGCGAAATCCTCGCTCGGAGCTGTGACGCGTCAAAGTTTGTCGCAATGTTAAGTCTATGGGATTTTTTGGCCGCTTTTTTGCCCCTGGGGCAAATACCGTACCCCCGATCGCTTATAAAAGTCATAGCACACGTGTCCTCAATAGGGCGTTCGATTTGACACCCCATTCGTGGGTCTACGCCAAACGGTGCGGGACGAGTTAGGTGCCGAAGTTTTGTACGGAGATAGATGTGAGATTACAATAGTGATGCTTTGCAAGCACCACTAAAAATAAAAAGTATAATAAGTATGTGAGATTACAATAGTGATGCTTTGCAAGCACCACTAATTATCTAAAATCACCACGGTTAGATCATATAACGTGATCATGCAATTATTTAATAATCGCGACAGGCCTTGGTACAAAGCTGTACTGCTGCAAAAAAAGAAATTGTAAAAAGAAAGCTTTGGGGTCCTGGGTAGCTCAGTGGTAAAGGCACTGGCTACTACCCCTGGAGTTCACTAGTCTGAATCCAAGGGCATGCTGAGTGATTTCAGCCAGGTCTCCTAAGCAACCAAATTGTCCCTGTTGCTAGGGAGGGTAGAGTCACATGGGTAACCTCCTCGTGGTCACTATAATGTGGTTCATTCTTGGTGGGGTGCGTGGGGAGTTGAGCGTGGATACCGTGAAGCCTCCACACATGCTATGTCATGCCACAAGGACTTAAAAGCACATTGGGATATGGGCATTACAAATTGGGAGAAAAATGGGAGAAAAATTTAAAAAAAAATTAAATTAAAAAAAAGAAAGAAAGAAAACTTTGACACAATGGGAGTAGACCTGAATTTAATGCTGTAAATGCCGTTTTCATGATTACTTGGCAGCTGTAATTGTAATATTGATTATTTATTTTGATTAATTGTGCAGCTCTATAGCACATAGAGACATAGAGCTTTGTCATGCTACACTCATTGGAAACACTGTTGTTTGAAAACACCTGAACTAATGTCATGTTACAGAATATATTAAAAAGAGTCATTTTTTAGTTTGAGAAAGGTATTGTGACTGTCAGTGATGACCAAATAAACCTCTTCTGTTTGTTTTTTTCTTCTGTTTACTCTTTAGAATCACCACGGTTGTCCAACACCTCTGTTGGCAGTAATGACCGGGCCTCTACAGCTACACTGTCTGATTGTTCTGACTTTCCAGAAATCCAGCGGCCCATAAGTGTGGTGTCCACCATCTCATCCGGATCAGGTTCCTCTCGGGATGACGTACCCCTGTCAGGCATCCCATCCACTGTTCCCATTGAGGCCAACTTGGACCTGAAGTTGACCCCTTCTGGGGACCCAAGTCAAACTCAGGACACTAACCTGACCCCGGCACCCAGTCTCTTCCTCCGGAAAAATAGCAGCAAAGCTCTAAACCACAGCAGCTCCTCTCAACACACTTTATCTCCGTTTGCTGCCAAAACCATGGCACCCAACCCTGAGCTCACCTACCTGGACAGAGTGGTCATGGAGATCCTTGAGACCGAGCGTATGTATGTGAGAGATCTGCGGAGTATCGTAGAGGTCAGAATCAGTCTTAATCTTTCCAGTTTTAGACTGTAATTTGTTAAACAAGTGCTTGTGTCAAGCTTCTTGCAAAATGGAAACAATGCTGCAAAAACGGCCAATATTTTTGCTGACAATTAGCAGAGAATCTCTGACTGCTTGCAGTTTCTCCACTTGTCAGGCAATCAGAAGCGTGTTTCACTTGGACAGATACTGTTTGAAGCCAACTTAACATGTCATATCGCTCTTTAAGTATAATTTCAACATCAATGTGCTGTTTTACATTTTATTGGACCTCGTTTTAATCTGGAGCATCTGCTGTAAGTAATGATAGGACATATTTCATTCCCAAGTAGAGAGCAAAAATTTGCCGAAAACATTGTTTTTCAATCTTGTCCCACAGCCCCACAGCCTGTCACACATTTACTCTTAAATGCACACAGATTATGTATTAATTTATTACAATTGCAGCCATGTTTGGTTTAATAATATGTTATGACTATATCACAATTGGTATGTTATTTTGATGAACTGTGCTGCCCTGAAAGATTGTAAAATGAGTCTGATGACACCCTCTTTTGGATATGTAGTGGCCAAATAAAAAGCACATTAAAATTATTGTGATATTCACAATATTGCTTAATTGTTTACTGCATGAAAATCATAACGATTAAATCGCAAATATTCAATATATTGCCTAGCCCTAGTTTCCAGTCACACTTAATATATTATAGTTTCTTGCATATTTTATAGCTGCTTGTCTCTGAATAATTAGGTTTAAGACATTAGCTGGCATTTCTTGTAATGCAACCACAGCAGACAAATGCAAGTGTAGGTTAATCTACTGGTGTCTTCTCCGGAGTTGTTCATTAGGTACCTATGTAGGCCTTAGAGGTCTGCTATCCGACTTGAGCCCGAAGGGACCAACAAACCGTTGGGTTTCTGGACGGTTTCAGGTAGGGTTTGGGTCAGTTTTTTTTAAGTATAATTTTGGGTTCTGGTTAGGTTTGTAATTAATGAAAAAATACTCGCTCTCACTCACAGATATGCTCGAATGGACAATCGTTAGGGGCTGTTCGAACCTAATACTGTTACATACTGTTACAAATGTTGCCCATGATTGGAACAAATTTACTTGCTTGGAGAATAAATTATTAAGCGTGAACGATTTCGTTATTTTGAAATTTAAAATGTGGCAGTTGGGATTGGTTAATGACGAAAATGTACTGTGTTTCGACACAAAAGTATTGCTAGTAAGTGTAAAGAGACCAGCGGGGGCTGTGGTAGATGGTGGAATCGAGCTCTGGTTCTGACCAAGCAATGGAGCCAAGTGTGCTAAAGGATTAAATTACTGTGTGTTAGATTTTCATAGATCATTCAAGTTCAAGTTTTGGACATGATGAATTTCTACACTTCGTGATAGAAAACACAACTTAGAAATTGAAGATAGCTGTTTGCGTCCCTAGTGTGGTAGAAGCTAGTAATGGAGACCAGGCAGAATTTCATGATATGTTGTGGTAGATGAACACTTTATTTAACCAACCGTGAGCAGTAATAGATAAGCCATTATCAAGTTCTACCAAAAAGACTCTTTGGAAAGGAAGGCAGATTACTGGAGCTTTTAAACTTGTCAAGAAAAGTTGAGGACATTGAGTCTGATTGCATGTAAAATGTCAACAAGAGTGTTGATTACAAATGTTAATCTCCAAGCTTAGCCTTATCTACCAAACAGTGAATATAGGTGAAGGGTGAAACCTTGTCGCAGTTCTAAAGTACACTTCAGGTGACAGTTTATTTCACAGACCTGCTGCCAGATGAAGAACGTGCAAGGGTATTCTTAGTCCAGACAGAATGTCTTTTTAGATCTGTTAATCCAAGTTTTTGAATAAAAAACTGTGAAGAAACTTCTCACAAAGGTACTCTAATCCATGCTAGCCATTTGCCAGACTTAGCCACTGAATTAGTCTGTCACCTTCACCAAAATCCCACCCTCCAAAGATATGTCAGCAAACCCTGTGTTTAAAATGACTGATAGGCAGAGATAGCCTCAAAGATTGGCAATAGCCTTTTTGTTTTTGTTATTTTGCTGTTGTCACAGAGACATGTGTGATATCAGAACACCCATTTCAGTGATATATGTCAGTTACTAAAGGCATTATCTGCATATTTTTTCCATAAAAAAAAAAAAGTATTTTAGGGGAAAGAGTCAAACTGAACAATAATATAGGTTATGTATTGTTGACATATGATCCCTGCAATAATAAGTATGGTCATCAAACACCAAAACACAAGGAAATGACATTGTAATCTACCTACCAATTGAACAAATACGCATTGTTTGGAATTATACTTTGACTTAAAAGAACGGTTCACCCAAATTCTCTCATTATTCACTTACCCTGATGACATCCCAGATTTTTATGATTGTCTTACTTCAACAGAAAAGTTTTTAGAAGAAGATCGAGCTCTGTCAGGTCCTTATAATGCAAGTAAATGGGTGCCAGCATTTTGACGGTCCAAAAGTCACATTTAGGCAGCATAAAAGTAATCCAAGCAATGAATGTCTTCTGAAGCAAATCTATATGCTTGTTTAAAAAATAAATAAATAATTATAGGGTTATTACATTTTAAAATGTGCTTCTTGCCAGCAGATGATGCATCACGTAGCTGTTGCGTGACGTAAGCACTTTTGTGAGTTCACGCGAGAATTCGGAAGCGCCGCTTATTTACAACAGAAGAACGCATGTCACATGAGTGTTCGGCCATTTCAAACAGCATCAGAGCCCTGAAAGGAAGCACCAATTTAAAGTTAGAAACATTTAAATGATTGGCTTGTTTCTTACATAAATCTATCGATTCGCCACAGAATACATTCATTGATTGAGTCATGTGGATTACTTTTATGCAGTCTATATGTGACTTTTGGACCTTCAAATTGATGGCACCCATTTACTTGCATTATAAGAGCCTGACCGAGCTCTGTCTACTTCTAAAAAAATCTTCATTTGTGTTTTGCTGAAGACTGAAGACAGACAGTCATACACATCTGGGATGGAATCAGGGTAAGTGAATAATGAGATAATTTTCATTTTTGGGTGAACTATGCCTTTACGAGAGACACTATAGAGTGCAACAGTCTGTTTCCAGAAGTATTTAAAAATCCAATTAATTTTTTCCATAGATTAATTGATTTTTAACAATCATTTATAAACCTTTGAAGACCTACCATGAGTTCTTAGGTTATCAATATGCATGTGGTTATATGCTTCTGCTGAAGTAACCATTATTTGAGCTTCTTTTTTAAAACATTATTTTTAATAGCATAGTTCCTGGTGAACAACTAAATTACTCATGGTCCTGAAGATAAACGATCCTCCAATCATAGAACTGCTGCGAACAAAGTGCGCCAAAAGAGCTCTGCAGTGTCTGCCCAGTACAATGACACACTGGGAATTTCACAATTGAGTCAGTCTCCCTATACTCCTAAACTACTATATTTGTATATATCTGAACATTTTGCATATATTATTTAATTACATTGTTTAAATATGTCTAATCAGCAAATTTAAATCAATAGTTATGTATTTTTCCATATTTTTGTATTCGTTTATGTCATGTGAAACGCTTCAGGGGATTGTAGTGTATTCCTTTATGAAAAGCGGTAAATATACAGTCTTGTACCTTTTTGTCCGATCTTTAAATACTATTTTGCTCCAAATCAAAATTTATAATGTTGTGATTTACCTCAGAGCTGGTTGGTGTGGTTCATGGCTTGGAACTCTTTTATGAAGGATCTTATGAAATCCCTGTGAAATAAATGAATGGGAAAAACATCCTGGAGCCAAAATTGGGCGCTCTATGAAGCATAAAATGTTAAACGTAAGCCAGGCCCAGAGCATGTGCTCGCTCGTATTAGACGACGAGTGTAGAATTCACTATCCTAGTTCAGAAAAAAGACAAAAACATATTTTTCAGTTTGGTCTGTCTAATGTGTATGCATGTCTAAAGAATACAAAAAATAGCTTCCTATATCAAAAAGACGATTGGCTATTTTAACCAAAAGGCAGGACTTTATTTCTGACAGTCGGCATGTTGTGGTTGCGATTTTCTCTTTGTGGTCTGTCTCCTTCCTCTTATAATGTCTCTGGTAATACTTTGAAGTGACTGAAGTTTCACCATTACTGCATCTCACTATTGAGTTGTTATTTGCTTTAGCCGATTATTCCATTAGGAGATCAGTTCAGTGCTCTTGTGGACATTTGTTTAAATCCATCAGAAGGGTCTTATCACATCTCATACCTCATGCTTAATTCTCCTGCTACTAGGTTCCATGTTAAAATACTTGCATGACTGTCTTCAAAAGATGATGAGGGACTCTGTGTCTGAAGTGTTGGAATTGCGTTTAATGACTCATTAGCAGTCAGACATGTAGTACACTGGGATTATCATGTTATGTAACGTCAGGCTTGACAATTGGATTGTGCCGATTGAGTCCACCAAGTGCAATGCAATGTCACAGCTTGGATAGAGATTACAAACGGTCACATGGTGTGTTAATATAAACATGCTAAAGCTGATGTGTATTTTTTTTGTGTAAAAATAATATTTCTTATCACAGCTTAATACTATGATAAGCTATAATACAGGGCTGCTCACACTTGTATGGCATGAGATCTACTTTTTCAATGCTAGTATAGTAATATCTACCATGTACAATTTAAATATATGTACGTTGTAGATATTTTGATACAAATCAGTTTTTTTTTTGTCCCAGTGTTTACGCTTACTTCAGACATGACTGACTGTGTTTCTATCAATGCCAAGACAAGCATTTTTAAATGTACTTGACCACCACACAGGCATGCATCCACATTACCTTGAGAGCTCTCACAACACACACGCACACAAAAAGAATCCGTCTGTCAGTGCACGGGTGGCGAGTTTCCCAAAGAGTCATTTGTATTCACGAGGAAAGCAATAACTGATTGGATGATCCGTTAATATTTATCAGGAAAGCCCTACCTGATTGGTCACAAATTCATTATTCCAAGGAGGGTTATTTGTTTTCCTTTTAACTTTAGTTTCGATCGTTTTTTTTTTTTTGGAGTCACAGATACTATGAAGTGTAAATTACTTTTCATCTACATAAAAATGTTGCCCCAAATGTTGTCCCAACAAGCCTTGTCCAAGTTGTCTGAACAAATAATTTCATAGTGAACAATATTGCTTATTTGTGAGTTCCCAGCATGCATTGCAACATGAATAAATTATGCATTAAGTGTTATAGTCTTATTTTTTGTTGTTTTCTGACTTTAGTTATGCTTTTATTGTTGTTGTTGTTTTACCATGAAGATGAGAGAATAAATAAGCTTGGCATACAATTTCTCACTGTAACTGCCGTAATATTAGCCTATAACACCATAGATCAGTGACAGATCTTTGTTTCTTAGATTAATTTTCCTTTGGCCCTGCCAAATTCTTCTCTTTCTCTATTTCTGTGGATTTTGAGGCAAGATATAATTAAATTTTTTCTGTTGACAAACTTTTAGGTTTAAACAATATTCACAGGTTTCTCATGAGCTGAAATCCCACATGATAATGTGAATTTGAAAACAAGAGCGGACCTATTACATTCCCCTGAGGTATACCAAATAATGAGAATTGTGTTTTTGAGAATTCAACATTAAATAATTTGCTAAAGCCAGAAAACCTTTCCTGCAAAATTCTGCCATCACTGCTGTTTATTGGTTGTTACAGTATATACTGTTCAGTATGGCTCTCTATTCAAACTGCTGTTCGTCTTAGGTCATGGTAAACTTGTGTGGTTTCTCATGCCTCCCATCTTTCTTTCCACTCAGCTGTGCAACAGTGATTTCTTTCAGTATCTGCATGATGATACACTTAAAATATGACAGTCCAGATTCTTTGTTTGCTCATTATTGACATCCTTTTGGATATGTTTTATACTTTTAGGGCAAAGCATTCTGCATCTTTTTTCTAATTTAATTTCTTGTTTGCAACTGAGAGCTCTGTGCTGGTTTTTTGAACTGGAACAAAGACACGTAGTGTCACTACGGATTGCAGTGGTTTAAACTTTGAAGATTGAAAGAGCATGAATGACAGAAGTGCAGTTCTGTTACTGTATGCCCTGAGTTAGCAAATCTTTCTAAGATTAACTATTTGTATAATAAGCCCTTTTATATTGTTGTAATCACTAGTTGCTGTTAAAGGGGTGTGTTTATTTGTGCATTAATATTTGCAGTTGTCATTAGGAAGTAACAAATGTCAATATTTTGCAGTGTGTGTGTCTTTACTTTAGAAGAGGAGACTACCAGTAGACTGTGAGGTTTGCATTAATTAGACAAACAAATCCAGAGGACCTGACAGAAACAACTCCAGCTGTCACACTTTTTTCTGTTTGTCTGAAATACTGTGTGTGCATTCAATAGGGTTTTGTGAGTGGTTGCCAGGCTGTTGCTATGCGGTTATTAATGTGTATTGAATGTTTTTTTTAGCATGTTGTTTTGTGATTGCTAGTGACTTGCTAGACAATTGCTTGGTGGTTACATATCATTTGAAAATGCAACGGTTTTGTTTCATTTTACCCCTTGCATCCACATTGAAACAGCATTTTCCACCATCAAAATCACATTTTGAACCACATATTTTGGAAAATATAAAAAGGAAATTGAAAATTAAAGCAGATTAATAAGAAGACAACATATATGGTCATTTTAAGGTCATAAATGGTTTAAGAATAAACCAATCAATTTCATGTTGCAAAGAAACGCCTTTACGGTGTTCTTACCAGCTTATCCAATAGGGCTCAATCATGATTTATTTTTCTTACAACAGTCCTATATCGATTCTTAAAATCACAGATAGATCTTTTGCTTAATGCGCAACTATGCGCAACTACGCGGTTTGTGAATAAAAATGTTTGTGATTAGCCACAGGCCGAGAAATGTTACGATTTCACTCACTAGTGATTGAGTAGTGGTGAAGAAGTTTAGCACCAAAATCCTTTCTCTGCATGTTGAAAGTAAAAGTTTGGTTTGACTCGTTTTATGTAATATGTGTCCAAAGACGAGATCCATGCCAACATATGTCTAGTCGCTTAGAATACGTAGTAATAGCACACCTCTCCTGAACAAGCCGCCAAATTTGAGGTATCATTTTTGCCTTGAAACAAACCAAGCAGGCCAATTTACATGCCAAAATGTAATACTTGTGTAAATCCCAAATTCTAAGTATAAACAATATGCTTGCCTTATCACCCACCACTAGTATACATTTGCATTTTATCCAACACCATCTTAGAGCAATGGGTTTGCCAGGTTGCATGAGGACCTATTATTACATTGGCAGTGGTCTACATGTTCAAGCTGTTTAGGTAACGGTGTAAACCTATATCCTGTCTGACAAATCACCTATCAGTGTCCAAATACCATTCACTCAAGTAAAGAACAAGGCTTTTAACTATCTGTAAGACCTTATACCTCATTCGAACTTGACAATATATTTGCCTACAGAACTAAGTTTGAATTGGGACACTGTATGTAATTTAATGATCAATGCCAAATGTGGCCAGTCTGGCCACATATCCTCAGTCTAACATGACCTCCCGCCAGTGTAAGTAGGGATTACGCTGAGAATGCTGGAGGGAAGTGTATTTCAAAGAGATCTGCAGGACGTTATCCATTTAAGAGTAGCATTAAAGGGACATTTGGCCCAAAAATGAATCTCATGTTGTTCCAAATGTACAGTATTTGACTTAGTTTCTTCAAGAAGTTTGGCAGAATGACAGCCTCAGTCCCTATTAACTTTCATTGTATGGAGAGAAAAAAAAAAGCAATAAAAGTGAATGGTGACTGAGACAGACGTACTGCCTAACATCTCTATTTGTGTTTCACAGAAGAATAAATGTACGGTGTACGCTCGAATTATAGACCCGCCACTGAATGGGGCCGAGTGCCAATCAGGGCTTAAAATAAAAAAGTGCTTTTTGTTGGCTTAAAGTGGACTGAGGTCAATCATAATGATGTAATTGATTTTATCTCCCTTGCGGCATTTGTGAATGAAACATAAGACAGCTGTTATGAAGCTTTTTGTTATGTAGTTCAGAAAACTGTGACGCAACATGAATAGATAAAGCTGGTATCAGTTTTCAGTTGCACACTATGGATTTAGTACATTTATGTATTTGGTAGATGCTTTTATCCAAAACAAATTACAATCCATTCAAGGGATACATATTTTCATTAGGGGGAGGGACCATCCATCCATCCACTCATCCATCCAGACAGACAGAAATTTTGCTCTAAAACTCCAATGTACAATTTCATTGGATTGTTTCAAGTGAAATCAGGCATCAGAACACACTGCACATTAGAAAATAGGCCACGTACTGTAGATAGTATTGTAATAAACAGTAGAAAATACAAGTAGATAGGTCATGGTTTAGTACTTTTGAAACCTTACATAGAAATAGTATTGCCTCTTTAAAATTGCACAAATTGCCTATTAAAAATGTACAAATTGGCTGATATATTGTCACCATCTTGGAGATAAGTGTCACAAAAGTAGTTGTCTCCAATTTGAACTAATAAGGTGTCACTTCACTCTCAGTCTCATGCCAAAAGTCTACAAGTGAGTATACCGGACTGCTTTTCTCTTTACAGGACTACCTCGCTCACATTATAGACATTGATGACCTTCCCATTGGGCCAGACGAGGTGTGTGCTCTGTTTGGAAACATAGAGGACATCTATGAGTTTAACAGGTAAGGCAACATTCATTGTAATCCTTTATTAGTCATTCACTGCCCCAATAATCCAACACCAGCAGCAAACAGGCTTTTGTTGAAGCACATATGGACATTAGTCCCTTAGCTTACTTGTACAAAACACAACCATGGTAACTGTAGTTTTCCCCAATATTACCATAGTTACTGCTCTTGTTGCTACCACCGTCAAGTGTACACTCACCTAAAGGATTATTAGGAACACCTGTTCAAGTTCTCATTAATGCAATTATCTAATCAACCAATCACATGGCAGTTGCTTCAATGCATTTAGGGGTGTGGTCCTGGTCAAGACAATCTCCTGAACTCCAAACTGAATGTCAGAATGGGAAAGAAAGGTGATTTAAGCTATTTTGAGTATGGCATGGTTGTTGGTGCCAGATGGGCCGGTCTGAGTATTTCACAATCTGCTCAGTTACTGGGATTTTCATGCACAACCATTTCTAGGGTTTACAAAGAATGGTGTGAAAAGGGAAAAACATCCAGTATGCGGCAGTCCTGTGGGCGAAAATGCCTTGTTGATGCTAGAGGTCAGAGGAGAATGGGCCGACTGATTCAAGCTGATAGAAGAGCAACTTTGCCTGAAATAACCACTCGTTACAACCGAGGTATGCAGCAAAGCATTTGTGAAGCCACAACACGCACAACCTTGAGGCGGATGGGCTACAACAGCAGAAGACCCCACCGGGTACCACTCATCTCCACTACAAACAGGAAAAAGAGGCTACAATTTGCAAGAGCTCACCAAAATTGGACCGTTGAAGACTGGAAAAATGTTGCCTGGTCTGATGAGTCTCGATTTCTGTTGAGACATTCGGATGGTAGAGTCAGAATTTGGCGTAGACAGAAATGGATAGCTCACCCAAAATTGTAAATTCCCTCAAGAGAAGAATTTCTAGCAAAAAAGGACTTAAATATTGATCTGTTTCTGACCCACACCAATCATATCAGTTCTGGAGATATGTATTAAAACACTGGAGTCTTATGGATTACTTTTATGCTGCCTTTATGTACCTTTTGGAGCGTCAACATTTTGGCACCCATTCACTCGCATTGTATGGACCTACAGAGCTGACATATTCTTCTAAAAATCATCATTTGTGTTCTGCAGAAGAAAGTCAGTCATACACATCTGGGATGGCATGAGGGTGAGGAAATTATAAGATAATTAAAATTTTGGGGTGAACTATCCCTTTAAGGACAATTAACAGCATTTGTGGCATAATGTTGAAAAATAAATCTTTAAAATAAGTAGAAATCGAGGTTAAAGTGAGGCACTTACAATGAAGGTGAATGGGACTAATTTTGGAGGGTTTAAAAACAGAAATGTGAAGCATATTTAAAAAATATAAGCACTAATTCTTCTATTAAAACTTGCTGTAAAGTTGTTTATATCACATTTTTACAGTCGTTTTAGGGTTTTTATCACACCAAAATCATATTAAAATGCATATTGTTTACATCTTGTGGCTATACTTTTAAAACAGTGAGTATTGTAATGTGTATGGTTGGCCCCATTCACTTCCATTGTAAGTGATTCACTCTAACCTACATTTTTGCTTTTTTAAAGAAAAAGTGGGATGAGTTGAAGTTGACTTCCGGTAATCAGTGTTATGCTGCAAATGCTGTCGATAGAGTTTAAATTGTATTGAACCCAGAATGTTGTTGCAGAATGGGATGATGTGCAGTCAGCTGACTAACGTCAAGAGACAAATCTATTTGACGAAGTATTCCAAAGAGCCGTGTAATAAGAAAGGCATTCTAAAAGACTCCCATTAATAGCTGAACAGATATTTTCTCATTGTGGCCTGTGCGTTTCAGGGCCCTGTTGTGGTTGATGCGTACTTTCATAGCTTTGACCACATTTGTTA
The DNA here is from genome assembly GCF_025860055.1 of Xyrauchen texanus. Taxonomy (NCBI): domain Eukaryota; kingdom Metazoa; phylum Chordata; class Actinopteri; order Cypriniformes; family Catostomidae; genus Xyrauchen; species Xyrauchen texanus. The sequence continues at coordinate 8,729,820 of NC_068305.1, forward strand.
TGTATGTTCTTTATACAAGCTGCACAATATTGCAGTGTACAAGGCTTGTCTGTTTACAGAGAATCCCTTTGTTCAAGCATGCTCCCTGCCTCAACATGATCTGAAAGAGAAGAGAGAAGCCATTAAACTGTCTGAGAGCTTATCTGTCTAAATAAAACATTTGCTTTGCTTTATTTTGTTCTTTGACATGTGTCAGCCTGAGTTTCAACTCTATTATGAATTTAGCTGAGATCATTTTTCAAAATGTAGCTACTCATAACGCTTTTATATACATTCATTGGAGTTGGCTTTTATCTAAAGCGACTTAACAAGCACACAAGCTTTCTTCAGTTTTCTCTCCATTTAACCATGTTTTTTTAAACATAAATATGTTTCCCCATCTTTTGTCAGAGGTCTGTCCACTCCAGAGAGATCATATTCCCCTCCTAAAAACAATACAGTAAGTGAGGGAATGATTGCCATGGTTCTGTTTGGAGTGGTTTTGCCACAAATGCATGACACAGACAGTGTGGTCTTCATTTCCTTTGTTTGCTGTGGAGTTTGTGTTCACTAACCCTCTGAGATGTTTGCATTAAAATCCATGTATTAGATGGATGTGTTTATTGAGCTGCAGGTTGATCTTAATGAACAGTAAATGTGATTTCACATCTGCAAAACGAAAGCTTTCAGGTACATTTCAGGATAACGTGGAGGCAGAGTATGGATATTTTATAAAGGATTTTAAAGAATTAGCAGTATTCAGTGTAAAGTCGTGAATTCAGAAACAGTAGGTTGACTATAGGCCGAAGCGGGAAGTGTTTTTGAACGTAAGGGCACATGTGAGCTCCCATTTTCTGATGAAATGTCCACAGAGGGGCGCCAGAAGCGAGCTATAAAGTATAGTGAAGCGTAATGGATATTTTATTATAGTCTACCCCCAAAAGTTAAAAACTAATCCTAAACCTAACCGTCTTTAGAATCTCTGAATCGCACTCATACCGATTATGCAAACACAATTAATTCCTGGTGTCAACACGGGACAAGAACCCTGGTCTCCTACATTGATGACAATATACACCATACAAATCGGTTGCACCATAGGACAAGGTAAGCATCAAACTGATGCAAAAATGTTTGATGGGAGATGTGCCAGTCAGTAACTCGACAGAATGTGGATGATGTCAGGGTAACTTTCAGTAGCAACAAGGAGGCGTCCCGTGTGATCATGGTACCTCATATCCATTACGTTTTTAAAAATGTATTTAAGCGTATCATACAAGTAAGAGTGCAGTTCTGAATAGCAGCAGAGCTGTGATTTGGCCATAGGCAAGAGGCTGCAGCTAATCACAGCCGTGCTGATATTCAGTACAACATCATAATTGTGATATTGCCTATTTTATACAATAGTTATTCATGGTGAAACTATGGTGCAAAAAAAGCGAAGTGATATAAACAATAACATTTTCCAGTGGTGTTATGCTGAATATCAGCACTCTTGGACGCCACTTGTCCAATCATATTTAAAGGTGCTGTAAGCAATTTTTTATTTTTTTCTGGAAAAGGATGCAAAAAAATGGTCCTACTCCCTTAAAGATGTTAATGAAATAAGTGTCCTGAGATAACTCACCGGTCTCTGTGACAGCTGTAGACTTTGTAAACAGCAAACAAAACCATGGACATTGATGCTTTTCACCTGTCAATCATTTTGCTCGTTCTCATAGTGTTATATTTGAAGCGGATCGTAATGTTTGTCAATTGAGGGCGCTATTGTGCCACTGTTAAATTTTACAGCCCCAGGAAAAAATAATGCTGCTCTTTTGCTCCGTTTTGGTCTCAAAACTATCTTTAGAGGGTGGAGTTTTGGAATGAGGGTGCGTGGCTAATTCAGTGGATCAGACACGTGAAAGATTCAGAATGATGAAATCGCTTACAGCTCCTTTAACATTTTTTATTAATTGTTTAGTATTTTTGGCAACTTTACGCTGCTTATAATTAGGTGAGTCTCACAAACCAGGAAATGTCCTGGCCCTATTTTACTACAAAATATATTTTCCATATAGAAAATTAAGCCTCTTTTAGGGCCATTAAGGTTTTTTACATTGTGACATTATTTCTATGACGGTTACACACAATTTAACCCCCAATTCTCATTACTGCAGAGTATATGCTGTATATATATATATAGAGAGAGAGAGAGAGAGAGGCTGATTTTAATTTGAAAAAATCATTGCACACCAGCGTCTTTTTACCATAATACTGTCAAAAAAAAAAAAAAGTGTTGTAGTAATAAGAATCATAAAAAACATTGTGAATAGTAAAAGTAAAAAGTCTGGATGGTTATGACAATTAAAATGTTCTTAAGTGCCCTGAAAATAATGTCACAATGCAAAAAATTGTAACGTTCCTAAATGTAGAATGACCACACTAGGCGTGCCTAAAACCCCTTGAATTGTGATAAAACCACTGTAACGCAAAGACTCGAGTGATATGATATAAGACACCAATGTTTAATTAATCATGAAGTTCATCATTACTAATAATTATAATAGACATTTATTTTGCCAAGTAAAATAGTTCATTGAGGCATTCAATTTTACGGCACACATGCGCACACAGAGAGAGACTCCGGGTAAGCCATTCGTTGGTGACCCTGATGCAAAAGTTGGACTGCAGGTAGGTAAAACAAACTGCAAATTCTGGTGATCAATTTGATGAGGCGGCTTCTTTTCTGTGTCACAAGGCCTTTCGCATGCTTTAACCCTGATGGCTGTTTTCCTTTGCAGAAGTGTCCAGATCATGTGGTAAATTCATGATCATACTGTATGTTAGATAACACATGCTTGAGATCCGCAAACTAAAAAAAAATAAACAAAATGTCTTCTCTTTTTCAGTGAGCTGCTTCAATCATTGGACATGTGTGACAATGATCCTGTGGCCATTGCCAGATGCTTTGTGCTCAAGGTGAAGCTGAACATTTATGCTCAGGAATCTCAGAATGTGTCACAACCCAACACATTTTTATACCTGCTCAGATCTCATATATATATATATATATATATATATATTTACTTTGTTCCTCTTCATTTTTAGCGTGAATATTTTGACATCTACACACAATATTGCACCAACTACCCAAAGTAAGTAAAGACACTCATTTGCTGTGTTTAAAACTTAACATTACGTTAAAGTGCCTTTGCCTGGGAAACAAAAAGTCTGTAAAAGCATTTCTGGTTTCTTAATAATATAATGCACGTAATATAATCTATTTTAGTTCAGCTCTACTTCAACAGATAATGTGACACTGCCATCTGCCTGTGACAAGATGCATAAGAGTTTTATTTCACTCCAAAAAATTAAAAAAAAAAACTTGATCATTCATATTTTTAGATAATATTATATTATATAATCATTTTCCCCTATACAGATAATGTTCCCCCCCCCGCATTACTTTTTTATCATAATTTTTTGGAGAAATGTGCTTAAAAGGATAGTTCACCGAAACATTTTAATTCTCTCATCATGTACTCACCCTCATGCATCCCAGATGTGCATGACTTTCTTTCTTCTGCAGAAAAAAAAAATTTTTTGAAGAATATATCCTGTATGCTCTGTAGATCCATACAATGCAAGTGAATGGTGACATAGCAACATAGAAGTAATCCATAAGGTTATTAAATCAATATCTTCAGAAGAGATATAATAGGCATGGGTGAGAAACAGATCAAAATTTAAGTCCTTTTTTTTACTCTAAATCTCCACTTTCATTTTAACATCTGAAAGTCACATGAGGTGCCTGTTTAGTTCCACTTTCAAATCTGAAAGTGAAAGGTAAAGTGGAGATTTAGAGTAAAAAGGGACTTAAATATTATCTATTCTATATTCTCTGTTTCTCACCCATACTTATTATATGGCTTTTAAAGATATAGATTTAACCACTGGAGTCATATGGATTGCTTTTATGTTTCCTTTGTGATTTTTGGAGCTACAAAGGTCTGATCACCATTTACTTGCATTGTAAGGACCATCAGAGCTGAGATATTCTTCTAAAGAATTCCTTTGTGTTCTGTTGAAGAAAGAAAGTCATACACATCTGGGTTGTCATGAGGGTGAGTACATGATGAGAGAATTTTCATTTTTGGTTGAACTATCTCTTTTAATTGTCATGAAAATAATGCTACAATGCAAAACAATTGTAATGTCTTAAAAGGTTTCGTTTCTTCATCCACAATTTAAAAAAAAAAATTTCATGGTGGTGAAATATCAATGTCTACATTTTCAAATGCACACAAATCCAGTGCCAAGACCAGACATTACTATACCTCTGTGCGGGAAAAGTTCAAGTCATCACATAGTCTCTGTTTCTCTGATGTTCTGAACCTCATTTGAATGAGCAGTAATCTGCTGAAACTGTAGCTTATCTCTGTTTTCTCATATGTTCCTGTTGTTGACAGTTTTATTCATTTCCTGTCTATACTCCTTTGAATTTTCAGGTGGTTTATGTCATATCAGTGTGTATAGTAATAAAAATGTCAGTTTGTGTTTTGACCTTTGACCCTCTATCCTCAGCTCTGTAGCTGCTCTAACGGACTGCATGAGAAACAAAACACTGGCCAAGTTCTTCAGGGAGAGGCAAGCTACTCTAAAGCGAACTCTACCTCTGGGATCTTACCTGCTCAAGCCTGTGCAGAGGATACTCAAATATCATCTCCTGCTTCAGGTTGATCCACCACTATATAGTATTTCATAACAAGTATTTGCATTCATTATACACTGATGGCAAGTGACATTCTCTTACCAGTTTTAAAGTTTTACAAGTTTACCAGACAACCCTTACAAATAAGTACTGTGGTGGTATAATATTACAGCATGTACCATTTAGCATGCAAAAATGCTCTTAAAGAAATTATGCTTCTAAATGAATCCCCTTTAAAACATAGCCATAAAAAAAGGTTAATCGAAATAAACTTGTCAATCTCACTTAATGATCGGATGACTGGTCGACCATCCATTTCTGACCCATCCGAATACATGTCACATGTCCAAGAATCCGTGGTATTTAAAACGTATTGTTGGCGAATTATTGAAAGCGTTTCATAAAATGGCTTGTTTATTGGTGTGCACAATTGAAGCTTGTCTTTTTTGGTCTTTATTCACCATTTATGTGTATGTTCATGTTGTTTTGTTTTAGGAGATTGCAAAGCACTTTGATCCAGAGGAGGAGGGGTATGAGGTGGTGGAGGAGGCCATATACACTATGACGGGTGTAGCATGGTATATAAACGACATGAAAAGAAAACATGAGCATGCAGTCCGGCTCCAGGTGGGCTCACAAACTCCCTTGAAACTAGTTTATTTCTCAAAGAAACATTGTCCAACATCGGATATACATGCATCACAAGAGAATTCATTGATTTTTTGTTGCTTAATCATCATAACCAAAAGTAATTTCCGTTACATCTCAAATTACTTCAGTTTGTGGTGAAAATTAAATTTAAAAATCACAGACTTACAGAGCATTTACGTCATGTTCCAGCGTTCACATCTTCATAGATCTCGTAATTACGAGTTGTAAACTCAGAATTTTATGAAAACTCTGAGTCTGACAGTTGTGACGTTGTGTAAAAAGAACCAATATGGCGGCAGCCTCAACAGTTAAAGGTAGTTTACACATATATTTCTGTTTGATATCCCATTTTACTATGCCATTGTTACCTGAAGCACAAATAAGTCATATGTGCAAAGTCAGTGGGCATGGCCATGAAGTTTTGGTACTTTCGTTCAAGCATGCGTTAAATCTAGACGCAAGTGAATTATAAGACTAGAAATATGAGGGGGTGCTGGGTAGCTCTGCAAGTAAAGATGCTGACTACCACAACTGGAGTCGCAAGTTGGAATGCAGGGCGTGCTGAGTGACCCCAGTCAGGCTTCCTAAGCAACCAAATTGGCCCAGTTGCTAGGGAGGGTAGAGTCACCTCCTCGTAACATCCTCGTGGTCGCGATTAGTGGTTCTTGCTCTCAATGGGGCGTGTGGTAAGTTGTGCGTGGGTCGCAGAGAATAGCATGAGCCTCCGCGGTGTCATGCACAATGAGCCACTTGATTAGATGCGTGGATTGACTGTCTCAGAAATGGAGGCAACTGGGACTTGTCCTCCGCCACCCGGATTGAGGTGAGTAACCGCACCACCACGAGGACCTAGTAAGAAGTGGGAATTGGGCATGCCAAAATTGGGGATAACCCTCCCCCACAAAAAAAAAATAAAGGAGGTCTAGGTCAAGGATAAAACAATTTTGAAAGTAATTGTAAAGTAGGAAAAATAAATGATAGCATGGTAAACAGTTCCCAAGAAAGTTTTAATGTGACCATATAATAAACAGAAACAAGTTCAAATCAACCCCTGAGACATAAAAGTGTCAGATGTCGAAGAAGCACCCACATTTAATCAAGATATAAGCAATTTTACATGAGTTGTTCCCTTGATGTCTATCTCAGGAGGTTCAGTCTCTGCTCATTAACTGGAAGGGACCTGATCTGACTACATTTGGGGAAATGGTCCTGGAGGGCACCTTCCGTGTCCATCGTGCCAAGAATGAGCGTACGCTCTTCCTGTTCGACCGCATGCTCCTCATCACTAAACGGCGAGGAGAACATTATGTCTATAAGACCAACATCTCGGTATGACATTATCTGTATTTGCAGAAGAGGACTGATTGATTCTTAGTTCATTCTCTGAACGTTCTGCACTAATACATTATTAGGCTCTTGTTTGGAAATGATGATGTTGTCTTTCTTGTTTCTCACACTGCAGTGCTCAACACTCATGCTGATTGAGAGTGCCAAGGACTCATTGTGCTTCAGTGTCACTCATTACAAGCATCCCAAACAGCCTCATACTGTCCAGGTGTGTACTCGGTCATCGGTCTTTCCAAAAATAAAATCCTTTATTCTATCATTTTGGTTCTCAACCTTTTTGACTCCAAGGCCCCGCAAAGACAATATTTGAAAACTACAAAACTAAAGTTGGCGTTTTAGTAGATTAAAATAATGAATCCCATTTAATTTAATGATACAGTAGTTTCAGGAACTGTCAGAAATTTGCAGGCCACTTGATTTTTGTAGTTTCAGCAAATTGAATGGAAAAGAGTATGGAAATTCTCTCTTTGCATTTCATGGAACAAACAACAGCGTACGTGAACTCTTAACATGTGCAAAATCTTTCGTTCAATTAGGCTCGGACGGTGGAGGAGAAAAAATTATGGGCTCACCATATCAAACGTCTCATTCTTGAAAACCATCAGGCTGTTATACCACAGAAGGCACGTAACATTAAACAGACTTTATTGTGATTTTTGATTTAAACATCTAGCATTTGTTTTGACATTTTGACTGTTTCTCTTTTAGGCAAAGGAAGCAATCTTGGAGATGGATTCTATTTGTAAGTATCTTTAAAGATGGTTTAATATTACACTCATTTCATGATGTCATTCACGAAAAACAAATAAAAGTCTACATATTCAAACACGTTTATCAATGAGTCATAAACAAGCATGTCATATTTACTGCTAAAGACATGTACATATAAAATGATGTAGCAAAGTCTCATGACATTTCTAACTCTTGGATGTACAATACAATGCTTACCAGACCATTAGTAAATGTCACATTGTTTTTTTAATTATGCAATTATTAAAGTCTAAAAAATTCTAACACGTATAAAAAAATATCATGGACCTGTTTTGACATTCAGCATATTATTATTATTATTTTATTACTATTACTTTGTTGCTTACAGATAAAAACTACAGGTACAGCCCTGAGAGACTGAAGAAGTCTGTGTCGTGTAAATCAGAGGAGTTCTTGAACTCTAGACAGGGTCGAAGACAGTCTGGTGGGTGTCCAATATCTGTTTTCATCTAAATGTGTTTTATTTGATGTATTTTTTGTTTTTGTGTCACAAAATAAAAAAAATTCTCTACAAATTGGTCTTTTTCTGTCTTCCAACAGAAACATCTAAAGAGATCCTGAGGAGCACTAAAGGTAAATCTCCATGTTTAATGTTCCTACTGGAAGCAAAGATGTAATTCTCATCTTTTAGACTCAACAGTCTATAAATGATTGTTCTTACCTTATAATTTATTTATTTGCTCTTAAGTCCTCATGGTGGCGTAGTGACTCGCCTCAATCCGGGTGGTGGAGGACGAATCTCAGTTGCCTCTGCATCTGAGACCGTCAATCCGCAAATCTTATCGCGTGGCTTGTTGAGCACGTTGCCACGGAGACATAGCACATGTGGAGGCTTCACGCTATACTCCACAGCATCCATGCTCAACTCACCACGTGCCCCACTGAGAATGAACCACATTATAAGAGGAGGTTACCCCATGTGACTCTACCCTCCCTAGCAACCGGCCAATTTGGTTGCTTAGGAGACCTGGCTGGAGTCACTCAGCACACCCTGATTTGAAATTGCGACTCCATGGGTTATAGTCAGCATCTTTACTCGCTGAGCTACCCAGACCCTGTTCTTGCCTCATAATAAAGATATTATAAATCATTAATTTAATAGATATTACTAGACTGAAAGTGCAACAAAATGAGTGATTTTAGTGGGGAAAAAACATATATATATTTTTTAAAAAGATAATTTGACTTTTTTGCAATTTGTAAGTTCTGTGGTTTCCCATACACTTGTTCCACTATTTTGTGGGAAGCAACCTGCAAATGTCTTGTCTCTGCATATTAAACTGGGATAAGGAAAGCCTATTTTAACATCAAGAAAATGACACACTTCTGCTTTAATAATTACCTTGTAGACAGAATAATTTTCCTTCATGTTGACTGACATTCTCTTTCTTCTTGTCTGATGTCTGGTATGCTGTCTGGGTAAATTCTTCAGCAATATTGAAGGTAAGAAGCCAATAAATCAATCAAAGGCAGGGCAGGAATGAACTGCCAATGCTCAGCTGTAGCCAGTATTGATAACAAGCCATAAAGAGATGTATAGAGAGCACACATTTGTCAATAAGAGATGACAAACAGCAGTGTCAGCCTGATCTCATGAACATTACGTGACTGACGTGCATTATTACACATTTCACTGCATTTTCCCAGTGAAATGTCCAGTCTATAAAGTCATAATCAGCCGTTGAACTTGTGATTTGTGTGAAAGTGAATCAAACGCAGTTGTTTTAAAGCCTGTAGAATGTGGCATGTAAAACTCAGTTTGCAAAAATGGTGTTAAAGTAACATTAATTCCATGAGACTAGGTTGGCAGTGTACAGCTCAAGTGTATCGTATGTACTTTTGGTTTGATGTTTTTTTTTTTTTTTTTTATAGTTATTAAGATTGTTGAATGTGTTGTATGGGGTAAATTACTTTCCGTTGTCATTTACTCATTAAGTTACATTATTTACATTATTTTTTTCAGTAGATCAAATTGTAAAAAAGAGGAATTAAAAATGAAAAATAATAGCTAAAATGTTTGGAATAACATTAAAGTGATAACAGCATTTTCGTTTTTGTGTGAAATGAAAATTAGCCCAGTGAAATTCATTATTTGAATTTTTTTATGTTACCAACACTTTGGATTCGGGTCATGTTTTGTACCTCGTATCATGGAGAAAGTTTTGTGACTTCACATCGCAGCATGCAAACAGTGAGGGTGCTTTGCCTGCTGATGGACGACCTTTAAAGGCCAAGGCTAGCGTCAGCACTCTGGGCTCGAGTATAAGCGAGTCTGAAGCTGACAGGCCTGCCCTAGATGATGAAGACTCTCTAGAAGCCCTGATTCACGGTGACAATAAAGAGTCGGCCCCTGTCTCGACCTCCCCAAAGGACAGGTTAACCCGGGAGGATGAGGAAGATGCAGCGGATGAGGGAAGTGACTCTGATGATATTCTCATGCAGGACAACCAGGTAGCTGACTTTGCCAGTTCCATGCTGGATGCCATTTCCTGCTGGCACTATAGAGCAAGGGCATTGCTTTCCATGGGCTTCACAACGGTGAGATCTTCTGCCACCATGGGGGGCTTTCTCGTACTCCCACCTGACCTGCATCTGCCAAACGTCCCTACATGTTGCACGTGCTCTCACTGAATGCCTCAATCCACTAACAACTCGCGAGATGCTAACACCAGTGCTGTTTTTCCAGGAATTTAACAAATTGTAAGGACTTATCTTGAAGCATGAATGTCATCTTTTGCTCAATGCATCATCATACAGTGCATGGATCACATACAACATGCTTATTACTAATATGATCCCTGGTTTGCTGCAACTCACTGGAGAAACATCTAATAATGGTGTTGTTAGGAAACGCAGTCTGAACAGTTGATGATTAATGTAGTATTTCAGTGTTTCTATATGCGTTTTTACTTTCTTTCTTTTTATTAAATGATAATTGGTTTAAAATGACTTAATATTTGGCTTATAATGAATGTTCAGCAGTGATGTTGATTTTCATACTGATTTTAAATGTCAACATGAAATCAAAATCGATCCTGCTTACTTTCTAAATACACATTGCTGGTCATATTGTACATGAGTGATCAACACACATTATCCCAAAGGACTTTGAAATGTTACCACTTTTCACCATCCAATCTATTCCTGATGGATAAAATCATATCCCACCCTACATTTTTCTTGTCCTATTTATCCTGACTCAATTGCAAACACATCATTTCAAGTTGACTTTACTTATTCAAACATATTTTAACTAATGTTTGCACGTCATAGGAATTGTTCTCTTCCTACATTGACAGTTTAAAACATGTCCATGTCATTTTAAAATAACCTTTAAACTCATGCGTGTTAGCTTAGAGTTCTTGTCAGATTATTTGTGATAATGGACAGCTTGTTATAAAGTGCTTGATCTGATAAACAAATAATATTACTAATGATTAACTTAAATTATCCCTGGATTGAGAATAATTATCTTGCTGTTATAATAGTTGTATTGCTTATTTAATACTTTAAATATTCTGAAAATGTAGTGGTTTTATGTTATTTGGTTGAATCCATAAATCCTCAAAGCATGTTTTTTCTTTTATGAAAGGATGAAGAGGAGTGTGAGGTCACTGAGAATAACTTCAGAAGAGACATTGGCCCATCAGCTGAACATGAAGAGGCTAACTCAGAACAGGTTGTTAACCTTGTCACATTACTACCACTACTAGTACTTTACATCTAGAACTCAGTGGTTAAATTGGGATTTTTGAGGTGGCGGAACCATAAAGGCCCCAGCACACATTATAACATAAGGACACTCAAGACTACATGTAAAACCAACTAATATGACATTAAAATGTGTTATTAATGACTTCATGCCTCATTCTGTGAGTAGAATTCACACGAGATCAGTAAAAAGCTGTTTTAACTACTCGATGATGAATTAAGGTAATATACTGATCAACTATACTGATAAATGACTGATCTTGATGTAAACTGAATTAGCTGGCCTCAAAGTAGGTTCAAATCACACCAATCGATGACCAATGGTAGCAGGTGTTTGGCAGCCAGCAAGAAGTTTCCCTGAAAGTTTGCTCTGGCAAGCTGTTACGACCCACCAAAATGAAAGCAATACATCTTAGTTTTGGACAGATTTTGGCCAACCTGTTCGTTCTTCCATTTTGTATGAAATATGCAGGAGACTTAAGAGTGTGGGGGTGTGGGGTGTGTGGGTGTGTGTGTGTGTGTGTGTGTGTGTGTGTGTGTGTGTGTGTGGTTGAACTGCTTGAAATGGGTAGCTTAAAGCAGTGTGCCGGTATATTTTGGCACTTTATATAGTGGAATAGGTTCTGATGCGATAGACTACACTTTTAGTTTTTTTAATTGGAGATGTTGGAACGTCGTTCCTCCTTAATTTAACCCCTGCTAGAACTACAATTGCATTGATTGATTTTAAGTTGCTTTTGGTAAGTAACAGGTTGCTATAGATCTAAACAGTACATTGTAAATGTGTTTAGTTAGCTCAATCTGGTCTGGCCTCTCTTCTTGAGTCTCTACATTAAATGGCTGTCGATTTATATCTTCAGATGTAGATATTCAGATAATTATTTCTTTATTTTCATGACTTTATACTTGCACCATGGTTCCCCTTCTGTCACTCACAAGGGTCTTTCTTGAGAGCCTCGCGTACCTCTGGATTTGAGAAAAGGCCAATGAAAAATTGGCAGACAGAATTTGCATGTCCCGCCGGACATACGGGTATAAAGTGAAGCGGATGTGCATCTGTCAGTCAGATTTTTTCTTCGGAGCTGAGCGGTTGTGCAGCAGCAAGCTGAGTCTCACTACTGATCCACTCACCTCTAACCAGAGCATTGCTGTTGGATCTACACCGCGTTTCCAGCAGCTTTCTCCTCTGCACGCTGTGCAGTCCATGCCTCTGGGCGCTTCGACAGCGCTTCTGTAAAAGAGTGTATACCTCTAAAAGAGAAGTATTTTCCCCTCTAAAAGAGTATATTTTCACTCACAAAAGAGCAATACACAACAGGCAATGAACGTCCTTTTCAGGACGCGTCTTTTTAAAGAAGCCCTTCCGCCTCTGTCTAGTTCCTGGATGCGGTCAATATCTCCAAATCTGATGGTCATAGACGCTGCCTCGTGTGCCTGAGCAGCAATCACACCGAGGCAGCGTTTGAGGATGGTACATGTACTCACTGCGAGAATATGACCATGGAAACTTTGCGGTCGCGGCTTTCATTTCTTAAAGTGAATGGCACTTCAGCCACCCCCACGTCGCTCTTCCTTTCCACGGGATTGAGGACAACCCGGTTGGCGATTGAGGCAATTTGGGGATGGCAGCGGGCTCTGCCGGCTCTGCCGGCTTGCTCCCATGATAGTCATGGGGTGCTAGTAACCCAAAAACTGTATATAAAATTTTTTGGGGTATTGGGGAGTAGTTTGCTTGCACCTGTGTCAGCAGTTCACGTAACAAGGTTTAGTGCATGGCGTTTTTAAATGGGACCTCTTGTGTCACTACAATTGACACAACGTCGAGTGAGTGACAGAAGGGGAACATTATGGTTACTGTTGTAACCTCCATTCCCTGATGGAGGGAACGAGACGTTGTGTCTAGACCTACCACGTCACTAGAAAATTGGCAAATTGGCCTTTTCTCAAATCTAGAGATATGCGAGGCTCTCAAGAAAGACCCCTTGTGTCACTACAATCGACACAATTTCTCACCCCCTCCATCAGGGAACGGAGGTTACAACAGTAACCATGATATTTTAGCTCTGTTGTTAGAATTATAATGCTTGAAAACAAACCCAATGATCAAGAATTTCGCTTGTAACTGCAATTTTGCTTTCCCTTTCTAGACACTTGAGGACAAGTCTCAAAACCTGAACATTACCTCTTACTGGGGTTCCACCGAGGAACTAAAGCCGGACACCTCTTCTGATTCAGAGTTCATTGAGATGGACCAGCAGGTTACAAATATTCATGATCTGGAGTCGGTAAGGGACAAAGATGACCAGGAAGTTCCCAAAGAAGAGACCTTGCCACTCTTACAGCAAGTCAACACGCCCGGCGAGTCCTCAGAGGACGATGAGGATGCCGAGGAGAAGACAGACTCCAGTAGCATCCTTCCATCATCTGTACTGGACAGAGCCAGTGTTATTGCAGAACACTTTGCCTGTAATGCACGACGTAGTAGCGTCAGCACTGAAGAGGTGCACTCCCTCGGTTGCACATCTCCACATCTTGCCAGCAGGACTGGAAGCATTCTAATTCTGGGAGATGCCCATGAGCGGCCACACCGTCTGGCTAGTACCTGCTCTGAGTCGCATGGCATTCCATTGACCCAAGAAGCCCTTGCAGAAACAGACTCTATGATCATGTCCTCAAGAGACGACAATCTTTTTGACTCTGATCGAAGCATCCTCATAAGAAAGGATTCGGTGCTTTCAATGCAAGACCAACTACTCATTGACAAGGTTAGGAGCTACTATGAAAACGCAGAACACCAGGATGCTACTTTTAGCTTAAAGCGTAGAGAGAGCCTCAATTACATTCCTAGTGGACTTGTGAGAAATTCAGTTAGTCGTTTCAACAGCATTCCTAAGGATAATGGCCTTGCCCCCGACAAGATCACCAATTCATCTGGACCTGATAAAGCTCATACCCCTGCCATAGAACATCCATTGGTTACCATGGCTCTCTCAGAGGCAAATATGAGTACGATGTCAGCTTCTGAGGCATGTTCTGTTATCAGTGCTTCCACAAATTTCACTGGGTTTGATCAAAATAATGACGTTGGTGTAGATGGTTCAATGAAACCTCTGGAAAGCCACCAAGAAGAGGTTTTCCGCCCCTCCTCTGAAATGATCAAAGTATGGCAGGACATGGAGAGAGAGGTCACTAGATGTCAAGGGGACCTCAAGGCACTGCAACCTCAAGAGACTCCTTATTTTAGAGGCACCAGTCCGAGCCTCTCCAGGATGGGTCAAAACCAGGGCAAAACATCACAAACAGAAGGTGGTGATGGACTGATATTACTTGAAGATTCAGATCTTAGCACTATCACAGAGGAATCATCCACACCATCACCTCTTAAGGAGAAGGAAAAGATCTTGAACCATGCAAGCAGTGAGAATGAAGGTATCAGGCCCCGAATTTGGGAGGATGAAGGAAGGCCCATTAGAGCTTTAGTACCACGAGTTATTCAGTTGAGGGCTGAAGAAGAGAGAGACTCAAGTTCTCAGTCAGCAGAAGATGCAGATTCAGCCCAAAACAAAGTTTTCCATCTTGCAAAAAAGTTCAGTCAATGCATCAAGTCCACACAACCAGAGCTGAGATACAAGAATCAGGAGGGAGATCCACTGATATCCAAGAGAGACTGGCTATCGGTGGTAGAAGAAAAGTCAGAGAAGGAGGCCAAAGGTAGGATGAACCGGACTTGACTATTGACTAGGGCTGTAAATTTAAAGCATTAAATCAATGTGATGAATGATATAAAGAAATAATGAGTTAATTTTTTTTATTAATGTCCGTAAGAGCAATTCAAGCTTAAAGCTTGGGCAGTAAGTGAAACTCCAGCTGTATAGGCAACGTGCAGCTGTACAGACCAAAAAACCACATTCAGGCTTGCTTGAAACTAGCGACAGCACTAGATGAGAATGCTTTCTTCTGTTCAAACACAGCTGGACAGAGCGCAATTCCGAATGCAGAGATCTCCAGATGTGTTTTTCTAAATTCAAACTACATTTAACTTGATTCAGCCACCAAAAAAACTCTTTGTTTGTGACGCGATGCAACCATAGTGAGTTGCTCCAAAAGCATCCATCTGACGCATGTAGGCCAATGATAGCCTTATGTTCAATAATATGGAAAAATATATATATTGCCATTTAAAGCCCTATTTGTATTGTCTTATCAATGCTTTACTCATCAGACACTATATTGTAATGTATTTTAATTATCTGAATTATTATAATAATCATATATATTTTATTTATAATTATTGAAATATAATAATAATTATTAAATCATTATATATTGAATTTTTGTTATTTGAGAACCTCTGCAAATATTTATATATGCGATTAATTCTATTAAATAATCAGCCTATCATGTATTTTATTTGATTAATAAATTGAATTGACTGCTCTAGGAAATAAACTGGCTTCTAAAGCCACTTTTTTGTATTGTTTAAATTAGAATCTGCATCCTTGTAAGCACAGTGTGCTCTAACCACAGTGCCACAGCTCCAACTTATAATCAAATCTTAATCCAACAAGATAATATTGTCGGAACTGTGGCCTAGCAGTTAGTCACGTGGAGTCATGGTGCTCATCCAGACAATGCAGCTTTGAGTCTGACTGATGTCATTTCCTAATTACAGTAAACCCAGTTCTCATTATTATTTCTTTTCAAAACTAAAGTAGGTACCAGACCAAAATGACCTTTACTAGCGCATGTATCACAGCTGAAAAACTGTGTGACTTGAATGGAAAATCACCCCCAGGTTATGCAAAGGGTTGCTTTTTGCACCTTTAAGTTACTATTATTAACATTGTTATTTTTTTTATATATATATATATATATAATTATGTTTTTTTACATTTTGATTGTTAAATGGAGATCAAATAAAGCAAATAATGAAAGGTAGGATTCAAGTTATAATCTTGAAATGTTACTTATATTTAGTTTACTCTGTTATACTGTATACTTGAATATAATCTAAAACTTCGTCTTATTATTTATATTTGTCGGTTTAATTCGCAGGTAAACCAAACCTGATGCTGTCGCTGACTCCATACGACCAAGCTGGCTATGATGGAGACCTGAAGGTCCAGGTTATGACCCCCAGCCCAATCCACACTCCTAATTCTGTCAGTAGCCCAAGAGTCTTGTCTCCATACCTGTCCCGCTCCAGGAGTCCTCTTAGTCCCTCCCCATCTGAGAACTTCAACTGGCCAGATGTCCGTGAGCTTCGCTCGAAGTATTCTCATTTGGGCGGCTCGTTGAGGCAACCACTAGTCAGCCAAAGTCGCTCTGTGCCAGAGAGGGGGTTTGATGGCGGTTCAAGAAGACGTTCAAGCTACACTTCTAGCTTTGTGACCAATGTCTCCACAGACGCGCCAACATATAAATCTCATCCAGTAAGGGATACAGAAGATGGGCTGGCTCGGACCCAGCATGCTGGTTCTTTGGACCATAAATTGGCTGGTGCGTACCTAAGTGATCTGCACAATCTTCAGAGTAAAAACACCAGCAGTGGCTACTACGTTTCTGCTCGCGCTACCCTTCCCAATGTGAAAAGCATAATTGTGGTCGAGAAACTCCCAGAGGCAACACCACCAGCAGAGATGGACCAGCCTGCAAAAGAGTCAAAGACACAGGAAATAAGGACAGATGAAATGGACGAAGGCTATGTGCAAATTAGTTCGCCAACTTCTCAAGAGAAGATCGCAATCATTGCTGTCATTGACCGCTGTCTGGCCTATCAGGGGTCGGAGGAGTACCGTCTGAGGGAAGAGGGAGGGTCGAGAGCAGAACAGTTGCCGAAGATTAATAGAACCCAAGATCTTGAGAAGGCGTCATCCACTAGTGAACACTTAGATGATGCCCTTGTGGATTCTGGAAAAAGGGCTGATGCTAGTCAACAGGGTGTTGTGAAGAACCTTAGAGAGAAATTCCAAAACTTGAGATAAAAAGAGGCCACAAAACTGTGTATATATGTATATTTTTTGGCTCTTCTGTTTTAAGGGACATGTTTTAAGTTTCAAAAAATGTAGTAAGTTGTAGGCTGTTAAATATTTTCGCATTATTAATTATTTGTCTCATTGTTTTAAAGTCAGATACCACTGAAGGTATGGTCAGAACTATCCTACTGTTGCTGAATTAATCATTTTACAGACTTAAACCTCAAAATTTATATTCATTATGTTGCATTTTTACTGGTATATTGGACACCGTTTAATTCACAGATATTGAGAAACATGTGAATTTTTGCGGTCTGAACGTCAGGCAAGAAGAGTAAATATTGTTGTATATGCATTCTTTGTTTTACCATTCACATATTTAATTGTAGATACAGTATATCTATATGGAATTTGGTAGTCACTTTACATTATTCTAACAGGAAAGCTCTCTCTTGTTTATGAATCTTTAAACTGTCAATGATATTTCCAAGTAATTTGATAAAAACTTACTTAAGCTAAAGTTTCTCTAGAAATGTTTAAAGTCTAGTCTGTACTACAAAACAAGCTCAGGCAAAGTAGTGCAATTGCAGTCAAACAAAGGCTCTTAATGGGACAGACCACTTGAAATTCATGTTGTTGTTTTCCACATTTGTGCTTTTTGCACTCTTCTCACAACTCTTTTAACTTTTGATATGTTTTTATTCATTTATTTTTTTTACTCTTATCTGGGAAAGAATAAGCTTTAATATTTTAGTAAATGTCAGGCATGGTAATTATTTTTTCCTTTTGCACCTACGACTTGTCTTGGTCTAATGGATTTAGGCTTCATTTTTAAACTTAATTTAATTAAGTTTCTTAATTACTTAGTATAACTGTTTTAAGAACAAGTAGTATGACCTTAATTAACTTACCATGTGTCATTGTTGTGGTGAATGATACAGTATATCTGGCATTCATGTGAGATTATGGGGAAGGACATAATATAACCTTGCACTATTAATCATCGGTTTAAGCAGCCCATGATTCATGCTGATAGACTGTGTGCTCTGTCATTTCCTTCATGACTGCTCTCTGATTCATTGTGTCTCTCTGTGTTATTTATTAAGAATACTGTACATTTCCTTATTTGTCTGGCTTTATATAAATGCAGATTCTATGTCATTTAACCCATGTGCGTAAATAAAAAAAAAAGTTGTTCAGAGGTCCATAGAGGACAAAAATGTCCACGTCAAAAAATTCCATAATAATATTATATATTAATACTATTTTCCACTTTTAAGGAGTTAATTTTTTAACCAACATCAGTCCTGATCATAACTACTAAATATTTATTCATTTTCTGGATTTTAACCCTTTAAATGCCAGTTTGTTTATATAATGCCACTGTTGCTGTTTTTACACATACACAGACAATTTCTCAATACACACATATAAAACACTCTGACATCCATACCATCACACCCACACAATTTTTGCTGCATCATTTATTCAATTGGCCTGCAGTGCTTTATAATAAAGCAAACAGAAAATAGGAG